>NC_037676.1:10312040-10622242 GCF_003255815.1 Theropithecus gelada
TCCCATGCTCTGAGCAAAGGGAGGTCCCCGGGCCCCCGTGGGTGTGATGCCCGGGGCCCCGCCTGCTCCACACCTGCCAGCTTCCCCATGCACTCAGCTGTGGGGAGGAAGGCCGCAACGCTGGCCTGTCCCTCTCCTAGGAGGGCGACCTCCATCTCTGCATCTGTCTCCACAACAGGAGGCGGCAGGGGTGCTGCAACGGGGCACTGTGTGCCGTCCCGGCAGGCCAGGACTCCCGCTCCCTTGAGATGTGCTTTCCATCCATGTCTGTGGGGCCACCTGCGCTGTCATCGTGAGGTCTAAAGTGCACGGAGGGCCAAGAAGTCCTGTGCATTCTCCACAATGTTGCACACTGACCTGTCACTGGACTCAGGTCCTCGCTCCTCTCCTGGGCCAGGCGGCAGCTTCTGGTGGTCCCTGCAGCTGCGTTCCCTGCCCGTCCCCCGATGATGGACATCAGTCCAGCTTTCTCTTCTGGAGGCGTGGCTCTGATTTGCTTCTCCTCTTCACAAAACAAACAAAACCTCCAGGTGTCTGCGTTGCTTCGGTACACAATCCATGCCCTCCAGACAGCAAGGCCCCTGTCTTGGACCCACGCCAGAGCTCCGCTAATTCCCTGGATTTCTCCTACATGGTCTCACTGCCTCTAGACCCCTCGGTTTGGCCTGAACGCTAAACAGAGTTCGTGGGGTGGGCTCTCTGTGCCCCTAGCCCGGGTGTTGCTTCTGTCTGGAATTCCTTCACTGTCTCTCCACCTCCTTCCACGGCATCTGGGGAGCCAGGTCCTCCCATCTGTTGGACCTGGCTGTAACAAATTCCCACAGCCCAGTGGCTTCAAACAACCTGTCAGACCCTCAGTTTCTGCTGCACACGTGAGGAGCTTGGCGGGCCTCACGCCATCCTGGCAGCAAGAAAAACCCCAAGCAAACTGAAAATCAGTAACTCTCCTTCTTCATTCTTCAGAGAACTAAGTCACAAGGCAAAGCACGGACCCAAAACTGGAGGCACAGACAAGCGGGTTCTGGGAACCTCAGCTGATGGGAGCAGAACTCCGCAGGGCCAGCGCCAGAGACCTGAGCTGTCGCTGATGAATTTCTGGAGATGCCACCCGGACAACTGAGAGAGAAAAACTCCAGGGGAACCCAGTTATGGGGGACCTGCGCTTGGTGAATGTTACCTCCGAGAGCTCAACCAGGTTCCCACAGTAAATACTGAGAAAAATTTCCCCGAACTTCCAGCCAGCAGAGGGGAAGGGAACTATCTTGGAAAATGCCAGGGCATTGGGTGTTTCTAATGAGGTTTGCCCTCAAGGGAAACTTGCTAACCAGACCCCACCCTGCTGGGGTTTATCAGAGCCTGCCCACCTGTCGAAGGAAAACAATAACTCCAGCCCCCTGCAGCCACCGTGTCCCACCTACATTAGAGAAAGGGGCATCTGAGGAGCTCTGGGGAAGGCAGGGCCTGGGGCGCAGGCTGGCTGACAGAGGGGACTGGTCACTGGACCCAGGGACACCTCCCTAACCCACATCTTCACTCAGCAACAGGGCTGCTGCATCCCAGGGGAGACAGAGCCAAGAATGCCGGAGCAGGTACTGGTCTCGGACACCCACAGGTGCAGTGAATCTGGGCTGATGTCCGGCAGGTAAAGACGAAGCCTCACACACCAGGCCAATCTCCCCCCTCAGTTCCTTCCACCCAAAGTCGAAGTGTTTTGGCTTTCAGCAAAATCACCACGAGGCGTACTTCAACACAGAACATGCAGTTTGAAGAAACGGAGCAAGCATCAGAACCAGACTGTTACACGGCAGGACGCTGCCACGTCAAACCCAACTGGGAAAAATGGGCGAAAGGTCTAAGCGGACCCCACCAAAGAAGACACACGGATGCCAAGTGGGCGAACCAAAGATGCCCCATGCTGCCTGCCGCCCAAGTATTCCCAATTAAAACAAGATACCACCTCACCCCGACTAGCATGGCCAGCATCCGGACCCCGACAGCACCAGACGCCGGCGAGGATGGGCCCCCCGGGAACTCTCCTTCATTGCCCGTGGGAGTGCAAAGCGGTGCAGCCACTTTGGAAGAGAGTTTGGCGGTTTCTTACAAAACTAGGCACTCTCACCATGCAATCCAGCAATCACAGCCCGAGTTATTCACCCAAACAAGCTCAAAACTGACATCCACACATAAACCTGCACACAGATGTCTATAGCAACGTTATTCCTAACTGCCCAGACTTGGACGATGTCCTTCGGTAGGTGAGTAAACTGTTACATCAGACGGTGGAATATTATTCAGTTGCTAAAATGAAATGAGCTCCCAAGCCATGAAAAAGCTTACACCCTGTTTGAATTCATGGGATGTTCTGGAAAAGGCAGTGAAAGAGTCAGTGTTTGCCAGAGGTTAGGGACGGGGAGGGAGGAACGGGGGGAGCACGCAGGATTTTTAGGGCAAGGAAACTGCTCCGTGTGATGCGGCAGTGGGGGGTCCACACCATTACACACTCGTCCAAACCCACAGGGTGGACAACGCCACGTGTGAGCCCTGACGTGAAGGATGAAGGATGGCTTTAGTCACTAATGCATCGATCCTGGCTCATCAGTCGTGACAGATGCACCACGCCAGTGCGAGGGGTGAAGAGCTTGGGAAACCGCTTGGGGTGAACCTCCTCCTGCTCCCCAAGCACTCTCTGGGTTCCCTGATCGCAGCACTCCCCTCCGCGTGCCTGTGTTTCCCATCTTCTTCCCTCTCTGAACCATGAGCTCCGGGGTTGGGGCCTGCAGCTGTTCTCCTCAGCCACTGTGGACACACCATCAATAGCTGATGAATCATTGATCTCGTCATATAATCACTAACACGCCCATCAGGTGTATGGCCCATGGTGTGCCAGGAAGCAGAGACAGGGATGACGTGCCCAGCACTCCAGGGCAGAGAGCTCTCGGTGGGGAAGGCTTCTCCTTCACATGTAACCAACAGCGATGGCCCACATCTCCTGCTCCTGCAAAGCAGCTGGGAGCTCCTCCTCCTTCCGCAGACTGGAAACTGAGGCTCCCCGGGCAGGTGTGGGAAGATGGACCCAAACCCAGCCCCTCAGGTCTAGGATCCCCACCCCGCCCATGCTCCCCTGCTCTGTGCCCCCAAAGGAGGCCATGGGGGGCCCTGCTGAGGCCATCACCTGCTGAGCACAAAACCCACTGTGACAGGCAGCGGACAGCCAGGTCCCCAGGATGCTGGCACCCCAGCTGGGCCGGGCCCACAGGCTGGCTTCTCGCAGGCAGGCAAATGCATATGGATCCCAGGCCCACAATGAACTCTGGACTTTTATTTTGGGGTCTGGAACATTTAATCTAGTTTAGGCAAGAGGTTGCATCCATGGGGAAGGTGCACGGGGACAGCCAGGCTCAGGGTCATCGGAACCGTTAAACAAGGGGATCAGGGCTTTTTCACTTCAACTTCAGAGAAGGCAGCTTGTGCCTCTCTAACGAAAGTCTCTTACTGGAGAGGAAATAAAGTACTGAGTTGAAAAGAGAGCTTTATTGATTCCACATTTTATTTTCTGATGGGTCCAACCTTGAATTTCAAAGTCTCCTTCAGCAGCAGGTTAATGAACTTGTCATGTAAAACACGGAGTTTCGGGCAGTAAGTGAACCTGGAGCTACAGTTTGACACACAAAGCACATGTTTAGATTTTATGTTTTTTTGTTTTAAAGATTTCCAAGTAGACAAGGTTCTATGCTTTTGGTTTTCAGGCGTAGGATGGGACATGCCGCTGCATAAAGCCGAGCTGACTTTGGTGTTCTTCACTTCCCAGGGCAGCGTCGTTAATTTTTCTGACACCTTAGCACCTCAGATGTGAAAGCTAAGCCTTCATATCCCTTCCTGGACTGCCAGCTCTGCCAGCTCCTTCACGGCAGGGACCGCAGGCTCCTGTCTGTGGCTCGTTGTTGAGATCCTGGCACTCAGAATTTTGGGATTAGCTGGAGGACACAGGGTCGGGTGGGCCTGGGACGGACAGGATCCTCCAAGCAGAGCTGGTCTCATCTTAGCCATGCAGAGGGAGAAGCGTGGGCACTGGCGTGAGAATGTGTTTTACTAACTATCCAGATGCCATTCACTACCCGCCGAATGCCGACGTGCATGCACATACAATTATTTTCCAATAGCCAAAGATGGTGACTAGAATGCAAATATCTAACATTGGTTTGATATGGTTTGCAGAATCACTGTACAATTTACATATTATCACAATATTTGGAACCTGAGAAAAACAAGTCTCAAAGACTCCATAATTTACTCAAGAACCATGGTCCATGGCAGGGAGAACCAAATTTATATGACCTGAGCTCAAATCTAGTAGGAACATAAGGGTGTCTGGGTCCAAATAACCACACGGTCATTTATTAGTTAATCAAGGTTGGATGAGACTCAATTTCTTCATCTAAAAATAGGATAATCACCACAACCATGCTCTTAGGAAACTCAAACATTATATAAATGTCAGCTTTGTTCTACGTGCCTTGTAAACGCACATGTATATATGAGGTGACTTGCTTTTTCCCTTCATAATTTGTATTTAAAAGTCCATTTTAAACCTCCACTTGGTTTGCCACAGCCACAGAATCAACAATTTGAAGACAAAAACAAACAACAAAACCCATAAGAGCTAATGTGCTATGTCCTGGCAGATGAGGATGAAGCAGACAGATTTCATTAGGGCCAGAATGCAATTTGGGAGCAGTCGCCATTCCAGTTAGGGCTGGACGCTAGCAAACTCGATTTTGTGTCCAATTGGAAGGCTAAATGGTACGGACAAGTCACATAACACAGAAGCGTAACACTCAATAACCTAGACATGCCCACAGACGGTTCCAAATGAGGGCTGTCTGAGATGCACCAGACTCCATCATCCGGCAGCAGCCATCAGTTTTAATCACTTTTAAATTTTTCTACAGATGTCATTTCAACAAAATAGTCCACAAATCTGCCTTGAGTGAAATTCAGTTAGTCTTACTGACAATGGGCATTTGCTCCAGAAAGTTCCCAGGTACAAACAATAGACCGTGGGGAATGGTTATTTTGTGCAAGGTTCCCGGTCCCTGTCTTATTCTATGACCCTCTTATTCCAGGGTTACACTACCAACGCCAAGTGTGAGCCCTGACGTGAAGGATGAAGGATGGCTTTTGTTTTTGGGAAATAAACACACATTTGTGATCCCTAGTCCAACAAGCAGCTGGACATCGACTTCTTGCCTATTTCCACACCACCAAAACTCCTAGCGTAACTGCAGAAAGGCTTGCAAATGCTGCCGCCTGCCACAGGCAGGGCTCTCCTAGCCAGAAACGGGAGGCCCTTCTGGTGCGTGGTGCATTTTAGCAGGTGTGTGCCTGCATTCGGGTGGAGGGACCCCTTGCTGGTGGATGGGGAGAGCACTGACTCAGAGGAGAGCTTCTCAGTTTTCCAAAGAGGAGCGACTCTTCTGCTCTCTCGCCCTGAAGATGCACAGCTCAGCTCAGTGGAGGAAAGGAGGCCGGGGTGGGAGGGTCTCGGTGGAGCAGGGGGTGGGGAAACATCCTGAGATGTAAGGTTGTGCAGGATCCAGCAATGGGCACCCAGGGGTGCCGCTTGCCACGGCCCCTCCCTCATGGCGTGCCCTCTGCTCCTCCTGGGCTCCACACCCGTTCTTCTACCCCTGCCTAGGTCCAGCCGCTCCAAATCTAACTCTTCAGGGTTCTTTTTCCAAGCTCCCCACCCCACAGAGGTCTGGACTTCTTCCTCCCCATGGCTGCCAGAACTCGCCTTGTAACATCACCCCTTCCAAAAGACAGAATGAAGCACTACATCCAGGACTCACCCTCCACCCAGAGCCACGCGGGTCCCCAGCTCACGTCCTCAACCTGGGGAATGAAGACTTGGACCTTGAGGCTGCGGCCTTCAAGATGGGGTGATTCTACCGAACCTCAATTCCTGGTGACCCCGGTGGTGACAAAGTCTTCCTCACCTCTGCACCCTGGGGCTGGTGGGGACCAGCAGGCCCTCGCTGCCTGAGACAGCGGATGAGGTGCTTCATTTTTCATGTATTTTATTGTTTCAAGCAAACAGAAGAAAATGCATCTACTCATCCTCTTGAAGCCGTAGGGAGTTTCACCTGCTTAAAAATAACTTCAGCACCAAAAGGCACAACCCTGATTGTGCCTTTCACTCATTCTTGCACTCATTCACTCACTCATTCACTCATTCGTGTACTTTCACTCACTCACCCACTCACTCACTTATTTATACACTCATTCATTCATTCACTCACTCACTCATCCATTCACTCACCTGCATATTCAGTCACTCATTTGGTAACTCATTCATTCACTCATTCATTAACTCAATCACTCAATCAATCACTTATTTATGAACACACTCACTCGTGTACTCTTTCACTCACTCACCCACTCAGTCACTCACCCACGTACTCAGTCCCTCATTCAGTCACTTAGTCACTCTCTCACTCATTCATGAACTCACTTATGTACTCTTTCACTCACTCACCCACTCTGTCACTCATTCACTCACTCACAGCTTATATACTCACTCACTCACCCAGTCACTCACCCATGTAGTCACTCACTCAATCACTCACTCATTCATAAACTCATTCACTCACTCAGTCACTCATGAACTCATTTATACATTGACTCACTCATTCACTCGTGTACTCAGTCACTCATTCAGTAATTCATTCACTCACTCATTAATGAACTCAATCACTCATTCACGAACTCAGTCACTCACCCACGTAGTCGGTCACTCATTCACTCATTCATGAACTCACTCATGCATTCATGAACTCATTCACTCACTCGTTCATGAACTCACTCACTCATGTACTCTTTCACTCACCCACTCATTCACTCACTCATTCATTCACTCATTCACTCAATAAGTCAGACACTCATCCAGTCACTCACTCATTGTTCACTCCCTCCCTCACTCATTCACTCATTCACTCCCTCACTCATTCGTGTACTCTTTCACTCACTCAGCCACTCATTCACTCACTCAGCCACTCATTTACTCACTCACTCATTCATGCACTCATTGACTCAGTAACTCAGTCACTCATCCAGTCACTCATTGTTCACTCCCTCCCTCATTCACTCCATGTACTCTTTCACTCAGTCACTCATTCGTGCATTCACTCATTCACTCCCTCCCTCATTCACTCCCTCCCTCATTCACTCATTCATGCACCCATTCACTCACTCATTTATGTACTCTTTCACTCACTCACCCATTCAGTCACTCACTCACTCATGTACTTATTCACTCATTCACTCCCTCCCTCCCTCCCTCATTCATGCACTCATTCACGCACTCATTCATGTGCTCTTTCACTCATTCACTCAGTAACTCGCTCATTCACTCATTCATGCACTCATTCACTCATTTTCACTCAGTGACTCACTTGGTCACTCATCCACTCACTCACTCATTCCCTCCCTCTTTCCCTTCCTCACTCAGTCACTCACTCATTCATGTACTCAGTCACTCATTCATGTACTCTTTCACTCATCCACTCACTTGTTCACTCCGTCATTCACTCATTCTCACTCAGTAACTCAGTCACTAATCCAGTCACTCCCTCACCCAGTCATTCACTCACTCGATCATTCCCTCCTGCACTCACTCACTCACTCATCCATTCAGAGAACTGAACATTTTAATGAGCCCGTCCCTCTGTGAGATGTAGAGGAAAAGGGAAAAGAATTAAAGAGTCCATAGCACAGTACGGAGGGAATGGGAGCAGCGAGCAGACTGGAGGGGCAGACAGGTCAGGCGTTTTGTATGTGTCTGCATGTTTATGCATGTGTGTGCATACATGTGAGTGTGCCTATCTGCATGTGCATGTGTTTGTGTGTCTGCATATTTGTGCATCTGTGTGTGTCAATATGTGCATGTCTCTGTATTTGTGTTTTCATGTCTGCATGTGTCCTCTGTGTGCATGCACCTGTGTATGTGTGTGCATGTGTCTGCATATTTTTTCATGTCTGCAATTGTGTTTTCATGTCTGCACGTGTTTGTGTGTCTGCATGTGTGTGTCTGCATGTGCATGCACGTGTGTCTGCATGTGCATGCACCTGTATGTGTGCATGTGTATGTGTGTGTCTGCATATTTTTGCATATCTGCAATTGTTTTCATGTCTGCATGCGTGTGCATGTCTGTGTGCTTGTGTCTGCATGTGTCTGTGTGCATGTGCGTTCACATGTGTGAATGCCTGTGTGTTTATGCATGTCCATGTATGTTCACGTATGTGCATGTGTATGCTGACTGCCCTCTCTTCAGGGAAGGGATAGGACTCCTTTCTCTGTGCCCCTCCCAGGATGCCTCCATGGTTTCTCTGGCCCAGGTCCTTTTACCCCTCAAATGAAAGAAAGACACCTCAGCCCTGAGACTCAAGTGCAGGGTGGGCGTGCTCATCGGCTGCAAAACAATCAATGCAACAACTCTCCCTTGTTTCCAAGGCTGCCTTCCATGTCTCCTCCTTCCTTGTTTTCTCTTTGGTTGGATGCATCCATCCCATTTCAGGCCACACATGCATTTTCTGCATGTCGGTCTCCCTGCAGGGATAGATATCCCTGCGCGTCGGTCTCCCTGTGTGTCCTCTCCCTCCATGTCGGTCTCCCTGCATGCTCCCGCCCACTGGCTGTGCTGTTGCAGGGGCTCTTCCCCTCGTGAGGTCGGCTTTCATCTCCCCTGGGTCCTGCCGTGTGGCTCCATCAGACTCTGGGTGGCATCACCCTGAGCGCCACCCCCCAGACTCAGGCCGGCCTCCTTTCCTGTCCTGCTGGGAGATGCAGCAGCCACACAGGCTAGGAGCTTGGGCCTCCACGTGCAGCCACATGCCCATACTCACTGACTATGGGACTTGGTCTGTCATGTGCTGTCCCCTCCCTTAGGATGGGGTGACAGCAGAGTGAGAGGCCACACAGCTGTGGAGGGATGAGTGACATCGGTGAGTGTAAGCAAAGACCTCCAGTGGTGCCTGGAAGGTGAGAAATGCCCATATATGACTGATAGAAGTTTCACACTCCTGACCGCATCTGTAGCTCTTAAAGATTATCGCTATTCATATTATTTCCTTTTATATTCTCCAACACAATATTTTCTCGCTGTTCCTTGATACAGTCGCTGAATTTTATACAATTTCATCAAGTTTTAAAAGTGGAGCTTAAAACGTGCTCTCGGGTTCTGTGTTCCGTGAAACAGAAAGCGGGAACCATGGGTGACGTTTAAAACGCCTGGGCTGTTCTGGGCTCCCCTTCACTTTGCAGGATGCGGGATGCCTTCTGGGAATACTGGCATAAGAAAAAATGAGAGTTGCATTTAAATTCAGGCAGAAAGAGGACATTCGTATTGGGGACAAAACATACCTCTGGCTAATTCTGTACAATTCCTCTTTCCCGTCACTGTGAATTCCTCAATGTCTAATTGGGTGCAGGCTTCGCTTCACTCGGGCTGCTCACGTGGCCATGAGACACCACCCAATGCCTTCTCCAGAGTGGGGGGCGCTCAGAAGTCAACAGTTAAAAGAAAACTGTGACCCACATCACGTAAGATAACCCAGGAAGGGGAGGGGATGTGTGAGCTCCTGGTACCTTTCAGTTCAACATCTCCATCACAGTGTGTAGGCAGCAGGGTTTCGGTAGATGCTCAGATGGAGGGATGAATGCAGGTACGGATGGATCGGAGAGTTCCACTGCCGTTGTCTGGAAAAAGGATGTTTCCTGTTGGACCTTGGACTGTATGAATGTGCCCATGGGTGAAACTGGGGGAAGGGTGCCCGGGACTTCTCTGTACTGTTTTTGCAACTTCTTATGCATCTATAATTGGTTATTAAAAAGTGCTTCTTTTAGTTATGGGGAATTGCATATGATTAGGAAACTTTTACTGAGAAAAATTGCAGTTCCCAAAGGGCTTACATGACCAGGAGGGCTTAGCAAGGTCTCACCTCAATTTTTAGGTTCAGAAATTCCATGCTGCGATTTTCCAGGCAGCATTTGTCTCTGGGAGATGGGCAGGTGCTATGCCACAGAGGCAAACCGCTTGCCAGTGAAGGGGTGATGGCCCCTCCGAGCTGGGCTGTGCTTGCACCTCTCCCACCAGCTGTTCCCAGGGAAAGGCAGAGCTTATCCCACCGAGCCTCCCTGGGGCTGGCCTGTGGCCTCTCCTGTCCTCCTCCGCTGTGGCCTGGGACACCAATGTGCGCACGCAGATGGTACAGGGTGGCGGTGCGACCGGGACCTGGGGCCTCACTTCCCAGGATCAGGGTCATTGGGAAGACAGTTAGAAACCTAGAGTGTGACCTTTCTTTAGAAAATGTTGGCAGTAGTCACCCAGTTTGTCTGATTAACCTTTAGATTGATAAGTCAAAGCTGTGAAGGTGAGATCTCTACTGCATGGGCACAGTGGGCTGGGGTACTCACGCATTTGCTGTCAGCTGAGCCTCCTGGAATTCTCAGCAAGGAGCATGCTTGGCTAGAGCAACTGCCATGGTGTTTCCTTTTAATGGACAGCCTCAGTGCAGGCATTTCGCTGCTGCATCAGGCTGCTGTGAGGTGTCAGTGTCTCTCGAGAGAGTGCGTGAGTCACAAATGCAACCCGAGGGTCTTGTGGGCTGTGATTTTCCGATGCTAGACTCCAGAGCAGGCATGCACCAAGGTCAGGACGGAACTGCCACACCCACAGCTGACACCCATGCTGGGCCCCGTCCCTATGCCACTGACGACTTCCACCATTTGCCTGAACCGTGATCACTAGCTGGTGATTTCTGCTTATGAAATTGTGTGAAATAAACAACTTTGATCATGTTTTCAAGGTAAGTGTAATAACATTCATGGGTTATTTTTTAAGTTTATGGACATTTGTTTCTTTGAAATTTATGGTGGAGGAGCACACATTCTTCTACGACGGACGTTTGTTTGCTAGCAACAGGCTTTCTGCAATGTGAGCGTGTTCTAACCCAGCTGTTCCCATCAGGGCTTCTCCCGCTGAACCGTGGACCAGACGCGCTAGGGAGGCCATCAGCCCTCAGCCCTGCCTACCTGGGCTGATGCCTCACAGGGCTGAGGAACACTGTTCTCTGGGAGACTTCTGAAGACTGTTAGCCAAATGTCTACTGCTAACTGTAGCTAGCATTCATCCCATGCCAAATCCAAGGGGTGGTAGGAAGTGCACATAAAACATGCATGCTTTTTGTCAGGCTCTGATAAGACTTGGAGCCTAATGTTTCTCTTTTCAATTCCTAAACAGATTTTGTGGTTCACCTTTGCTCATATGGCCTATTGATTGTCCTGCATTAGACAGCCCTTACGTCCATGGAAGACGGTCATCTACTGATTGTCCTTCACTAGACAGCCCTTACGTCCATGGAAGACTGTCCTACACTAGACAGCCCTTACGTCCATGGAGGACGGCCATCTACTGACTGTCCTATACTAGACAGCCCTTACGTCCATGGAGGATGGTCATCTACTGATTGTCCTACACTAGACAGCCCTTACGTCCATGGAGGATGGCCATCTACTGACTATCCTATACTAGACAGCCCCTACATCCATGGAGGATGGTCATCTGCTGATTGTCCTACACTAGACAGCCCTTACGTCCATGGAAGATGGGCATCTACTGACAGCCTCTCCGTGGCTGTGTCCTCCAGAACTGCACTCCCGAAACCTCCTGAATGCACTTCTACACCTGGACAGGTGATGCTGGGTTACCTGTCACAGCGTAAAAGCAATGACAATGATACTAATCATGGTAAAACTCAGCATTTATTGAACACTTGCTGTGAGCCACACCTTGTTCTGAGGTCTTATATTGCCACATTCAATTATCTTAACAAGCAAAGAATGAGAAGAACAGGGGAGTTGGGTGAATTGCTCAAGTTCCACGGGAGGCTTTGCCTGCAGAACCTGCCTCTGAGAACCCACGACGCGCACCTGCTTCCTGTTTCAAACACCGAGACAGCACAAAAGCCATTTCCTTTCTCTCCACCAGCCCGACTGCTGCAAGGCATCGCTCCTGCCAAGGGCTTTCAAATTTTTAGGATTAGATTCCACAGTAAGATGTACATTTTACACCAGAACCTAACACACCCACACACCCCCACACACACCAAAAAATGTTTCATTAAACATGTGCCCTTATTATCCAGAGTGTACTTTGGTATTTTCTAGTCTTTTTTTTTTTTTTTTTTTTAATGAGTCTTGCTCTGTTGCCAGGCTGGAGCACAGTGGCATAATATCAGCTCACTGCAATCTCTGCCTCGGGGTTCATGCTATTCTCCTGCCTCAGCCTCTCGAGTAGCTGGGACTATAGGCGCGCACCACCACACCTGGCTAAGTTTTTGTATTTTAGTAGAGACAGAGTTTCACCATGTTGGTCAGGAGGGTCTCGATCTCCTGAGCTCGTGATCTACCCGCCTCGGCCTCCCGAAGTGCTGGGATTACAGGCGTGAGCCACCGTGCCCAGCCTAGTCTACATTTTTCTGTTGGATTTTTGTTTCCATGTTAAAATTTGCTGGTAGTGACCCGGTCACTTGAATTCATGGCTCATGAATGAGTTGTAGCCCACGGTTTAAAACTCAGTGCTCTAAAAGAGCTGCAGAACAGAAGCCGTTGACAATGTGACAACATTAGGTCCTTAACTACAAATGATCACCTCTGGAGATCCTCTGAATCCCCGGAGCCCGAGCCTGTGCCCCGTCCGCCCGTCCGCCCCGTCTTCCCCGGGCGCTTAGTCGGCACTCACGTGCCTGCTGGCTGTGTTTTTAGGGAACACCGTCAGTGCTTCCTGCGGGCACTGGGTTCACTTCCCTCCAGCAGTTGTGGATTCCTTTTTTCTTTCCAACTCCTCCCCGACGTTGAACCTGCTACGTATGTCTGGGAACTTCCAGGTCATTCCCACTGGCACATCCCACAGCGGAGAAAACACCAGTAGCTGCTGTTCGAATGGATGCCAGAGTGCGTGGAGGCAGGAATGATCAACAGCCACATGTGTGTGATGGCGGGGGCTTGCGGGGGGTGGCGGGGGTGTTGGGGGGCAACCTGGGAGCAGGCAGCGCCCGGCGGGAGGCAGGGCCAGGCTGGAACGTGTGATGTTTAGGAGAAAAGCTATAGAATGCACCCCAGAAATTCAGATAAAAACCCCGGCATCCTAAGTTTCACAAATGTTAGATATGTGTAACTTTAAAAGTATCTGATGTGTTTGTGCGGATACAAATTTAAAAATGGGCTTGTTAAAATGCAGTGCTTCCCAGTGAGCCTTCCTCTGATTAACTGACACTGACCTTCCACTGCACCTCACGGCCCCTTTCCTGTGCCACAGACCAGGCGTTTCACGTGACCACGTGTTTTATGTCACAGTGGAGAAGGAGCCTTCTCCTCCTATGGTCACGGTGTTCCCACTGGGCGGTGTAGGAGGGACAAGGTTGAAGCCCGAACCTCCCAAGAAGTGTGGCAGTGGAGGCTACAGGACGCCTGGGAGGGAGGGTGGTCAGTGGAGGAGGGTGGTCAGTGGAGGAGGGTGGTCAGTGGAGGAGGGTGGTCAGTGGAGGAGGGTGGTGAGTGGAGGGACGGTGGTGAGTGGAGGGACGGTGGTCAGTGGAGGGACGGTGGTCAGTGGAGGAGGAGGGTGGTGAGTGGAGGGACGGTGGTGAGTGGAGGGACGGTGGTCAGTGGAGGAGGGTGGTGAGTGGAGGGACGGTGGTCAGTGGAGGAGGGTGATGAGTGGAGGAGGAGGGTGGTGAGTGGAGGAGGAGGGTGATGAGTGGAGGAGGGTGGTCAGTGAAGGGAGGGTGGTGAGTGGAGGGACGGTGGTCAGTGGAGGAGGAGGGTAGTGAGTGGAGGAGGGTAGTGAGTGGAGGAGGGTGGTCAGTGGAGGAGGAGGGTGGTCAGTGGAGGAGGGTAGTGAGTGGAGGAGGGTGGTCAGTGGAGGAGGAGGACTGGGTGGCTGAGGACCTGGGCGAACGTATGCCTGGGAGACTGAGGGTGGATTGCTACCTTCTTCCTAGACAGAAACTCAGCACATCACTGCTTCCACTATGTCTAGACATTTCCCTGCAGGAAGTAAGTATGGACAATAAAGTGACAAGAATAGGTAGAGCCAGGTTTTTGTTTTATGAAAGAACACACAAAAGTAAACAAACATCCCAAAGGGAATTCCTGTGAGACAAGATATGTATCATCACTAGAATGAGACGCTGGTACACTTAAATGCTGGGGCGATGATTAAAGCTATGCTGAGGTCCCATTATATAAAACGTGTTCACAATCTGTGTGCCTGCCAGGCGGAAAGCTCTACGTATTATTTCAATATTCAGGTATTTCAAAATCACACAGTGTGTACATTTTCTCAGTGTTATGCTGCATATATAATATGTGCTTAATATTCTTTGATGATTTAATCTGCCTATTGTTTTCATTTCATTTTGCGTTCATTTATCAATGCAAAATTTGGGTCAATATAACAATCTTCATAGATGCAAATAAATTACCAACTCTTTACAACTGATTTAAATATAACATTCAGGAAAATGAAAAAAAAAATGCCATTCTTAGAAGTAACATCTATAATGAGCCAATGTTACAAACGTTACTAAGAGGGCAATTTAATTCTAGTGTGTCTGAAGGTCTTCCCTAGAAACCTCTCTTCTGGAAAAAGTGGGATTTTTCTTTTTCATTGTATTCATTTTGAATGTGCCACATTAATCTATTTTATTGGTGACTTTAATTTTATAGAAAACTTCCTTATCCTCCTATATTTCACAGCCATTTTCCCCATCATAAAATTACTTTTCATACATTACACTCTATGAGCTTCAGAGAACGCACGTGCTCTTAAGAGGTAATGGGTAATAACACAGGCGTGGACGGCTTTATTAATTCATCTGGCACTAATGGTATCTTAAGCTCTTCAGCCAATGCCATTCAGCTTTCCTTGGAGCTTTTGGAGACTGAGGACAGTTGGAAAAAAAAAGATTGATGCTTTGAAATAGGACCAGAAGCAAATGTCACTTCATTGCTTTATGACTTTAACCTATACTGTGCTATAAAATGTCCCCCCGCATTTTGGAAATGATGGTTACTCATTTACTGTAATAGCATCAAGATCATTATGAAGTGTTTTTAATTTTAATTTGACCCAGTAGAATTATAGATCCGTAAATTTGTGACTTGGAAGATCCCTTAAAATCATCATTTAACTCTCTCAGTTTAAAGATGAGGAGATTGGAACACTCAATTTGGAAAAATAAATGACTAAAATGATGCTATTTGCTCCCAAAGTTATTAGGATAGCGTTAGGAACCTAACTCAGATATCCTTCCCACCTTCCTTCCTTCCTTCTTCCTTTCTTCTTGTGTTTTTTGCTTTTACTCTTAATTATCCTTTCATATGTTTTATATCAGGATTCTCAATCCTAGGGGTACATTAGAATGATAAAGGAATAATCCAGGAATCCCACTTCTGGGTATTTATATGAAGGAAATAAAATCGACATGTGGAAGGGGAATCTGCTCTCCCGTGTTCATTGAGGTGCTGTTCACCGCAGCCAACACACAGAACCAGCCTCAAGCCCATCAGCAGAGGCACAGATAAAGAAAACGTGGAATACCTACTCGGTCTTAAAAACTGAGAAATCCTGGCATTTGCAACAACATAGATGAGCCTGGAGGACATCATGCTAAGTGGAACAAGCCCGGCCTAGAAAGACAGAGGCCATGTGACCTCACTTACACGCGGAATCTGAAAGCAGAGAACTCAGAAGCAGAGGGTGGTCACCAGAGGGAGGGNAATCTGAAAGCAGAGAACTCAGAAGCAGAGGGTGGTCACCAGAGGGAGGGCCGGGGGGAACCGGCAGGGTGTTGGCGGAAGGCTGCAACATCTCAGTTAGACGAGAGGAGTAAGTGAGGAGGTCTAGGTACCACACGGTAAATGGTTTGTATACTTGAAAATTGCTAAGAGATGAGATCCTAAGTGTTCTCACAAGCACAGGATGATGATAAGGATGTGAGGTGGCGAAATGTTAATTAGATGTTAATTAGCTTTGTCAACTCATCTTACAGCATATACCTGTATCAAGACATCACGTTGTACACCGTAAATATACACAATTTGTATCTGTGAATATAACTTAATGAAGCTAGAAAAAATATTTTTAAAGTAAAACAAGAAGCGTTTCTTCCATTTTAAAAAAAAGCATCAGGTAAAGAACTTTTAAAGATGACAGTAGCCAAGTCCTTCCTCAGACAAATATATCAGATGGAGCCTGGGCACTGGTATGTTTTTAAACTTTCTCCAGGGTGATCCTGACTGACATAGAACTAGGGTCAAGACCTAATATTTCCGTGAACAGGCTAAACAGACTCACTGGAACCAGTGCGTCCACCTTCCTCACCAGGTGCACTTTTGCACAAATCTTCGACTCCAGGTCACCGCGCGTCTGCACCCGGCTGGTTCAGCTCCCTGGGCTCACCAGATGGCTACAGCGGCTCCTCCCTCTCCCTCCACCCACGTGTGCCCCAAGAGGGGAAAGCCAGGCACGTGTTTGAGGGTCCTCTCAGCCAATCATCACCAAATCCTCTCATTTCCTTCTTTCCAAAGCTTCTAACATCTGACCCTTCTCATTCTTACAACCGCCAACCCTCACCCCATGGCAAGACCATAGAGGCAGCTCGCAAAGCACACCCCGTCCCTAAGCAGTGTGGAGGTTCCTCAAAAGGAGGAAGCATTGGTTCACCACGGGATCCACCGATTCCACTTCTGGACGTTTACCCAAACGAACCGAAAGCAGCAACATGGAGAGAGAGCTGCACGCCGTGTTCACAGCAGTGCCATTCACAACAGTCAAGGAGAAGTGACCCGGGATCTGTCCACAGAGGAACGGAAACCAGTGTGGTCCATCCACACAGTGCAGTGTGGCTCAGCCTCCAAAAGAAAGGGCATCTGACACATTGACATGTGCAGTAACAAGAAGACATTATGCCGTGTGAAATGAGTCGGTCACTAAATGACAAATCCCGTGTGGTTCCACTTCTAGGATGGCCCTGGAGCAGTCAGATTCAGAGTCAGAAAGCAGGATGGGGGTGCCGGGGCTGGGGAGGGGAATGGGAGTGAGTGTTTCATGGGGACAGAGTTTTACTTGCCGAAGAGGAAAAAGTTCTAGAGACGGAGGTGCTGACGGCTATACAGCAACGTGAACGCATTTACTGCTGCTGAACTTACTTACAAAGGACTAAGATGAAGAAATGCTTTCTGTTTCTACAATCCTGCCTGCACCAAGCCACCCGTGTGACATTCTGCCTCCTTCGCCCCCCAGCCTGTCCCTTGATTCTCACTTTGTGTGCCTGTGGAATAAACAAGCTCTCAACCTGGGAGTCCAGGGTCGGAATCCGGGCAAAGCTGGCCTCCCCAGAGTGACTCCTGCACTCTTGTTTCGGTTCTGTGCCCCTTGCTACAGCCTCCAGGTTCTTCTCACTGTGCCTGTGCCCAAGCAGAACCACCCCAAGTACCTCCTGCAGCCCCAGAGGAGGCCCCTGGGGCACGTGGGGACCACTGCTATGGAGAAGAACTGGCATAGACACAACTAGGGCATTAACATTGTCCAGAGACAGTGCAAAAGGCAGCTGAGCTACCTCCAAAGCCTCAAGAAAACAAATGTCAAATGAGTCACATGCATTTGGAAGCCTCCCTAGGCAGACTGAGTAGTGAAGATTCATCGCGAAGGATTATTACCAGAGTGAGGTTTGAAAAACAGATGCCTAATTATTCCAACACAATAGCCATTGCCGCTTCCTAATGAGAAGTTGAAATACGTTCACTCGTCTATTTCCAAGTGAAGAAAGGCTGTGTAGAACGTCAGTTAGCAACAAATTTAGGACCCAGTTGCAGTGGATAATGGACTGTCATCCTTTAGAACTCTACCCATTTCCATCATCTTACATTGAAAAGCAAACATTTATTGGCGGTAGTTTTCTTTAACAGAAATCACAGCTTTATGTAAAGTGGACTCCTTCAATTTTCAGCATTATTCTTTAGGCAAATCAAACCAGCAACAGATGCATTGGCTAAAAGTCCGAATTACGTTTTTAAAAATGCACATTTAAATATGAATTGAACTTGTGATCCATGACCCAGCCCTGAGTGCTGTCACCGCAGACAGCCATCAGTGGGTTGAGGAAGAGGCCAACAATCTTTTAGAGAATAACCACAGACAGACCCACTGATGGGGCTTCCGTCTTCAGCTGTGGTTTGTCGTTGATTGTATTCAACCGTTTGATGTCAAATGTATTCAACATTTCACATCTTTAACACAAGCATTTGGCCTTCTTCTTGTAAGCATAGCTCCATGTCAAAAGACTGATGGCAAATATGGCACCAGCTTTACTGTGCCAGTGGCAGCTCAGAAATGAAATTTCCACGTGATTTTAACCAGCACCGGGGAAAGTATGTCGTGGCAGCCTCTCCCAGGGTCCTTGGAAGGAAGAGCACAGTCATACTCAGCATCCAGACCCCAGTGTGTGGGGCCGGCTGGAGAGATGAGTTGCTTCCTGCCAAGGAAGGGCTATGTGAAAAACGCAAATATGGGAGCTCCCTGCTTCCTGAGGTTGCTTTGAATACGTTTAGTCACAGAGGAGCAAGGGAAGGAAGGGTCTTTCACCTCTGGAGACATGCATCGTTTATGTGAACAGCTGCCTGAGTTCCTGAGGGCCAGGAACAGCTCTTCCTCACCCAGCACTTCTGTAATGTTGACAAACTATTATTTTTGGAAAAAAGTGTCCCAATGTACTTAGTTCTTTTTAGCTCCCTTTCTAAAGGCAAACATGCTAACGTGTGTTTGTGGGAAGGTCCCGATGGTGGGAGCTGCCTGGAGCGTGCCCAGTTCTGTCCGGGCCCCGCCACAGTAGGGCTGACGAATGTACTCTACCTAGATCCTCTTCTGCCGGCCCTGGAAAGCTGATGCCCGGCTGGACCAGGTCTCCACCTTCTTCCTCTGCAAAGACAGAAACAAAGTCACTCTTTAATGCATTTCTGGGATAGACTGCAGTCACTCCCAGCACATCTTCAAAAGCCTCCACACTCAACACAGTTCAAACATGACGGACACCTTCGTATTTCTTCAAATGTCACTGCTCAGAGCCCAGCATTTTGTGCCAATAACCTCAGGAACAACCACTGTTTTCCGTAAGGAAGCATTGTGACCACAGATGCATGTATTTCTCCTACCTAGACACAGACGTAGGCAGTGAATCCCAATGATTCTCAGCTTTAACTCTGGCCTAACTTCAAATTTATTAGGCCTTATTTGCATTGGAACAGACTTCAGTAAAATCAGCCCACTCTGATTGTCCCTAGTTCCTTGCAGCTGGGTGAGTCCCGTGAGGGCCCCGCGTCGTCCATGATAAAGACTTTCCTTCCTGTCTAGAAAGCTTCACGCCATTCGAAGCCTCATTTTGCAATGTTCAAAGCCTGCAGTTGTGGTCTTAGTGTTTAATATTAGTTCATATTAGGTCCACTTTGACCAAAACACTGATTTCATTTCCCTCTGTTGGGAGATCATCCAGGTCACTGGCATTGATTTTCCATTGTTCAGTCTGTGCTAACACAAAAGCAGACATCACTTTCTTAGAATGATATCACCATGTGGCTGTAAAAGGTCTTGGGGTCACTGAGCACTGTCCTCCCTCCATGTGTGGGGCAACAGGGACCTGGGGAGATAGATGAGCTTGTGATTTTATTTAACTGGTCCCTGGGGAGCTGGACTGAGCGCCATCCAGTGGCTCTTCTCCCGATGGGCTCTGCCCAGGAAACCAGGTGCCAACTCTCCAGGCCGCCTTGGTTTCTACCTGGCTGCAGAGGCAGTGCAGACACAGCCGGATCCCAGGGAGGCTCTGCCCCACACCAGCCACAGTGAGAGAGGTGGGGAATGGCCTGAGGAGGCGGACAGGGAGCATCAGATAAGGCAGCATTTGGTACCATGTTACACATGCCTGTAAACATGTTATTTATGGGGTATGTATCAGAACGATGACACATGTATGTACATACATCTTTGTCACCACTTTGGCATATGTGCCCAAAATATAATTATAAATATGATTGCAGGTTCAGACTTTAGGCATGTATTCACACATACATGGGTTTCCAATGTTCATGGACAGGCTTTGAGGCACATCTCCCATTTGCCCCCACTCCTGACCCAAGTGTTAGATGCAGTTAGCCAGGCTGTAGTCTGCAAAAGGATTTACTTCAGAACATGATGCTGGAGCCACTTACACTGCTGTCACCACCCCTGATTCAGCAAATCGGCATCTGCTGTTTTCAGTGAGTTGGCAGAAGGTCAGGAAAGGAAGATGACAGATTTGGAATGTGAGATGCTGATGAACAGGATACAGTTGCCTCTCAGGTAATGTGAACTAAGATTTCATTTTATGGGATTGCCCAGTTACAGCTTTTTAAAAAATATACATGTATAAGAGGTAGCTATGTGAATTAGGTTAAGTATTTTACAAGACAGCTCATTCAAATGATTTAACATAAAACAACCCCATTTCTTCAAGGCTAACAGCACTTTTTGCATACTTTAAGTTGCATCTTTCAGCTAATGAAATACATCTGCCAAATGCCCACATTAAGTATAATATAAAGCCACAGACTGGAATGGTCTCATTCATGTAAAAATATGATGGACAGTTCTAATTAAGTACAGTTTCCATGGAGACCATCATCACATGTGTGAGTAATGTGAGAACAGAGCATCCAGCTAGGTGAGAATGGAATTTGGGGATAAACTAAAACAATGGACCCTCAACCTCCGCCCTCCTTATGCCCGAGTTTCAGCACACATGCACACAGAGACAAGGCCGGGCTCTCACCGGGTGGACTTGAAGGATGGGCCAACATCACACAGTTGCAATGACAAGCATGGGCGCTCTGCTAACACCACCACCAGCAGCAGGCATGGAGTTTAGCAAAGCCACGTGCTTCACACAGAGCACAAGCTTGGTCTCAGAAGCCTGTGCTTTGCTCGAGGAACACACCTAATTATCTTGAGAATGGCACTCCAAAGATGAGGCGTGGGGACGTTTGAAGGTCAGCCTTCGAATTGTAGGAGTACAAATGCTTTGCTGCCTGATCTCCTCCCACCTGCCCTTGCTGTTTATCGGATGAGATAATAGGAGGTCTGGAAGCCACGTGGCTCAGGCAACACCGCTCAAAGTTAAAAATCCAGCATGGGCTGAGAGTACATGTATGGAAGGCTTCCGAGTGTGGTGTGGCCTTCCAGCTAGGAGAGCTTAATGTAGCATGTGTGCCGGTATAACTGTGACTACCATCCTTCCTTATCTAACGAGGCTTTGTATTCCCCCCCTTCTCGGAGGTTCTCTTCCCGTGGCTTCAGTCACCTGAGGTATGGAATGAGCGATTTTGAGAGAGACAACGAGACCACATTCACACACCTTTTATTACAGTAGATTGTTATAAGAGCTGATTTCATTATAGTTACTCAGGTTACTCTCTTACTGTGGTTAACATACCAGCTGAGCTTTATCATGGGTGCACAGACACAGTGAGTTCTACACTCCGGCTTTCTTCTTCTCTTGCCCAAATTCCTATCCAGGGGGCCTGGGGAGTCATGCCCTACAAACCACGGAGTCTCACTAGAGGGGTTTTCTTTACCTGCATAACGTGGCTCACTTTCCAACCTGACTCTGGCACCACATCATGTGACAGATAAAGGAGGAAATAAAAATATTTCAATCCTGAATGTGTGGGGTTTTTTTTGTTTGTTTGTTTTGTTTTTTCTGCCATATCTTGAAATAGTCCAGGAAAATCTATGTTCTAAAGAGTATTCCCTTCCTTTTCCTTCCTTTTCCCAGATCCAGGAGAGAACTAACTCAGGTAAGACGCACTTACCATCCATCCCCTCTGCAGCCTGCTGCCGGGAGGCTTCCTCTGCACAGTGGGAACCGTGTCTCCATAACTCCTTATCTTCACCCAGACATTGCATTCTATGGATTCTAGGTCTTTAGACAATAATTTAACTCTTTCAACCAACAGCCAGTCGGAAAATGTTTGACTCCATAATGACTCGGGAGGCCCCACTTCCAGCTGTCCCGCCTTGCCAGACCCAACCAACGTACATCTACAGGTATTGACTGATGGCTTATGTTTCCCTAAAGTGTATAATACCAAAAGCTGTATCTTAACCACGCTGGGCATGTGTTCTCAGGATCTCCTGAGGGCTGTGGACGTGCCATGGGTCACTCATATTTGGCTCAGAATAAATCCCTTCAAAATACAGAATTTGACTCTTCTTGTTGACAACAGGAAAAATCTACCTACAAGTGCTGGCACTGGCTGAGGTTTCAGGCATCCGCTGGGGGTCCTGGACCATGTCCCCGTGGACAGAGGGGACTACGGTACTTCCACCACGTTCCCATCCCCAGTCCAGAACCCTCACTAGACAAGAACCCTCTTGGCCTGGACAGGCGTGGGTAGGGCCATGTTCTCCTCCTCCTCACTTCTTCAGCATCTGGGACCGTGGGGGAGAAATGTTAATGACCATCTCAGCCACCTCAGAAATGCCCTTATCTATGCTTAAAGAGACACAGGAACCCTCGTTCTTTCCGTAGATCTCTCTCTCTCCTGGCCTCTTCCTACGAGGGAGGAGAGCGGTTTGCTCCACCGACCATGGGGAAGACGGGCCGCGGGGCCTAGGAAGCCAGCTTGGCCGCCGTCATAGAACCACAGCTCCGCCTGCGCGCTGAGACCTCCTGAAACCCGGTGACCGGAGCTTCCTCCACCTGGCGTCCTTATTTCCCACGGTCCAAACTGGACACCGCCCAGGGAGAGGCTCGGCGCCCACCCAGCCCCTGCCCACGCTGATCACGCTGCGACACTGACAGTGCCGACCTCCCACATCAGGTTTCCCTCCCGAAACCAGACACGTGCCTTCCACTGAGAAGTGCTGGGAATCACCCATTCACGCGTGGGATGCGCGTCTGTCTTCACTGGAGAAACGCAACTTTCACCACGGCCACTCCGCGTGGGGCTTCCTCACTCAGGCCCCTCACTTCGGTCCCTTCTGGCAGAACGGGCTTCAGGAGTCGCCTTTCTCACCTGCTGGAGCTCCATGAAGGCCGCGCTCCGTAACGCGTGGGAGACCCCGCGAACCGTGTTCCCTCATGCGTGACCCGGAGACCCCGTGAACCGTGTTCCCTAACGCGTGACCCGGAGACCCCGTGAACCGCGTTCCCTAACGCGTGGGAGACCCTGAACCGTGCTCCCTGACGCGTGACCCGGAGACCCCGTGAACCGTCTCGGGGGAGCTGCAGCAAAGCGGTCGAGCGATTCCGTGCCCTGGTGCTTCCGCGGAGTCCGCACCCAGCCCTCCCCCAGCACCGCACCCCTCGGGGCCCAGCAGCCGAAGCGTGGATGGCGTGTGCGGTGCCTCGGGTGCCGCCTGGAGAGCGCGGACCTGCCCCGCGTGGACACAACACAGGCGCACTTTCTAGCATTTCTGATCACCCTTGAGCTTCAGAGAAACGGCTGTCCTGCTCCTCTGTGGCCCAGAGGGGTCTGGTGGGTCTGAGGGTCTGTGACAGCCCTTAGTGAAACCCAGGGCGCCGTGAGCACTGTGGGGTACCCACGTTTGCCTTCCTTTGCTAAGTGATGAGTCGTCTCAGTGTCACAAGCTGCTCACGCTTCCTGGAAGGAAGACTCGGCCACGCGCCTTGAGAAAGGAAGGAAGTGGGACGCTTCCCAGAGCCGCCCTCAGAGACCTGGGCCCGGGTGGCCGCACCAACACTCTCCAGTGAGGAAATCAGCACCAGAGAGGCAGAGCGCATATGCAGAGGACCGAGGTGCAGACAGACCTGCGGGTTCCGGCCCCCAGGCACTCCTCTTGGTGCCCCCACAATCCTCCAAGTTCAGAGGCACAGACAGACCTGTGGGTTCCAGTCCCTGCAATCCTCCAAGTTCAGAGGCACAGACAGACCTGCGGGTTCCAGTCCCTGCAATCCTCCAAGTTCAGAGGCGCAGACAGACCTGCGGGTTCCGGCCCCTGCAATCCTCCAAGTTCAGAGGCGCAGACAGACCTGCGGGTTCCAGTCCCTGCAATCCTCCAAGTTCAGAGGCGCAGACAGACCTGCGGTTCCGGCCCCCATGTGCTCCTCTCAGTGCCCCCACGAGGCCCCGTGATGCTTCCACCACCACCACCACAATGTCTCATGCAGAGATTCTGCACTGACCTGCAACGGGGCTCTCCTGAGCGATGATGGAGGGAGGCAGAACATCCCCCAGTGAAGAGGCAGAAGAGATGAAAGAAATGACTGTGGGCAAGCGAGTGACCGATGGGCCATGTAGCTCCAGGGTACACTTACTTGTGAGAAGAAACCTGACTTTCAGGGAAGCCAGTGGGTGTTTTACATTCTCTTTGTATCAGGTGGGCTCATGTTTCCGGGCACTTGAAGGAGGACCGTGCCGGGGGCCCCACGTCACCGTCAGCCACACCTGGGCCAATCCTTTGCTGTCAGAGGCTCTCGGGACAGGCCGGGGAGCCGGCACCCAGTGGCCACTGGGCCGTCGTGTGCTTTGCAGATGGACACACACTATTTAACACAGAGGTGCACTGAATTCGGGTGATTAGTGAATCGCACATCACCTGCAGACACTAGAAACAGACAGCATACAGGGGAAGGCCCCGAGCACAGACCCAGCACGGCCACCACACAAGCTGGAGCTGCCTGCAAGACGACGAGCGTCTGTGATCTGCATCCTGAGAGGCAAAGATGTCCAGCTCAGCACAACCACAGACCAAAGCCAGGGTCCTCCAGGAAGATCTCCGTGAAGCTGAGCCTCAACCCTGCGGCTGGAGCTCCGTGTGCTCTGTTGTGTGGTGGCGTCTGTTTGGAGGAGCTGCGTTGAGTGGCATCTGTTTTCTTTTCTTTCTTTTCTTTCTTTTTTTTTTTAAGATGGAGTCTGACTCTGTTGCCCAGGCTGGAGTGCAGTGGCGCAATCTCAGCTCACTGCAACCTCCACCTCCCGAGATCAAGCAATTCTCCTGCCTGACTCCCCAGTAGTTGGGACTACAGGTGTCTGCCACCATGCTCGGCTAATTTTTGTATTTTTAGTAGAGACAGGGTTTCATCATGTTGGCCAGGCTGGTCTCAAACTCCTGACCTCGTGATCCACCCACCTTGGCCTCCCAAGAAGTTGGGATTAAGGCGTGAGCCACTGCGCCTGCCCAAGCAACCCCTCATTTCTTAAAGACTTGTCCCGTGAATGCCCAGCTGCGAGGTTTGGGAAGGAAGAGGAGGAAACCCACACTTTAAATTGACAGGTTTTAAACTCAAAGCACAAACTGCATCTTCCCGGGGAAACTGTCTCTAAATCACGCTAACGTGGAAGCAAAAGGAACCAGTTAAGCCTTCAAAGTGTCGGAAGGGAAAACCAGGTTCACACATGAAAAGGGAAATTGCTCATAAGAAAATACTGGATTTCTTGGTGAAAAAGGAAACAATAGTATTATCACCTCACAGACACCAGGAGAAGGAAAGGATCCACTTTCGTCCTGTGTGTAGGCCCTGCAGAGTGTTTGTTATGTGTTGATGGGTTCATCCCACTGCCCCTCGATGCAGAACAGGAGGGTAGGCGCCCTGCGTCCTCCTGGCGTGGCGGGCCAGCCCCACCATGGTCAGGAGATTCAACACGTTCCCACCAGTGTGGTGAGTCCACACTGCACTTTTTATAGTACAGGCCTTTTTCTAAATGAAATGGACACAGAACCCCAAACCATAAAACATGCTGTCAGCACTGCCCTGGAAGAATCGGGGTAAGATGCAGGGTCCTGCCGCGTCCACCCCTTCTGCATCTACCTCTGCCGTGCCCACCACCCGCTCCAGCTTCTCTACGGGACCCAGCTGCTGCCCAGGGAGATGGCAGGAGGCGGTGGGCTTGCTTCCTTTCCATTTCTGAAAAGCACGCTTACTTCCTTTCATTGCCAGTAGGACGTCTTCTGAGCTGACGGATGTCTTTGCTCACAGGAGGATTAGAATGTGAAGCCTTCACCATTAAACCAAGGTTCAGAATCTGGGGAACTTCACCAGGACCCTCACGGCTCCCACACACGTTCAGCTGTGTCTCTGGGTCTTCCCTGGGGTCCATCCCTCTAACTGTCCCATTCTGTTGCTTCGTTCTCATCCAGGGAATCTCTGGGCTCACAGAAGCACATCTGAAAGCCACGGAGATGGAGGCAGCTGCCTATGCGCTCGGTCCACAGAGGCACGTCTCAAAGCTGCGGAGATGAGGGCAACCGTCTGGGCTCCTTGGGCGCTGCCTCTTCTCCCCTAGTTCTTGCTACACGGATCCACCTGGTTCTACTGCACAGCTTGAGCTCACTCTCACCTCACACCCTGCCCAGATCCTCCTGGACTTTCCTTGAGGCTGAATCTCTGTCCAGCCTGCCCCTGGGATCCTGGCATTTTCTCTTGCCTGGGTGAGAACTCGGTTTCCATCTTTCCCAAGGAATGCTAACTGTTCCCCTATGCGTAGGGTGGGATGGCAGTGGAGGGTGGAGGGGGGGCTGACATGTACCTCTGGAGATGTGTGGAAAGGTATGGAGCGTGCCTGTCTTGGAGTTCTCCCTGTTTTTCTCAGACCAACTGCCCTACAGCTCTCCGTGGTCTTACACAACCCTTCTCCTTATTGGCCTCCCATGGGTAGCACGCAGGTCTTCACGCAGAATCAGCTGCCTCGCCATGAGCATGGAGCCGGGAGGGTGCCTGGTTGGAAGTCAGGGAGGCATGGGGTCCATCCCGGCCCCTCTGCCCCCAGCTGTGAGGGAGGGTCAGGCCACGTGCTCCACAGCACCTCCTCATGGGAGGAGGAGACAGGCGTGGGCCTCGGCTCTTGGAGTCACTGCGAAGGTGCAGTGACAGTGTTTGCAGAGCAAAGTGCGGTCCCCATCGGGTGTCGCCCACAGGAGCTGCTTCCGGGACACGCAGGGAGCACTCAGCAGAAGCAGCCCTCCGAGAGTCAGCGCAGAGTTCAGCCATCTGAGCTCGCCCCATTTCTAGATTCTTCTAACTCTTGAAAAGTTTACTTTTACAGAAAACACGCTCGAGCCTACATTTGAGCCGCTTCCGTAATGACAGGATTTGAAGGCTGTTTAAATTAGGGATTCATTTCTGCTCCGATAGGACAATGACATTGATTGGTTTTAATGCCGGCTTCCTCTTCCATTTCACTCGCAGCTGTGCACCAGCCGCGCTCAGCCACCGCCATAATGATTACTAATGGCTTTTCTTTGAAAACCATAGAAATGCTCCTAATTTTATTTTGGACCGAGGATCAAGTCTCCACAGAAGCTGCCCCTAAAGTCTGCGGAATTTTTACCAGTGGTTAAATGTCACTTAAATCAGGCCAAGAGAAAGTCTCAAAGTCACTAATGAAGCAACCCCACTCAACTGAGAATGACAATCAGTGCCTCTGTCAGAACAGATGGCCGCGAAGGCGCACGACAGCAGGGCCCGCGCTCCAGTCACCAGGTGCACGCGTGGCCCCCTCGCCTCCCGCTCCCGAGCTCTGCAGGCCTTACCAGCTTAAACACTACCGTGCCTTCCGATAAATTACCGCATCATCTTCCGAAGGAATGCAGTTAGATTAACAGCAACATACACTTCACTTTGCATTTTTTCTGGACTCAGAAAAAAAATTAAAAAGTGCCGAAGCAGAAAGGTGCACTATTTCTTAAATATCTGAAAACTTCAAGATGAAATCGCATCTGCCTGCGGTGAAACTTGAACATCGTTCCCATGAAAAGTGACACTACTTATATTTTATGTAACCTGTTTCCGATCTAAATTCCAAACGCATGCAGGGTTAGGTCCCTTGCACTATCATCTATACTTAATAAAGTTTTATACCAAAGATACCTTAAGGATATGTCCACCATGTTTACCCAGGAAACACTATTTTAAAGACAGAGTAAAGGGCATTTCACAAAGCTTAGAAAAATGTGGCCTTCAAAACTCAGGCTACTGCTGTTCGTGCTCACTTTCTGAAACAACCTCTGGGGTCGGGGGGAGCGGCCCGAAGCCTCTGGGGTCGGGGGGAGTGGCCTGAAACCAGCCTTAGTGTTTCTCTTGCTCACTGCATTGGAAGTCTCTGGGTAGGGCTGTCAGGCAACACGGGACACCAGTTACATGTGAATTTCAGAGAAATAGTGAACATTTTTGTCATATATTTCATGCAACATCAAATGTTTTTCTGAAATGCAAACCTAACTGGGTGTTCCTGTATTTTTATTGGCTAAATCTTGCCTCCCTAACCCTGGGGACCTTACAGGAGGACACAGGCCTCACACCCCAGCCCAGAGATTCCGCTCATTTGTTGTGGCGTGGGGCCCAGGTCAGTTCATTTGACAGTACCACAGGTGAATCCATCCACAGCCGGGGCTGAGGCCGCCAATAAGTGGGGCAGAACAAAAGTGCTTAACCGAGGGCCCACTTCACCTTCACCCACTGAGCCGGCTGCCGCCCAGGGCTGCCCCACCTCTGTGGACCTCTCTGGAACCACTGCCTTTCCACACAAACACAGGACTCTCCCATCACCCTCTCTCAATGTCTTTGTTACACAACAAGCTTTCTGGATAGAACTTTCTCAGGCATTTTAACATGAAAAAAAATGTTCACTTTGAAATGCTCTTAACTTCTTTAGTGGATGTATTGTCTGAATTTTCTGCAGCTGATGGATGCCTGGGATTGGTTTCTGTCCTTCTCCACAGGTGCCATTTCAACCCCACACGTGAGGTGCTTCGATGTGGCAGGAGCAGTGACAGCTCTAACTATTACTGACACTTGTTCTGGGTTTTGTGCAAATGACTTCAGGGTAAGTTGTGACACCCATTTCTTTTACTTTAAAAAAAATCGAGGCTGGGCACAGTGGCTCACGCCTGTAATCCCAGTACTTTGGGAGGCTGAGGCAGGCGGATCACGAGGTCAGGAGTTCAAGACCAGCCTGGCCAACATGGTGAAACCCCGTCTCTACTAAAAATGCAAAAAAAATCAGCCAGGTGTGGCGGCAGGTACCTGTAATCCCAGCTACTTGGGAGGCTGAGGCAGGAGAATTGCTTGAACCCAGGAGGTGGAGGTTGCAGTGAGCTAAGATTGTGCCACTGCACTCCAGCCTGGGAGACAGAGACTCCATCTTAAAAAAAAAAAATTGATATGCCTTGATCTTGGAATGTCCAAGTAAAGCAGAATGGTTAAGTAAATTATGGTGCGATTATCATGCAGAATGTTAGAAAGCTTCTAAGTGTTTAGAAATTCCCATCATAACGTTATGTGAGAAATGGTATACGCAAACTCAATACAGTTTGTGATCTGAGTTTGCTCTGGAAAATGTCTGGTGGCAATTAATCAAGATACGGCGATAGTCTCTGTGCAGAATTATGGCCGCATTTTATTTTCCTCTTTAAACATTTTGTGCTTTCCAAATTTTCTCCCACCAACCTGTAGGCCTAAGTATAAAACATTGTAAAAGTACTTGGCATCCAACAGTCTTTGGGAAAGACAGCATCTGAATTGTCTTCCTTGTCGGAATGACGTGGCCTGGAATGAAAAGCGTGGTGGTAAAGACGTGCAGCTTCCTTCCTTCTTCCTCTAACGTGGGTCAGCCCTGAGTGATGCTCTGTTCCCTCACACAGATGGTGGCAGCTCTGCGATCTAGAAAGATACCCACAGAACAGTCCCTCACTCATCCACTCCGCCAGGGACCGGTGCCGCCGATGCACAGCGCGTCTTGCAGGAGACTCAGAGACAGTGAGGAAGACGTGCTGCCCTCAGAGCTGACGGTCCTGCTTTCCCACGAACTCCAGCTCCACACATCAGAAGAAGCACGTTGGTCGCGTTCACGAGCAGCTCAAATTTCAGCATGGAAGTTTGCTTCCCAAGCTTTTACAGTCCACAGGTAACACGGAGGAGGACATACTTTCTTGGGCATCTAGAAAAGCAACTCTGGAGGATGCTGAACAGGGCGACACCCTGGTTCCTTACGAAGTTGGACTGTGTGCAGAAGCTAACAGCACAGATTACTTAAGCTGAGTCCCAACTGAGTCTATGGGGTCTATCTGGTGTCTTCCCGTAATCGATTTCCGAAAACGATCTGAAATGGTAGCTGTGGGGATGATGTGCCTGCACTTGCTCACCCAGCCTGAATTCAGGTCCCCTCTGATGCTCCCTGCATGCCCCACTATCTCCAGGACAAGAGTCAGCCTGGGGCGATCTCTGGACATCATAGTCGCTGACTGCAGCTGCCTGAGAGGAGGGAACACACACCCTCTGAATGCGGAAGATAGAACGTCGTCACGCCCATGGTGCAGAGGAGGAGAGTGAGGTTTGGAGATGTTATGGAATTAAAATCCCACAACTACTCCATGACAGTACTGACGAGAACCTGCATCCTCAACTTCTCTCTGGCTCCACAGCCCCTGTTTCTTCCTGTGTGGCGTGTCAGCATTTACTGCTCGCCTCTCGGCCTTGGCGGCTGCAGCCCACCTCAAGCTATCTGTGGAGCTGCTTAGGACCCGTCCTTGCAAAAATAAAGGGGAGATGAAGCGTGGGCCAGGCACCCTCTTGACTGGCCTTTCAATGTCTCTTTTGGGTGCTCAACTGCCCATTCCCATTTCTCTTTAAGCCACTCCTTTTCTGGCATCAAAATCTGAGCTTGGAAAAGAGACCTGCCAAGCTCACCGATACTGAGTACGAGTGGATTCCAGTGGCCTCCATGGAACAGCCACCCTGCTGCGTCCTCCTGCTATAGCCAAATCCCAGACAGGCGTCTGTGTTCAGGAGATGAGGCCTCTCCGTGAGCTGCCGGGTAGGAGTGTGCAGGGCGTGGAGGACTGTGTGGGAGGGGCGTGTGGAAGAAGGACTCCCAGCCTCCCACCCAGCTCCTCAGTGGAGGCTCTGCCCCAAGTGGGCTTGTCAAGAAATCCACAGCTTGAAACTGCCGAGGAACTCAACACCTCCGCCCTCCTCAGAGAAGACTCTCGGCGATGATGGAAACTCCTTTCAAAGCGATCACTTCAACAATGATTTCCACAGGGACAATCTCACCCAATGGAACCTGTCCTGGTTCGACGATGATTTCCACAGGGACGATCTCACCTAACAGAACCTGTCCTGGTTCAACAATGATTTCCACAGGGACGATCTCACCTAACAGAACCTGTCCTGGTTCAACAATGATTTCCACAGGGACGATCTCACCTAACGGAACCTGTCCTGGGAATGAAGTTTAGAGGGATGATCTGAGGACGACGTGGCAGAACAGCTCCAGCAACTGTGGTGACCACTGTCCTCCCAGTTACAGGTAAAGGGACCACCACGCACCTGCTGGAAGGTAGGTAGGACAGGAAGCTTCACCGACTACTCGTATCCAACCAGTCCTTGAGGGTGAGGACCTAAGAATCAGCGCTGTGTGGTGCACGCTTGGGATGCAGCAGTGCACAGGTGGGACCCGGCCTGCGGGCTCACAGCCAGGCAGGAGAATCATGTGTAAACAGACGATTCCTACGCCACGAAATCAGTTCAGTCACGGACACACGTACTGGGAGAGTGACTCATGTTATCTGGGTTAGACGGACAACCTCACAGCGCAAACCAGCTTAAAAAGCACATCCTTCTCTTCAGTAACACTATTTTAAATCTGCACTCAGTTGTCCTACAGAATTGAGTCAACTCAATCGACTATAGAATTTATTATATAAATCTATATACCAGAATATTTCGCAGCCAAAATAGTATGTTTATTCTCATTTTCTAAATTAAAGCACCTTCAAAAACTTGATTTGTGGTTGGTTGTTTTCTTCCCTAAATCTCTGTAAATACCCGCTTTCAGTACTATTTACCCATAAAACTGAATTTTGATCTATATCCCCAGGCCTAGCCATTATTCATTTATTCCACCCTGGGTATTAATAACAGTGAATGGCATTTGTTAAAAAATGACAGATGAAACCAGTTTCCTATTATTCACGGACCAATCATGCCTGAGGCATCATTATTCTTGTTTTAAATACATCACATGTCAAGCTTACTTGCAGAAAACCAAGTAAGCACAAGGTTTTAGCACGGCACCTAGATTGCAATTCATTTTTAAAGCCTCGGATTCTAGATTGATTGTGTTTTAACAGGTTACAGAGCTCCTGACCTGAAACTTAACCAGGCCATGGCAGCTTGGCGGGCCCCAATATTGTTTCCACCTCCCCAAATGGCTGGCCTCCCTGGGTTACCCAGCAGCATCAGGAATGCGGAGACACACGTTCCAGGCAGAGGCTGTTCCAGTTTTCCCATCTGTTGGTGCTTCTTGAGATTAGCAGCTGCATAAATGCATGTGTTTTACTGCGTGTTTGTGACTCACATGCATGATTTTCACGTTGCCAGCTCCACTGGCAGTATATCCGCCTTCAGCAATTTATGTTTTCTGCAATGAAAAACCCTGGCAATTTCATCCCACTTGGCATGAAATGCTCAGATATTATTTTGAGTTGGAAGAGCAAGAGGAGACAAATGCAGGTCTGCTAGTGTTGCGGCTCTCTGCATCGCAGCCGATGCTGAACTGTTCCTAAGGAAACCGAGAAACTCCTCCATTTCTTGGAATGTGCTGAGCAGACAGTCTTCCGTAGGGGCTCTTTCCCTTCTCCAAGGCAAACGGCTTTCGGAGTCTGTGGAACGTGACAGGCTTTGCACCTGCCACTGCACAGCAGTCCTTTCTAAACAACACAGATCCAGAGAGGACACAGCCCTAACGGCCTCCGGGAGCTGAGATGTCACATTCTCCTGAACAGACTTCCGGCCCCACCTGTCTTAGCTGCCTTTTGCAAATGCTCTTTGAACACGCAGACTGCACAGCTTTCCATCTGCCATCATATGCCGGCCTGATTTGCTCAAATCCAGGCTCTGGTTCTTATGATTTGGGGCAAGTAATGAAAGCCTTGGTTTCCTTATCTGTAGGATGGGCCTCATGCCGTTTGTGCCAAGGGTCGTTCTGAAGATGAGGTGAGGAAAATGTCCATGCAGCATCTTGGCGGAGCACGGGACGCGAGCAGAGATCTTGAAGGCCACGCTGATGACTGATCTTCCTTTTTAAAATTATTATTGAGATGGAGTCTCACTCTGTCGCCCAGGATGGAATGCAGTGGCATGATCTCGGCTCACTGCAGCCTCCACCTGCTGGGTTCAAGTGATTCTCCCACCTCAACCTCCTGAGTAGCTGGGACTACAGGCGCCCACCACCGCGCCCGGCTAATTTTTGTATTTTAGTAGAGCTGGGGTTTCGCCATGATGGCCAGGCTGGTCTCAAACTCCTGACTTCAAGTGATCCACCTGCCTCGGCCTCCCAAAGTGCTGGGATTACAGGCATGAGTCACCGCGCCCAGCCTGATGACTGACCTTCTATGACCTCCCTGGGCCCTTTCAACACTTCCCTTATCCTCCCTGTGTCAGTAGGGGCAGGGCTTCAGACCACACCTGTCTTCCCACAGTGGGACCTGGGAGGGGAACTGAAGCATTCTCCTTCAAGGAACCAAGAACAGGGATAAACCAGCGTTGCCATCTTCACATGGACGCAGTGTGGGACATGCGGCCTCTCCAAATTTCCTTAACTGCGTCTACTATAAAAATCTGCATCCAGCGAGTCCATGACTTACATTCATGCTTTCCCTACTTCCTTTCTTATGTAAAGCCTCATGGCACTTGTGCCTCGAAACTGGTTTTCCTTGAATTCTGAATATGCATGAACGCTCTTAAAAATATTTTCTGCATTTGAATCATAGATAGGTCCTGCCTATGCTCTAGGTGGAAAAATGATATGGAAAAATCTGCAATTCATTAGCTGCATTTTATAGCATAGAGTGGGTCTGGCTAATCAACCTAATCTAAATTATACGCAAAAAGTATATCATAATTATCTGGCAAGATGAGAGGAAGGGAGGATAAAAATAATTTTACGGAAAACTGACCGGGCAGCTGCATTAACATTGTCCCAATTTCCAAGCTCGTTTCTGAAACTTCCTGTCAAGGCGCATTTGAAAGTGTCCACATCACTTTCTAGAGCTCTTTAAGAGAGGCCGCGGCAACGCCTGATGGTAATGTGAAATTTTCATCCTCAATGCAGTTATTCTTAGCGGAATTTAAGGTAATGCCTTCTTACTGACATTGCAGCCCCTGTGACAAAATGAAGGAACGAGGGGGCAGAGGGCAAAGGAGACGGCAGAGCAGGGAGGGGAGGAGGCTGAACGGCTGAGAGACCAGGTCTGCTCTCTGCTGCCAGGAAATACTGTGATAACAGCCGATGACTCAGGGTGAGAAGACACAAAACCGTCTCAGAAGCCACAGAAGGCTCTGCTGCCACCCCTCTCCCTCAAATATGACGCCCAACTATGGTTGGTTTAATTTTTCATGGATCTCTCATAAGAGTTTACGGACTAACAACATGAATATCTTTCTATTAAATGCCCTAGCCATTTTCACCAGAAATTCTTGTCCAACTCCTAAGTTGGGTCTGAATTGGTTTTACCCCGAGGACTCTGAATCAGTGTGAACCTGCTTTGAGCGTCTGGATGGCTGTTCTGGGCTCTCACCAAAGGCCTCAGCCGTTGTGATCCAAGCATCACACGCCATGGAGGACCCGGGTCAGCAGGCACCACTCCAGGGCAGAGCCGTCCAGTCCCAGGCCTAAGCCAGCAGGTTTCCAATTTCCCTTTTCCTTTTCAAGTGTCCGTGGGCAATGAGGATCTAAGGAACTCATGTCTGTGTCTTAAAATAATCACGGATGTTTTCTTTTTTAAATCAGAAATGATGAATTCTGGAAATCAAGGCCATTGACTCTGCTGGATCAGGCAGTGATGCGGGTCTGACTGCTGACAACAAGCCCTGCAAAAATGATAGCCATGGCTGAGCCAGCTCACTGTTTGTTCAGAAGCTCATGGAGCTCAGAGCCCAGGAGGCCTTGGCCTTGGTACCTGGAGGGCCTGCCCTGGCTGCTCTCTGCCACCTCACCAGCTCCTCAGCCCACACCGGCTCCCAGGAAGGAAGCCGGCTTTGTCTTTTTTCCTTCCAGCTGCCTCCATGCCTTTGGGGTCCTCTTCCCAGAAGAGTGTTTGAAATGGGGCAAAATATCCCAGTTTCCATATCACGCTAAACCCATGGGCAAGAACACCGCTGCCCAGCTTTTAAAAACTCTTTAAAGATGAGTTTCATTCTCATTACTATACGGTGTTGCTATTTTTGAAACTAACAGGCACTAGTCAATGAACAATTGTAGCAAAACACAGCTCCCAAACCCCTTACAAAAGCCCTGTGGTCTGCGCCTGCCTCCCTGGTCCCCGCGTCCTGCGCCTGCTTCCCTGCCCTGTGGAGATGCCCTCAGGTCCTGCTCCCTGCCCTGTGGAGATGCCCTCAGGTCCTGCTCCCTGAGCCTCTTCCACAGCAGTTCAGCTTTTGGGTCCGTCAAGCGAACACCAGGTGTGCTCATCTCCACGTGGCGCCTTGAGACTCTGGAAACACACTGCAGCCTCATGCACGTCCAGCCCAGTCTCTGCCCACCACGGTCACTTCCTCAGCCATGGAGCAGATTCTAAAGGGACGCATTTTAAAGCCTGGGCTGGCTCACTTCCTCATGAAAACCTGAGTTTCCCCACAAAGTACAGACTCCCTGGACCCCTCAGGGCCTCTCATCAGCCACCAGCGCTCGGTGCACAGCTGCCCTTCCTGCCGGCACCGAGCATGGCTCGTCTCCCCCCGCTGCCGCCGGGCTCCCCTCCGGCTCTCTGGCCGCACGCGCAGGAGGCCTACTCAAGCCAGCTCCGCGGAGGAGGCAGCGCCGGAGGGAAGAACAGGTGCGCCAGGGCCCGAGCGTGGGACGTGAGGATGGCCGGGCTGCGGGAGGGCCGAATGCTCTCAGGCCATCCGCCCTCCTCTCCTGGGTCCCTCTCCTCGCTGGTGTCTTTGCTTCCTTCTCTGGCATCTCTTCGTGCGTCTCCGTCCTCCTCTGGTCCAGCCTGATGCCCTGAACGAGGGTCCCAGGCCCATCCCCACATCTACCCACGGCTGCCTGCAGCTCCTACTCTGTTTGGGGCGGGGAGACGCCGAGCGCTGCAGCTGTGGAAGGAAGCGCATCCCAGGTCGGGTGAGGCTGGCCCAGGCGGCCGTGGGAACCACCGCGCAGGGAAGCCGTGGGGAGCGGGCGGGAGAAACCCAGCCGAGCAAGCGGCCCACCCTGTGTCTGGCCCACGAGAGCGAGCCAGGCCGGTGAGCTGGGCTTGTTGAGCCTTTTTTGTTAACTACAAGATCCTCTGCGGGACTGCCGTGTGAATAATTAAAAATGCACATAAATTGCTTCGAGCAGACATTCCATACATTCCAACTGTGATGATTTTAAATACATTCTTTAAGAAGAAATGCAATGATTTTCCAGCAAATGCTAGGCTGTGTTTCTAGTGTAAAGACACACGAACCAACCACAACAGACAGAGGGTGGAGAAGAGAACTGAGTACGGCAAGCCTCGCACAGCGTTGACCACCGCGCTGTCCGGCCCAGCTATCAAGAAGCAGATCAAACGGCTTTTTCCGCGTTTCTTTTAAAAGGAAAAGGGTGACTTGAAAAAGCACGTGTTCTGAATTTCAAAATATCTTTGAAACCCACATGTTCTGAAGCACATCACATTTGATATAACTGTGTGATTCCTCCCAGGCTGCCATGTGAGCGTGACACGGGATGACAGATGTCACACAGCCACTTGGATGCTTTCATTTCTTGTGAGCACGGTGACTTTCCAGCCCTGCTGTGAAGACGTGACCAACTTTCCCCCAAGGAAAACAGTCCTGATTCCACAGGAGGGCTGGGGGCAGTCACTGGGGCCCCTCCCACCTGGCCCTTCTCCACCCACCTGGTGGGAGGAACCCTGGCATCAGAAGGATAATCGGGTAGGGCTGGAAGCTTGAGCCTGAGACATGATCAACCCACTGGGTGCCCTAACGTGAGTTTAGTTTTCTGGGCCAGCCAAGGAGTCAGATATTTTTACAATTCCCCTTCTGAGAGTCTCATGTCTTAGAAAATAAAATTTGGCCGGGTGCAGTGGCTCACGCCTATAATCTCAGCACTTTGGGAGGCCGAGGCGGGCGGATCACCTGAGGTCAGGAGTTCGAGACCATCCTGGCCAACATGGTGAAACCCTATCTTTACTAAAAATACAAAAATTAGCCAGGTGTGGTGGCACGTGCCTGTAATCCCAGCTACTCAGGAGGCTGAGGCAGGAGAATCACTTGAACCCAGGAGGTGGAAGTTGCAGTGATCCGAGATCACGCCATTGCACTCTAGCCTGGGTGACAAAAGCAAAACTCCATCTCAAAAAAAAAAAAAAAAAGAAAAAAAAGAAAAAAGAAAAAAGAAATCCAATAAAATATCATCTCACTTTGACTTTTCCTCTTAAGATTTTTCTGGCAAAAGGCTTTGCCATTGGAAAGAAAAATGTAAATCTTTCCTATCTCCACCTCCAGGCTGGTCTCTGAACGGTCACACTCATCAGTTATCACACTGTTTTGTTTGTTTTAATGGCCTGTACATGGATCATATAAGAAGAGCATAAAACTAGGCTCCAGGAGGTTTTAAAAACGCCTCCTTCAGTCTTCTTTCATTTTTGCTGGGTTTTTTTTGTTTGTTTGTTTTGTTTTGTTTTTTGAGACAGAGTTTCGCTCTTGTTTCCCAGGCTGGAGTGCAATGGCACGATCTCGGCTCACTGCAACCTCCGCCTCCCGGGTTCAAGCGATTCTCCCGCCTCAGCCTCCCAAGTAGCTGGGATTACAGGCAGGAGCCATCATGCCTGGCTAATTTTGTATTTTTTTTTTTTTTTTAATTAGTAGAGATGGGGTTTCACCATGTTGGTCAGGCTGGTCTCGAACTCCTGACCTCAGGTGATCCGCCCACCTCAGCCTCCCAAAGTGCTGGGATTACAGGTGTGAGCCACTGCATCCGGCCCGTTCTTTTATCTTGTTAACATAACTCTTTATTTGGCAAATCATTGATGAGTGATGGACTGGGCCAGGTCAGGGCTCAGCCAACTGTATGTTTGCTTCAGTGCTGTGTTTCTGGGTTTAAGCAAAATGTGTGTGTGGGAACGTGCCCTGCCACGAGTGCACAGAGCTTCTGCCAGTAAAACGTGACCCTGAGTATTAGGAAGAAAGACGGAGTCAGCACTGAGACATCCCCATCACCCATCCTCTTCCTTTTCAAGAAAATCTGGAGGCAAATCCATATAAATCACGTGTGGACTCCAAGGAGACATAAAAACAAGACCCGGCTTTTAGAGACTCAAAACCGACATCTAGCCCCGTGTTTCCTGTGCTCTGAAAAGCTCAGCAGGAGGATGGGGGATGTTCGGCACAGTGGTGGTTAAAGGCTCCACGCCTGCAGCCAGACAGCTGGGGTTCGGCTCTGCACTGCGCGGGCGTCCCTGGGACTCACTGCCTGCCCTTGGCATCCGTGCCTCTCTCTGCAAGAGAGATACTAATTGCACCTGTCTTACAGGGGCTGGTGAGGACTAATCTATGTGAAACATTTAGCACAGGGGCTGGAGCGCTTGTGAAAAACAAAAGTCACGCCAGCACTACCCAATTTAGATACACAGCTGAGATACTTTCACAATGAACCCCACCGGGGTAAATAATCATAGCATTCAGATTTTCCAGCCCAACAAAGTCTCCCCGGCCAAAATTTCTGTTCGCTATTCATATTACTTTATCGCAAAGCACAGACCCCAAAAATTAACAGCCAGCTTGGACCGCAGGGGGCTTCTGATGAGGCGCAAGGAAAAGACTACCTCGAAATCAACTATTTTCTTCATCTTACAGTTGGCCAACCCCTTTGCATAATAGGAATGATAAAGGAGACAGAAATGAATGACTCGCCGAAATGAAACAGCAAACTCTACCATTTATTGCTTTCAAGAATCGATAAGCGGGGAAATGGAACACACAGCCTTCCCCTTTGCTTATGAATTAGGTCCTCCGTCAAGTAAACGCCACTTTCCCCACCCCCTTTCAGGATGGATCCAATGTTCAGATGCCCATTCGCAATTAATTAGTGGCTAAATATGCCGCTGTGTTTTCACACCTTGGCAGTAAATCCTGCCTGCTTCCCAGGACAATGCTTCCTATGCAAAAACAAACAGAGGTCACTTTCATCCCAGAATGCCCAGGGGATGAAAGCTTGAGAGGCAGCTAATCATCCCTGCGCCCAGCATCTTACTCTGTCCCCACCGCCCCCCGTCCCCATCTGGTTTGGCGGCGGAGTAAAGGTCAGGAAGTCCTGCAGGTTTTGAAAAGGAGCATCGTGTTAGACGTGACTGACTCCGAGACTCACAGCCTCTCTTCTCCTTGAAAGGTCGCTGGAGAAACGCTGGCCTGCTGGCTGCTGCCCCGGGGTTGCTCCCCTGCCCGGGCTCACCCTGCTCCACCCTCAGAGGCCTTTGTGCTCTCAGCTGATTCTATGCCACTGGAAGCAGGTGCTCCTTTCGATTGTTTCAGCATCATTTGTGGAGTGCCAGTGAATTAACATGTCCCCAGAGGTTATTTTCTGTAAGTCGGACGTGGCTAATGCTGCGGCCTGACCTCCAGTTTCTGGGATGCGCCGTGATCTCCCTCAACCTCCAGTTCATGACTCGTTCCAAGCTACTTTCTTCTTCCTTTGTACCTGGCTGATGACTGATCTTCATCAAGGAGGGGGCTGGACTAATGACCCTCCATTCACAGGCCTTTCGGGATTCCCAGCCACACGCAGCTCTCACGCTGGGGAACCAGCTGGTGGCCGGGGGTGGCTGCCATCCAGATGCCGCGTCCCGGACCAGGTCTATTCCGCTGGTTTGACCATTGCCCTGGGCATCTCCCGTGTCCATGGAGAGAGGGATAGAGAAAGGAGGGCCTTGTGGAGCAAGAATGGCCGGAATCATGGACGCTGTCGGCCACCTGAGGAAAGCCGGGGCTGAAAGCAGTGCGCTTCACACTGCGAGGGGCTCCTGAAAATCTCACGGAAACTCTGGGAAAATACGCCGTCTACATACACACGTCTCACAGGAGCTGAGGGGTTCTCATGTTCCTTCATCTCTGGGAAAATACGCCGTCTACACACACCACGGCTCACGTGAGCTGAGGGGTTCTCATGTTCCTTCATGCCTGTATGTGTCCTCCTGGCTACAGAGTCCTGAAGGAAAGGGAAGGAGGGCTGGCACCCACACCCCAGACAGCCCAGAGGAAGCCACCAGTGTCCCAGCCCGAAGGAGAAGTAAACAAAGACGGCCACAGGCTCGTGGGTAAGATGAATGCGAGAGAGTGGACAGACGCCCGGGATTAAAAAAAGAGAGGACATTTCATTAATTTGCAGCAGTTACGTTCCCATGATCAAGAGCTCAGGGACTGTTTGCAAAAATCGTTTCTTGAAAACTTAGTGCTGAATCACGTAGGCAACAACTGCCTGTTTGGTCAGATTTGCAGGAAAACGTAAACAGATTTCAGTTAGAGACTAGACTTGAACCGCCAGCCCAGGCCTACAGGCTTCCCACCAGCTGTCAGATGGCAACGGTCTCCTTACTATCCACACGGGTCACATGCAGAAGGCCACTGCGATTTTAACTGCTGGGTTAAAGCCTGATGCTTCGGTGAAAGATGGCAAATGGGGAAAAGAAACGCAGTGACTTCTGAAGGTCACATTTGCCCCTTACATGGGGGGAATGAAAGTAAATCAAACCCTACATATGGAGGGCGACAGGCAGCACCAAACCAGGCAGGTAATCCCCTGCCTCCCACCACTGAAAATGCATTTTCCACTGGACTGACAGGTGCTCTGTCTCGGGCAAAATGACTCAGGGTCACTCTGCCATCCCAACACCGGCATCCAGAATCAGGTCTATTCATTCCATGGTCGGGACTATCATTTCATTAGGACACTTTTTTTTTTCTTTCTCACCTTTCAAATTATTCTGGGCCACATAATCTGATTTCTTGTGGGCTCTGAGTCTGTGAACCCATAATAATCCATATGTTTAAACATGAGAAAATAAATGTCAGGGAAGTAAATAAGTGAGCTATTTTGGATGCACATTCCTGGGTGCAGATGGGCAGAGGCAGGCTGTTTGTCATGGCCACAGACAGGTGAGCTGTGAGGAACAGAAACCACAGCAGACAGGCTCTGAAGACGACCGCCGGGCCGCTGGCTCTCAGGCTGTGTAGCTGCATTTCTGAGCCAGAATTTCAATGAAAGAACAAGGTTCCTCATGGTTAAGGCTGAACGGAGAAAGCGAACTTGAATCGGTTCAGCAGGGACAGGCAAAGTGGAGATTCACAGGGGTGGGGAGAGAGGCTGGCTTCAGAAGGAAAGGACAGAGCCGGAGCGTGGGGAGGTGGCCTGTCTAGCTGGACCTTCCACGGCTCTGCCACCAACACGGCCTGGGACAATTCACATCTGTCCAGTACCCTGCATTATGGTCGGTACCTTCCAGCCGTCATCTGAGACCTGACTAGGCAAAGAGGGTGGGGTCTCTCATCCTGGACAGGTGCACATCCACCCCCACAACCCCCACCTCACATCCAGCTGGTGACATTCCCAGCAGGTGGGTCGAACCCCCTTGAGATAAAAGGCTACGTGTGCAGTGCCTGTGGCAGTGACATGATTGATTGTGTCTGCGGTGGAAGCTCTGCTCTGCAGGAATGACCTAAGAATAAACCTGTCTTCACAGGTGTTTAGATTCCTGGAGGGTCACATGAAGTGTGCAGATCACAATGTCCATCTGACTTGGCAGAATGGGCTGGTGGGTGGCTGACAGCACTCAGCCATCATGGGTGAGTCTGCAGAACGGGCTGGAGGTGGCTGACAGCACGCTGCCATCATGGGTGGGTCTGCAGAACGGGCTGGAGGTGGCTGACAGCAGGCAGCCATCATGGGTGGGTCTGCAGAACGGGCTGGAGGTGGCTGACAGCACTCAGCCATCATGGGTGGGTCTGCAGAACGGGCTGGAGGTGGCTGACAGCAGGCAGCCATCATGGGTGGGTCTGGCTCCAGGTAGTAAAGATGGGGAGAGACTGGCTTCTGAGGAATGTCACCGATGGGGACAGCACTAACATTTGCCCTGGTGGTGGGGGAACCGTGAGGAGGTGTGTGATGAAAATACCCAAGCTGGTCTCAGTGGAAATCAGTTTGACTCAGCTCAAAATACTCACGCAGTGCTCAGCTGAACTATAAAAAAACAGGAAGGAACAGGCAACGCCCTCGCAGTGCAGAGGGGAGAAAGGAAGTCGAGGGCGCGATAGGAATAGATTTACTTTGCGATGCAGCCGAGAATGTGCTGCAGGAATATTATTAGGATTGTATTGTTCTCTCATGTCGATGTACATGTAAATAAGACTTCAGAGGGATTAAAAAAAATCATTCAGATGACACTTCAAAAACGTACAGAAATGGAACTAAAAGCTGAGAGATGTACCACGGCAAGCCATGGGTCCATGAAAGCACCTTGGCTCATGAAGCCAGTGGGAGTCAAAGCAGGTCTTGAGTTTCAGAGAGCGAAAGGCTCACTGTCTTGTTCTTCAGACACTGGTTACTGTACCCCCTATACTCCCAACAGACCAGTGATGCCCCCTTTTGAAGGATGCCTTGGGCCCCTCATATTTCCTTATTCAAAAGGAGTGTTGGCCGGCTCTGCCTCCTGCAAGATTAAACTCGAGAAGAGTAACTACAAAACTATTTTTCTTTATAATGAAGAAGACATTTTAATGACGTTCTAGAAGAGCTACTTCTAAGATTTCCTAGGGGAGAGAAAAAAACAAGAAATGGGACCTGAAAATTGAACCTTTCCATTTGGTTACAAAGAGTAATGATCTCCTATAAATCGCACACTAGAAGAATTATTGAATAGTTGATGAACAGTAATTCTTTCTGACAAGCCTTTTGCTGACCTCCCCAAGCCGGCAGGTGCCACTCATGTTCTGCCGTGGACCACGTGAGGGTTCCGGCTTCCTCTCTGCTGTGGCCTTGCAGTGGGTCCTGTGACGACAAGCAATGTTCCTCGGTTCTGAGGATCAATGACTTTGTAGGGCTTGGGGGTAGTGACCTGAGTCAGTATGGAAGATGTTTACTCCCAGCCCTTCATCGATCCTCACAAAACCACCAGCAACCATCAGCCGGGCGCCTCCAAAGCCAAACGCTGGGGGAGGAGTGTTCTCATTTTGATGACTGGTCACCACGATGGGCTCGGTTTTCCATTTCCTACCTAGGGCACTTCAGGGGGGATCAAAAGGTATCAGGCTGCTCCGTGATTTCTCAGTAGAGCTGTTAGAATTACAGCTAAAACCTGCTCCCCTCCCGCTTTTTTTCTTTTTTAACGTTTATTTTAGAATTGAGGGTACATGTGCAGGTTTGTTACATGGGTTGATTGTGTGATGCTGAGGTTTGGGGTATGACGGATACTGTCACCCAGGTAGTGAGTGCCTGGGACACCCAGTGTCTTATTCCCATCTCTGTGTCCATGTATGCCTAATGTTTAGCTCCCACTACGAGTGAAAATGTGCAGTATTTGGTTCCTGTGTTAATTCACTTAGGACAGTGACTCTGGCTACACCTGTGTCTCTGTGAGGACGTGACCTCACTTTTCTTCATGGCTGCATAGTATTCCATGGTGGATATGTACTATATTTTCTTTATTCAATTCTGCTTTGATGGGCATCTAGGTTGAGGCCATGTCTTTGCTACTGTGAATAGTGCTGTGATGTCTGTATGGGGGCATGTGCCCTTTGGAAGAATGATTTATTTTCCTTTGGCTACATACCTAGTAATGGCAGTATGGGGTCAAATGGCAGTTTAACTCTCAGTTCTCTGAGCAATCTCCAAACTGCTTTCCATGGTGGCTGAACCGATCTACATTCCCACTGGCAGTGTGTAAGCATTCCTTTTCCCCACAGCCTTGCCAACATCTGGTTGTTTATTTTTAACCTTTTAACAAAAGCCATTTCTGACTGATGTGAGATGGTATCTCGCTGCGGTTTTGATTTGCATTTCTCGGGTGATGACTGATGATGAGCATTTCATCATGTTTATTGGCCACTTGTATGTCTTCCTTCTTTTGAGAGGTGCCTACTCATTGGCCATAATCAAAGAATCAAAAAATAATGTTGGTGTGGATGTGATAAAAACGAAACATTTCTGCAGTGCTGGTGGGAATATAAACTAGTACAACCACTATGGAAAACAGTGTGGAGATTCCTTGAAGAACTAAAAGTAGATCCACCATTTGACCCAGCAATCCCACTCCTGAGTATCTACCCAGAGGGAAAGAAGTCGTATGAAAAAGATGCTTGCACACACGTCTTTACAGCAGCACAATCCACATCACAAAAACGTGGAACCAGCCCAAATGCCCATCAGTCAACGAGTGGATAAAGAAACTGTGGTATACACATACCATGGAATACTAATCCGCCAAAAAAAGGAATAAAATAACGGCATTCGCAGCAACCTGGATGGAGTTGGAGACCATTATTCTAAGTGAAGTAACTCAGGAATGGAAAACCAAATATTGAATGTTCTTGCTTATAAGAGGGAGCTAAACAATGAAGCTGCAACGGCGTAAGAATGATATAATGGACTTTGGGGACTCAGTGGGGAGGTGGTGAAGGATAAAAGACTACTCACTGGGTACAGTGTACACTGCTCATGTATTAGCCTGTTTTCACGCCGCTGATGAAGACATATCCAAGACTGGGTAATTTGCACAAAAGAAGAGGTCTAATGGACTCACAGTTCCACGTGGCTGGGGAGGCCTCAGTGACGGTGGAAGGTGAAAGGCACGTCTTACATGGTGGCGGACAAGAGAGAATGGGAGCCAAGCCAAAGGGGAAATCCCTCATAAAATCATCAGGTCTCGTGAGATGTACTCACTGCCACGAGAACAGTATGGGGGGCCCACCCCATGATTCAGTGACCTCCCACACACGTGGGAATTATGGGAGCTGCCACTCACGATGAGATTTTCGTGGGGACACAGCCAAACACCACACTCAAGACAGCACATCCCATCACTCCAAAGCTTGCTTGAGTCCCACTGCAGCTAAACCCCTCCCCAGTCTCCAGCCCCTGGAAACCACAGATGCGGCTTTTTCCCTTCAGTTCTGCCTTTTTGAGAATGTGATATGTGTAGAATGAAACCATATGCAGCCGTTTTCTGGTTATTTTACAACGTGGACCACCTGAACACCTTCGCCTCCAGCCCCTGTAGTGGATCTGAGACCCTCCCTCACTGCAGGCTCCGTCCTCCATTCCTCTCATCCCTGAGTGGTGCTCCGCTGGGTGGAGGAACCTCCTTCTGTTCATCTGCTCAGCCCCTGAAGGGCACTGGGTGGTTATGGGTTTCTGGTGATTATGAATAAAGCCACTATAAACATTTGTGGGCTGGGCACGGCAGCTCACAGCTGTAATCCCAGCTCTTTGAGGCCGAGGTGGGCAGATCGCCTGAGGTCAGGGGTTCAAGAGCAGCCTGGCCAACATGGCGAAACCATGTCTCTATAAAAAATACCAAAATTAGCCAGGTGTGGTGGTGAGTGCCTGTAATCCCAGCTACCTGGGAGACTGAGGCAGGAGAATCGCTTGAACATGGGAGGCAAAAGTTTCAGTGAGCTGAGATTATGCCACTGCACTCCAGCCTGGACAAAGCAAGACTCCGTTTCAAAAATAAAATAAAATAAAATAAAATAAAATAAAATAAAATAACAAAAATTGTGTGAAAGATGTTGTGAGGACATAAGTTTTCCTTCATTTTAGGGAAATATTTAGGAAGGGAATTGCTGGGCCACATGAAAAGTGTATGCTTAACTTTTTAAAAACTGCTAAACAAGTTTCTAAGGCAGTTGCTCTGTTTTGCATCTTATGGGAGTTCAACTCACTCCGCGTCCTTGTCACCCCAGTTAGTGTTTTTCTAATTTTAGTCATGATAGGGTTAACTTTCTGCAGAGGCCACTGTGGCTGGCTGGCAGCTGCACCCCTTGCCTCATCTGTAGAAAATACCTTCTGAGCTTTAATTATGAACCTGTATATGTCGAGGGTTGTTTACATCGCGTGTTATTCCATCATCCTCTGTCTGACCTCAGAGTCTCCATTGCTGGCACTCGGGGCCTGAGACCCTGACGTTTCCTGCCCCGTCTCCTTGCTTCTACCCTTGTCCTTGTTTAGTGATGTCAAAACAAACAAAGTGGAAGCAATTCTGGAAATATGTAAACCAGACCATGTCATTCTCACTAAAAAACAAAACGAAAATCACCAACACAACAAAACCAACTACGAGAGCCGCACCCGCTTTGGGATTTACCAGAAGGGCCTGAAGGGATGATGGCACCTGCGCCCCTGGCCTCCCTCCCAGCTGCGTCCTCTCCTGCTCCGGCCCCGCGTCTGGTGCACAGCTGCTCTACTGCGTGGCTCAACCCCAATCCCTCCCAACACGGTGGCAGCGTCCCTCCTGCTGCAAGGGTTTCCTGCAGCATCACCTCCCCAGTGCGGGCCCTGTCTGAGCTCTGCACGTCCTGCTCCGTGTTCTCACCGCGGAGGGGCACTTGTTCACGCCTCAGGCCCTCTGTCTCACTCCCATGCTCAGTCGTGGCTGCTGTGAGACCAGGGCTTGTCGGTGCTCACTGCTTTATCCTTAACGTAGTGCCTGGCACAGAGACCGTAGCTAAGTGCATGTTTATTTAATGAAGGATTCAAGAACGATTTACTGATGTTGTACCGAGCACAAGCAGTGGTTGCAATCATAACCATTTACGGACCACAGGCCTGTGCGGAACCCCGCGCAACTGTCACGGCACGTGTGAGGTCGTGGAAGAAAAGAAGACTTGGAGAGGTTGATTTTGATTTCACCCAGCTTTAGCCACAAAGGTGGGATGTGAACCCAAGGCTGGGAGTAGCAAGGGTGAATTCCTACACGGCGTGGCCGTCACGAGCTGCTGATGGATACGAACCCCTGCTTGGTCTTGAAGAAGAGGCATTTCCCATGGTCATAAAGGGAGGTGTGTGGGGTGGTTGTTTGAGGCTCCCTTAATTCAGGGGTGAGTGGGCTGTGGACAGGAGGTGAGAGGAGGTTAGGGGGGAGGCTGGGGAGGGGAGGGGGTTGCAGAGGCTGCGTTGGCCGTTGTGCACAGGCCTCTGACAGAGGTGAGGAGGCTGGGGGTGTCCTGGGTCACAGTCAGATGGAAGTCTTGTTTGGGAGCTGTGCTGGGGACAGAGTGCTGAGGTCAGTGGCTGGCAGGAAAGGCTGAAGGGGTTGGGAAAGGCTGAAGGGGTCGGGAAAAGGCTGCATGGGTTGGGAAAGGCTGGAGGAGTTGGGGAAGGGGAGGCCGTGGTCGGTGATGCCTTCATCACAGAATATCCACATGGAGCTATGGGCTCTTAGAATGGCAGGATTGTGTGGACAGATTAGTCACTTTCACGTCTATTCTGCTAGAGTATTTATTCAGTGGCTTGGGATTTAGTCAAACATCAAATATTTAAGAAAGAATAGAATAGGATTCCAATACGTGCCTCCGCGTGTGACTGGTCCATGGATTTAGTTGAATCTAAACGATTCTGTGGAAATACTCAGAAGAGAGTTGGTGGTGGAAGGTGGTGTTTCAGCAGGGATGATATTAAACATATCTATCAGCTGCCACTGCATCGACTGCTCAGAATGATTCCAGCTCCCACCGTGGTGGGCTCATGTTGTAAGGAACCAGTGGGCCCGACTTGGTGGCACCAGTTGAGGGATGGGGGATGGTGCGGGGGGCCGAGAAGTGCTGGATGGAGCACCTGGCCACCAGGACTGAACACAGGCGACACAGTGTAGAAGCCCAGAGAGACAGCGGAGTGAAGCATCCATGGTCCGATGATCCTGTCTTTAAGCAGCCACAACTGAGGCTTTTCTTTGGAGACAGGGTCTTGCCCTGTGACCCAGGCTGGAGTGCGGTGGCATGATCATAGCTCATTGCAGCCTTGACCTCCTGGGCTCAAGTGATTCTCCTGCCTCAGCCTCCTGAGCAGCTGGGATCGCAGGCACACACCACCATGCCTGGCTAATTTTTTTTTTTTTTTTTAAGGGATGAGGTCTCCCTATGTCGTCCAGGCTGGTCTTGAACTTCTGGGCTCAAGCAATCCTCCTGCCTCAGCCTCCCAAAGTGTGGGATTACAGGCATGAACCACCACGCTTGGCCCTCAAGTGAGTTTCATAGGAGTCTGTGTTTTGTGCAACTCCTAGAGAAATAACGGAGAAATAACTGAGCGTCATACGTGGACTTGTAAAGTCGGTTCCTCTCAAACAATGGCAGCACTTCAAGGAGGGCCCATTGCTGGGGTGGATTTTATTTAGGGCAACAAATAATAAATGTCATACAACAAAGAATTCCCAGGCACATGTGGAGGAGGTACTTCTGACGTGAGAATAATCTTGGGGTGAGGCAGGTGCGCTGGTGACTCCACGTTGCCCGAGAGCTGCCAGTGAACACATGTGGGAGGTCTGAGGAAGGTCAGCGCGGGCAGCGAAGGAGCAGGCGGGATCCTCAACAGCAGCGTGCCTCTCCAGGCTGCTTTCCAGTAGCTTCCGAAGAAACCTTTCCTGCACAGGAAATGGCAGAGAGAGATGTCCCACACTTTGCTGCCCTTGGTGGCCACGCCGAGGGTCTCCTGAGGAGGTGGTGACCATGCATTAACAGCCGGCTCCTAGGAGTCAAAATAAAGCCCTCTTCGCTCTCATTCAGGACCTGCTGGGCACAGAGCTGAATGCCACAAGGTGCCGTCTCAGGAGACAGGGTGGCTGCTGTCACGGCCAATGTGCTGGCCACAGCCACCCTTCACTGTGCAGGAGCTGGGCCAGGGAAGGAAACCCCTGGCCTGGAGGGTCTGCCAGAGCTCCCAGGGCAGGCCTCTGCCTGGTGCTCACATCCCAGCCGGACATGTGGGGTGCCCAGCATGGATTTCTTTCATAGAATGAATGACAGGACGTGTCATGGGTTGAACTGTGTCCCTAGAAGGACGTGTTGACAGCTTCACCCCGGAGCCTGTGACTGTGACCTTGGCCTCTGCGGTGGCCCCAAGTTCAGATGAGGCCATACAGAGGGAAGGTGGTCCCAATACCAGGACGATGTCTTTCTAAGGAGAGGGAGAGGCTGGAGTGAGCACAGCAGGATGGACATCGGAAGAGAAGCCAGGCTGGGCTGGGCAGCGTGGCCCCAGGACGACGGTCACCACAAGCTGCTGGCATCCATGGAAAGTGGGAGGGAAGAGGAGAGTTTTCAGGGCCTGCAGCAGGAGCCGTGCCCTGCCCTGCCCTGCCCTGCCCTCCCCTACCCTCCCCTGCCCTGCCCTGCCCTGCCCTGCCTCGGCTTTGGTCTTCTGGCATCCGGAACGGCGAGCAGATGCCTTTCTGTGCTTTACACTGCCCAGGCTGGAGTCACTTTTTACAGCAGCCCTAGTAGACAAAGCGAGGAATGCCCTGGCCCCAAAGCACAGGCTTCCTGGGTTTCCTTCAAGGGCGGAGGGATGCCGTGGTCCTGACCTGGTGGCACCAGGAGCCTAAGACTTGGGATCCATGCGTTGGAACAGGGGCGGTTCTCAGAACCAACCACAGCTGCTGAAGACTCAGGGCCAGCCCAGATCCATGCCGTGTGAACGGGGGTGGTTCTCAGAACCAACCACAGCTGCTGGGGACGCAGGGCCTGCCTGGACTTCCCTGCTCCTGTGACCCTGCGTCCACGTCTTTGGCAAATGATTTCTGAAAGTGTCTCTGCAGAGCGGTCAAGATACAAGCCACAGCACCCCCGCTTCGCAGCACAAAGATTCTTAGAACTGGAGGCTGAAAGAAGTAGCACGGTTCTAGCTGCGTAACACTTGTCAAAAATGTGTAGCCTCAGAACTTACTAACTTACTTACTTATTTATTTATTTATAGTGAAACAAAGCTGTATGATGTGGTCGCCTCCTGACCAGAGGTGATCTGGGATCTCAGAGCCAGGTCAGCTTCCCACCCTGGCGTCACCCCTGCAGCAGGGCGTGGGACCCCAGAGCGCTGTGGGACACAGTTTGAGAACCACGGTGGTCTCCGCCGCTCTGCCCCCTTTACTGGCAGCAGTGAGCTATGGAGAGCAGCCAGGCCACGCTCCCTTTAGTGATGGGACATCGCCGTGGTTCTGTGCTGGGGGCTAAAATGTGCAGGCTTATGGGAAGGTGGGCAGGGCAGTCTGTCTGCTTGACACAAAGGCTCCCTGAAACTCTCCCTCTGCACACGCCAAACGCCCGTGGTCTCCCATCCACTTAGCAAATGCCAGCTTGTGCCGGGCTCTGCCAATGTGTTGGGGGTCTGGAGCCGAGGTCATGGAGCCCCTGCCCTCAAGAGGTCTAGTGAGGGGGCCTCTTGGTGAGTGGGGGTCCTGGGTCTGTCTGGAGCTCCTGGGAGGTATCCTGAGGAGCTAGAGGGCAGAGCTCTGGGGGCTGTGGGAGGCTGGGGATGGGAGGTGCAGTCACATGGGGATGGGTCTGAGGGCCGGGGCCTGCAGGAGGATCATAAGGAGGGCTGGATGTAGAAATGAGGGTGAGTGGGGATGGGGGGAGGGACTGTGAAGGACACTCGGTGACATCGGAGAGAGAAGCCACACGTGACGACGAGAGACCTCCCAGGCCCCTGCCAGACCCTTCTTCCCTCTGGCTGGATCTGGGACTGACCCTCCTGGTCCCCCCAGGCCGGGTCCCTCCTCCCTCTGGCTGGATCTGGGACTGACCCTCCTGGAACCCCCATGACGGGTCCCTCCTCCCTCTGGCTGGATCTGGGACTGACCCTCCTGGTCCCCCCAGGCCGGGTCCCTCCTCCCTCTGGCTGGACTGGGACTGACCCTCCTGGTCCCGGGCATCTGTCCTCTTTGTCACCCAGCAAAAATCCCATCTGCCCACATTCCCCCCAGTTTCTTGAGGCTTCAAAGTGTTCAGCCTTTCAGACTCTTTTTTAAAAAATTAAAAATCACTTCTATAACTAGCTCTCTTTTAAACTAATTTCTAAAAGGTGTGTTTAGACTCTAGTTAAGGGGGAAAAAAAAAAAGAAAAGAAACAGCTTCTCCCTGCCCTGGTAGCTCCTAGGTTCTGGCCACTTCCTGGAACATAGTAATTACCACACATGTCTCACTGATCACATTACAGTGCTGAAATTAAGGCTTTTATCATGTGTGGGCCAGACACACACACACACACACACACACACACACATACACACATTGAGATGTCTGGAAAAGTTGTACCCTGGTTCCTGATACCCTGTGCCAGGAAAAAAAATTCCCTTTTGAGCCACTGTGTCCCCACACAGTCACTGCACGCGCAGTTCCAGTGGGCAGATTTCCAGCCCGAGAGGAAAAGGGAGGGAAAGGTCTCCTGGGGCAGCCGTGGGAGCCGCCGCTGAGGATGAGGTCAGAAGGGCCTCGTCACTGCTCTGCTTGGCTCAGGTCGCCTGGCACCAAACTGTCAGTTAAACCTTTCCAGTCCAAATGATAAAATCTTCTTTTCCGAGAAGCAAAGGCCATTCTGTGAATTAGTAAAGAGTCTACTGTTTTATTTTCCTGTCTGGTTTGACCCCCTCTGACTATTTATCCGTGTGGGTCAAGAGCACACTTGACTTCAGCCTAAACGCTCCAACACGAACGCGGTTAATTTATTACTCAGAAATGCAGCGTAGGTCGGACAGCACAAGCACACGGGAATGTTACGACGGATGCAACCGGCTTCCGCCCGCGGTGCCCCCGTGACTCCCTCGGCCTCTGCTGTAACGTTGGGAATCTTTCTCTGACCTCCCGCTCTGTTCACCGCTCTTTCTCTCCCCAGGGCAGGGCCCTTTCCTGGTCTTTCTGTCATGGTGTTGGCCATAAAGACATCTCTGACCCACCTTTCTCATGTGAGTTCCAAGACCCCCACCCCGGAGGGTCCCACCCACACCCAGGAGGACGGAACACAGCAGAGGGGCCGGGAAGAGTCTGCACACGCAGGCCTTGCTGGTTTCTACCCTTGGTCTGTCAGCAGCAGACAGCACAGCGACTTTGTCCAGTGCCATTTCCACACGGCGGTCTGTGCCTCAGTCACGCGCATCCAGTGGACTCTCCACGAAAAGCCCTAGGACTGGGACCGGGGTTTTTGTGGAGCTTCCAGACACCTGAACCCGTGAAGGTTCCTGGAGGGCGGTGCCCTGGGAGGCACAGAAACTCCACGCCCCTTCCCTCTGCTCATCTCTTCGCCTGTATCCCTTATAATAAACCACGAAACCTAAGTGCTCCCCAGAGTTCTGGGAGCCACTCTAGCAAATTAATGGAACCCACGTGTGGGGGCTTGTGGGAGCCTCGATTTACCGCTGGCTGGTTAGAAGCTCCTGGAGCTTGTGATGAGCATCCAAAGTGATGGGTGGTCTTGGGGACCCAACCCTCACCCAGTGGGACCTGAGGCTCCAGCCAGGAGGCGTCCACCGCGGGGCCTGAGGCTCCAGCCAGGAGGCGTCCACTGCGGACCTGAGGCTCCAGCCAGGCGAATATGCTGAATTAGGGGATACCTGGCTGGTATCCCCCGCAGAGCTGATCACCTGCTGGGTGGTGGGGAGAAGCCCCCAACATTTGGTCATGGAAGTCTTCTGTGTTGGTTGCTGTTGAGTGAGAAAATAGGAAAAGCACTGTGGTTTGTTTTCCCTCATCTGGTTTGTGCTTTTCTCTACTCAGATACCACTTTTTTTTTTTTTTTTGAGACAGAGTCTCACTCTGTTGCCCAGGCTGGAGTGCAGTGGTGCGATCTTGGCTCACTGCAGCCTCCGTCTCCTGGGTTCAAGCAATTCTCCTGCCTTAGCCTCCCGCGTAGCTGGGAATACAGGCACATCACCATGCCAGGCTAATTTTTGTGTTTTTAGTAGAGATGGGGGCTCACCACGTTGGCCCGGCTGGTCTCGAACTCCTGACCTCAAATGATCCACCCGCCTCAGACTCCCAAAGTGTTGGGGTTACAGGCGTCAGCCACCGTGCCCGGCCCATTTGAACTTTAAAGTTACTTCCAACTTCTCATGGAATGGGATGAGGGCAACATGTGTTTGAGCCATTTGCTGGGAAGTAACATTTTCTTCTTGAACGAATCCTTTCAGATAAAATAGATCCTAGAAATTAGAAGCTGCTGCTGTGTCAGGGGCGGGGGCTGCTGTATCTCACGGAGATGAGGCTTGTTCAGGCGGCAGCCCTGGCCTCTGCGGAGAGACGTGGCTCCCTGGGCCTGAGACGGCACATTTCTGGTCCCCTCACCTTCCCCACTGGCAGCCTGAGTCCTGGAGGCTGAATTACCCCAGGATAACTGAGTTGGGGAGGAACTAAAGTAATTCCCATCCACCCGAGACAGCCACAGTCCTGTGACAGCAGCGCCTTCTCCCAACCCGAACACTGCCCTTCTCCCTCCTCCTGGCCACCGAATCAGCTGCTGCGCCCAGCCNCCCGAACACTGCCCTTCTCCCTCCTCCTGGCCACCGAATCAGCTGCTGCGCCCAGCCCATGTGAGGGCTGCTGATTTTGGTTTGTGGAGGCAGAAACCCAGGCCAGGCTTTCCAAACTCAGTTCTGTCCAAATTGTACCCTGGCGTTTATCTCTGGAGAGAGTCCTTTCTGATCTGCACCGACCCAAAGACTCGTGTGGAAATTATACTGAATAAAACCCACTGGCCGGTTTCCAGGTTTGTAGATTGCAGTCTTCACCCCGTAAAGTATCTTCTCTGATTTAGTAAAAATCATTCTTTACTCTTGATTCCAACCCAATGTCTCCAAAGAGACTGTGGCACAAAACAAAGTATAAGTTTTTATCTCTTTAAAGTTGAGAAAATGTTACCCTAATCTAATGTATAAAAAATGCACAAGAAATTATCCGTCTTCCTGCAAAAAAGAATCTAATTTTACGATTCTATCATTAAAAACCTGTCATGAAAACCATTAATGAAAAGGCCACCAAGTCACCATGGCTGTGCTATGATCCACTGTGGCTCCGGGACGGCGGCTGTGACAGAGGGAAGGAGAGGCGCGTCCCCTGCCTGAGCCCCAGCTGTGCAGCCGGAGGCAGTCGCCTGACTTCTCTGGGCTCTGCTGGCTGCATCAATAAAGCGACATGTTCATCTTCAAGGGGCTGTTGTGAGGGCGACACAAAATAAGCTGATAAAAGTCCTAGCCAGCATCTGACACATGACATTTACTCCACAGATATTTGTTTGCAAAATCAGAGCCAATGGTTTAGTTTCTTCATAGTAAATTAAAAATATATATATAGTCATAAGACACAAGTTCGATCATAAGTCACTCGTCCATGGAGAACATGGCTCTGGTGTATTTGAGCAAGCGGTCTTCAATGGAGGATTATTTCACAATGACAAGCTCAATTCTTAGGCCTATGTAGTTCCACGTTTCAAAGGAAGCACGGTGCGGACAGAAGCCCAGGGCTGCGGAACCGAGTCCAGCCACGCGCCAGCATCCTTCGTGCTGAGGCTGCACCTGCTCTTGACGCAGGGCGGTTACTCTCCGGGTCCCTCTGCCAATTCTGGGAAGTGAAAGCGTTTACTGACTTCACTCCATTACATAAAAACACCCTAGGTCCCGAACTTCTGTGAGTACTTTTTGCCCCGTGGGAGGCTGAGGCGAGTGGATCACTTGAGATCAGGAGTTTGAGACCAGCCTGGCCAACATGGCGAAACCCCATCTCTACTAAGAATACAAAAATTAGCCGGGCGTGGTGGTGCACACCTGTAATCCCAGCTACTCGGGAGGCAAAGACAGGAGAATTGCTTGAACCCAGGAGGCAGAGGTTGCAGTGAGCCGAGATCACGCCACTGCACTCCAGCTTGGGTGACAGAGCAAGATTCCATCTCAGAAAAGAAAAAAAAAAAAAAAAAAAAAAAAAAAAAAGAAAAGAAAAGAAAAAAGAAAAAAAGAAAACAACAGAATTTAAAATGCCAGAGAGGCGGGCTGGATGGACCTGACAGCTCTGTGACTGCTCTAGGCCTGCTCCCATTTCCTACATAGGTGCAATTAATCATTTTTATAAACAATACATGCTTGGTATTGCAGTTAATTTGAAGAAGAAATGAGCCCAAGCTCATTTAAAGTTTTCCTGACAGTGACAAACAAGCGTGCATGGAATAGAACATCTTTCAAGCGTTCCTCAGTTGCAATGTTAATTACGGATAATGAATATCACGACAAGTGACAATCTCTGAACGTGGTGCTTAAAATATCAACATGCTCAGCAGAATAGGATGACCCCTCGGGTAGATGCCTGTAAACCAGCTGACTCCTGTCTGGGACGCACGCTGGTCTGTGGGGTGACCACTCAGGTCTATGCATGTAAACCAGCTGGCTGTCGCTCCTGTCTGGGACGCACACTGGTCTTGCACATTGGTGGGAAAGATGCTGAGTGGCCAGAGGCCCTGGCAGAGCCTACAGAGCCCCATATCACGGGGACGCCTGGCCCTACTCTCTGTCCTGGGACGCCCTGCACGGCTGCCTTCTCTCACTCCTGTTTTCATGTCTGGATGCAGAGAAAACTCCCTGTGTTCTCTCGAAGTCGACACGTCCTAGGTGGGTCCTGAAGGCTGTGTGCAAACCCTGTCCTCCCCGGGGGATGCTGCTCGGAGCCCTGTCCTGCAACCCGAAGCCCGACACAGGTCTGCGCTGCTGGAGGCTCAGAGATTGTTTTGAGTTTGATAAAAAGTCACGGACACATTTACACACCACTTTGCAGAAAGTGTTAGGGTTTCATGAACTCCCTAAAGTCTGAGCCATTATTCATGACGCCAGGTAGCAAGGCCTGTCTAAATATGTCAGGTTGAACCATAGGAAGCTGACATTTGTGAAGGTTAAAAACAGTGAAATCTGATTCAACACAATCAAAGGCCAGGTATGATACACGTTAGAATAACTTCTACCTGAAGGCATGAAACGTAGTAAAAGGTTTTATCCTTACTTTGGGGAAGGTGCTCAGTTATTCGGAATACTAAACTAGCTTCAATGACCAGATTACTACAAACTCAAAAATTTTGTGTGTTTCCAAACATGTTGCAGGAAGGCAACATAGAAGATCTTATTAAGATCAGACAACAGAGGCCGGGCGCAGTGGCTCACGCCTGTAATCCCAGCACTTTGGGAGGCCGACGCGGGCGGATTACGAGGTCAGGAGATCAAGACCATCCTGGCCAACGTGATGAAACACTGTCTCTACTAAAAACATGCTGGGCGTGGTGGTGGGTACCTGTAGTCCCAGCTACTCGGGAGGCTGAGGCAGGAAAATCACTTGAACCTGGGAGGCAGAGGTTGCAATGAACAGAGATTGCACCACTGCACTCCAGCCTGGTGACAGAGTGAGACTCTGTCTATATATATATATATATATATATATGTATGTATGTATAAATAAAAATAAAAGATCAGAGAACAGAGACAACTGACAGGAGTTCAGCTTTTATAATTTCCCTGCCTCATAGTTTAAAGCTATTTCGTGAGCTGCAGAAATGTGCGTGCCCTTGAAAATAGAATTAACAAAGAAAATGACAAGCAGTGAGCTCTGTGGCTCTGCAGACACCAGCTCTCTGCTGCCATCACTGAGGCATCCTGGAGGGAGGACGGGCAACCTTCCGGGGGAGGGGGTGGGACGGGAGGTGGGTGGGCTACAATATTTGGCTTTCATGAAGGAAGTTATGCTTTGTGTTAGAGGGAAGAGAAATATGGCAATTAATATACAGTGAAGAAAAATTGCCTGTAAGAAAGATACCATTTTTAGTAAATACCAGATATCAGTTTATTTCAAAATGAAGCTGGTTTGTGAAAAACCATCTGTCTTATCAGAATTAAAGTTTCGACTTGCTGCCATCAGCTTGTCCTATTAGTATTCAAAGTAGATTTCTGGGCTACTAATTAAGGATACAAACCTATGTTTCTAGGAGACCGGGTACAGACAAATATGCTGGAATACATTTCTCAGTAAATCTTGTCTTACAGTATACGCAGCCTCCATGAAAACTGAGAGTTTCATTTTAAAGCAGGAACAATGAAGAAATCTAGTGGAGACGTTTGTTTTCTCTCTGCAACTATTTCTGTGGTTGCCAACCAGCGAACACATCGATGAATTATGACTATAACTCGAGAACAACCCCTCGGACTTCGATCTTGTAAAAAATGTATATAAGCAAAACAGATAAAATGGGATGAAAAAGAATACACAAAAGGCCTACTCCAACATATTTCATCTGCTTGAATATAGGATACCTTTAAAAATCTTGCAACTCCAATAAAATAGGAGTCTTTTATCAAATCACCGGGGGCATGGAGGGAACAAAGAGGACCGCATTGAAATGAAGCCCCGTGATCTGCAGGCCCAGAGCTGAGCAACCCTCTGAACTCGGGAAAGGCTAATTGCAGGCCCGGGCGCCAGCACTCATTAATGTGCTGTGATGTGGTGCCACTGAGAGACCGCTCGGGGCCGGAGTGCAGGCACCCGGGCTTATCAGCATCACAGAGCTCCCTGGCAAAACCGACGTCACCAGCACACAGCCTGCTGAAGTCCAACCACTGGGGCCGTCAGTGCTGGCTGGTCACATTAAAACATCCTAGACAACTCGTCAACCATCGGTCTCATTTTTATTTTTCTGATGATGCAATTTATGTTTCTCTGGTGACACTTTTTCATTAAATTGCTTAGTGTGCTGCAAAAAGGTGATGCTTCTGATGATAATTTTTACAAACCAGTTTTTACTAAGAAATGGGCCCTTTCTGGGACCACACTGATCACCATCCTTGGATTTTGATTGATCCTTGGAGTATGATTTAGCAGATTCTTGATCTGTTTGCAAACAGCAAAGCAGACACCGAAGTCAGTTTTGAACCATTATGTGATCGCCTTGAAGACGCTCTGCTGTACGACTCACCAGGCGCCATTCATCGGGAAGATGAAAGAATTTCGGTCGTATTTAAAGGGTGCGATGAATATGTACAGGGTGGCAGCCTGGGAGAAGTGTGTGCATGGAAACATTCCATAACCTGCAATGCTGCCAATGAGGAAGGCAGTGTGCAGCGCACTCGGCACTTGGCAGAGAGACCAGGGCATCCTGTTGGCAAAATGCTGCAGGATCCACGGCTTTCTTAGGAAAGAGGTGGCTCAAAAACCTGCATGAACTCACTTCTGAGTTCAGCGCGACGTGGGAGTCAAGCTTTGATCCATTGAAAGCTCCTGGGAGGGACCCAGGAGTCGGCCAACAACAGATTCCTCAGAATGCAACCAGCGAGAAGCCATCGGGCTGGTGGGCATCGAGGGGAGTCGGCTCTTTTTAAGACAAGATGATGTGTCATGGGTCGGACCACGTGCTGGGGGCATCGGATCCAGCCTCTCAGTCACTTGTATGGATTTCGTGCCGGGCGGAGGGCGAGACAATGAACAAGACAGACCCACTGCCTGCCGTCCTGGAGCCTGTGGTCTGCCTAGGACGCCGCAGCCTTGCTGACGGGAGAAGGTGGTGCCTTCCACACACTCGCTCAGCAGCGTGATGCAGCTTGGGTGAGGGGCAGGAAGCACCTCTGGAGGATACGACCCTTAGTTAATGAATACATGGGTGGAGTGCCCCTGGCAGTGGGACCAGCCCTGGGCTGAGACAGCAGGACAAGCTCAAAGACGAGGTGCGCTCTGCCTCCATTGAGGCCACGAAGAAAAGCAAAAGTTACTGGTAGCACCTCTGTGTATCGGGCGGCCTGATTTCCTCCTCTTGCCCCCAGGTCGGGCGTGAAGGACACAGGCAAAGCTGTCTAGGCTCACGTCTGAATATTGACATCTTCCCTTCAGTTCTATCCCCAACAGCTAAGTCCTGACAGGCCAGGGTCTACCTGGGACCCCGAGGGATAGGGGGACTCACGTGGACTCCCGTCTGCAGCGGCCTTGACCCCGCCATCAGGAAACCCCACCTGTGGCCAGGCAGCTCCACAGGGCCCTGCCCCAGCGCACGCAAATCAGTGCCCGAGATGGGCAGGACCCACCTGCACCTGACTGGGCGTCCATGAGGAGCGCCGTGACCCTGGGCACTCACAGACTTGGTGCCAGCATCTCCATCTGGGCTTTGGACGGGCTCTCAGGGCAGCCGCTCACAGGGCTGCCACGGGCCCATCGCATTGCTCAAACTACCCCTCACAGCAGCCAGGGATCTGATGACCTGTCTGGAACCTTGCTTGCATCTCACATCTCACCCTCCCCAGACCCCCAAGATGTAGCTGACATGCTCATGGGTGGCTGTGGTTTACCACGGATGAATGTGTGGAAATTGGGGGCCCGATTGGCAGGGAAGCTCAGAAGTGGCCACTCTTCCTGTCCTGGCCATCGGCTCATCCTGTCTGCATGACAGGAGGGTGGGCCACAGGACCACAAAGGCCTCAACCTTCCGTCATCCTGATGGGGTGTCAAAGGTCTGAGTGCTCACCAGGAGTCTCTGGGCCACTGACTTTATTCCTTTTCTACATGCCTGTTCTGTGACTGGGATGCTGCTCATGACCTCAAACCACAAAACAGATATCTCAGCCTTCAGGCAAACACATATCTCAGCCCTCAAGCAAACAGGTATCTCAGCCCTCAAGCAAACAGGTATCTCAGCCCTCAAGCTGAGCTCCCTTAGAGGATAAGTGAAGTCAAAGATGTTCTTTGAGTTTTTGGAAGTGTCCAGCCCCTGGAGTGGAGCTCGGAAATGTGTAGGGATATCATTTGAGATAAATCTTGGCCTTCCTTGCAATGATCACTCACGTTGGTTGATCCCAGCCCACCCAGGAGGACGCAGCACTTTCTGCTCCTCTTCTCCGGGGCGGGTTTCTGGCTTGAGTCACTGCTACAGCTGCTGCCCCAGAATGACCTGCCCTCCCCTCTGTGAAGTCGCCGGCAGGAACACCCTTGCCCTCAAACTCACGCAGGGACGGTAGGTTCAGTACAGACAAGAGAGAAAAACATCAAAACGTTACAGACGAAGATAAACCTCAGAGGTGTTCAGATTGCCACAGATGCTCCTGTCCAGCAGCTGGGAAAGCTGGCAGTGGAACCCGGCCACCTCCCAAGTGGGGACTCTGTGGATGACATCGAATGGGGACACCCTGCCGGGCGGCTGTGGACTGCTTGTCACACAGACACACACACAGACACACACACACACACACACACGGGGTTTGTGAAGATCTGAATCCCAGAGACACACACACAGACACACACACACACACACACACACACACACACACACACACACACACACGGGGTTTGTGAAGATCTGAATCCCATTCCCAGCCCAGAAAACGTTCCCAAATCTCTTTGCAGTGGTTTCCATAGCTTCATCGTGCCTCAGATTTCAACTCTGCAATCTGTCATTCAACAGTGGTAACTTTCCGCTCTGCCTTTCGGCTGATCCCACTGCCTGGCAGGAGGCCACGCCGGCGGACATCGCCTGTGCCACGCGCCACATCTGGCTTTGTGTCTGTGCACGTGTCCACATTCCAAGACATGTAAAACCCCAAAGACAAAAATATCCCAGTGCATCTGAATATCCAGTTTCCATGGAGACGGAAATCAAAGTGAGCTGTCTAATGAGGGGGCGTTTTTCTCTATAATTCTTGCGTGATGCCTTCTGGGTTGGGAGTATGTTGAAACTCCTGCTGGTTACTAGTCCAAACACATTTTTTAATATGCAAGTCAATATTCTCGTGAGAAGAGTTGATGAGGCTGATTCTCCCGCTTCTCAGGCCCGGGTAGAGGGTTCGGCTGGGTGGATGGTGGTGGTGCAGGCACAGGTTGAATCGTGCTTCTTGCAAAGGACCCCAAGAGATATTCTGTAAGGTGTCACCGAACTCTGTTTGCAAATGATTGCACTCAGGAACAATCCACTTAATTTCTGGGTGTTTTACTCAGAATACATAATGATTTTCAACGCAGCCACACGAACACTCCAGCATACACTCCGTTCTCTCTCTTATGTATGGAATAATTAGTCGACCCTAACAATAACCTAGTTAAAAAGGTAAATTTCATTATGGGCTGTGTTGCTTTCTCAGACACTTGTGAGAAATACTCAAGAAGATAAATATGATGAAGGAAAAGACTTTTTCTCCCACTGGGCCAGTCACACACCTCCCCAGGCTCCTCCTGCTTCTCCCCAGCCTGACCAGCCGGCACGGCCCATTCCCGTCACCGTCACAGCCCCCAGTTCTGCGTGCCTAAGACCTTCCATCCTGGGCTCAGTGGGCCACCGCAGCCCTCTGCCCAGCGCACTCCAGTACACCCCTTCCTGGCATCTCAGCTCCCAAGCTGTCTCCTCCACCAGGGATTTCTCTTCTGGTCATTTGTGTCCATTTGCACCCCAGAGAAATGTCTAACCCTTCACAGACGGCACTCAGTGTCTCTTTCTTTGAACTGCGGATGTCTCATGCCTCCTTCCCATCCATGACACTTGCCGCCCGACAGGTATCAAACCCCCGTGATCCACTGCATGGTGGGAGCACAGAGACCTTCATAATAGACCCAGTCACCCGCCTTTTACAAAAACAGAGACTCTTTAATGGGCACCTTCCTGAGACATCTGGTTTCATAGGCTGGGGTCCATGGACTTGCGTTTCTAAGAAGCTCAGGTCCCCAGAGATGCTGGTCCGGGAAACACCTGGAGAACCACTGACCCAGCCCGACCCCGGCTGCTGTGGAGGTGACGGCTCAGCCCCCCAGTGCAGAACCCGTATGGAGCCTTTGCTGATAATGTTTCGGGTCTCCTGCCTCCTAAGTGCTCTGTTTCCCTCCAGAATTCTCCATCTCCTCTCCCCTGTGTCCTACCTCCACCCTTTGCCTGGGGATTTGAGCCAGACCACTGGGCCTCCAGCTCTCCCCCAAGTGCCCAGCATCCCACACGCTCACAAGCGTCAGGCATCCTAGTGGCCCTGAGATGACCAGATTCCAGGTCCACTGGTGCTGAACGCATCATCCACTGTTTTCATTCTCCTTCCCGACCTGGGGCTGATGAACCTGTCGCACGCACAGCCTCGGCTCCGGGCTGGTGTTTGATGCTCTTCCCATAAGCACCTCTGTCCTGTGCACACCTGCGTGGAGGGTGCGTGGCCCTTCACTGTGCAACAGATCGCCCGGCCACAGAACACCCGGCCACAGAACGCCTGGCCACATAACGCCCGGCCACAGAACACCCGGCCACAGAATGCCTGGCCACAGAACACCTGGCCACAGAACGTCCAGCCACAGAACACCTGGCCACAGAACACCTGGCCACAGAATGCCCGGCCACAGAATGCCCGGCCACAGAACACCCGGCCACAGAACGCCTGGCCACAGAACACCCGGCCACAGAACACCCAGCCACAGAACGTCCAGCCACAGAACACCTGGCCACAGAACGCTCGGCCACAGAACGTCTGGCCACAGAACGTCTGGCCACAGAACACCTGGCTACAGAACGCCTGGCCACAGAACACCCAGCCACAGAACGCTCAGCCACCGGGCTACGCCTCAAACTGAGAGTGTCTTGACAGACAGCTGGAAGACACAGTCCTGGCACGTGTGTGTTTGCTACAACCGTGCCCACTGGCAAACTTACGGATGGCTCAGACCTGGACGCCTCGGCTGCATGCTGGACGGGACGTCAACAGAAACCGCAGTTCCCGTTCTCTTAACTAGATTTTGTTGTTGTTGTTGTTGTAAGAATCAGACATGGGAGTGGTGCACATAGAGCGCGGAGGTGTTCAGAATGGTTTGGGTCCATTCGTAATGATCGCAGGAAACGTGGGCCCAGCTACCTAGTGGGACGTCCGGACATCGGGAGAATGTCAGGCCTCAGGAAGATGTGGGAGTGGTTAGTGTGGAGGGAGGTCCTGGACATAGACGGAGTTGCTGAGGCGGAGGCAGCAGAGGCTGCGTGATGGCTGAGAAAGGGCTGCTGGGGACCTCGGTTTTCCATGTGGGGAGGAAAGAGGAGCCAGCAGCAGAGGCAGAGGGCAGCAGAGGTGGAGGGAAGCCAGGAGGGGACACGTCACGGAGGCAGAACAGGTGCCTCAGGTTTGATGAGGCTGGGGTGGTGCCGAGGTGGGGAAGGATCAAGGTGGGACGGGGACCCTGGCACTGGTGCCCTTTCAGAGCGTGCTGGGGCTGATGGATGTGAGAAAGCGTCAAGCAAACCTCAGGTCTGGCAGGAGTTGGCAGGAGGACTCAGTCATGCACTCAACCTGGAGGCACTTGGAGAGGAAAAGGGGTGCCGGCCTCGGCTGCCTCCTCCCCCAGGGACTGAGTCTGGGGAGTTGGCTGAGTTTTAGTGGTGTGGTTATACAGAATGTTAGTTATGCTGCAACAGGCCTGTTCCTTCTTCAGGTGTAGAAGAAGGAACCAGGCTCCAAATATGGCCTGCATGCAGCAGCACTGGCAGCGGCGGAACATGCTGGAAAGGCATGACTCCAGTCCCACCCATGGCCCACAGAATTGGGGTCCACACCTCACAAGGCCCCAGGTGATTCATGCGTACCCTAAGGCTGAGAGGCGCTGAGCCAGAGCCAGATGCAAGGCCCGGTCATGCACAAATGCCACTGTGATGATGCTCTGAGCACAGGCGAGCCGCTGGTTCTGGAGACAGGCCAGCTGCAGGGGCGACCGCAGCAGGATTAGCTTCAGGCTCTGCAGGCGGCTGGGCTGAGTCACAACAGATGACATGAAGAACGCTTCCCGAGAATGGAGGGCTTATTCCAGCCACGTACATGTGGGTCTCACCACCTTCCTTCCTTTGGCTTCCTGGTAGCCCCAGCCAACAGAAAAGGAAACTAAGGCTCGGGGTGCTTCAGCAGTTAACACGCGGCATCAAGGCCGACCTCGCACGGAGGCCACCTGGGTCTGATGACGAGGTCCACACCCTTCCTGTCCCTGTCACTTCCCGGTCTAGGGGCCTGGCTCACGTGGCACTTGCAGGTGACATCCTCAAGGCCCCTGGGGAGTCCCTTGGACAAGGGCGTGGGGGCTCCTGGGGTTCCTCTGAGTGCCAGGAGGCTGAGCACCTTTGTCCATAACTGCACACGCCCTCCCATCACCAGGGACACCAGCACCGCCGTGGGGTCAGACGTCTGCCATTGCACTGATATCACCAGTCGAAAGCACTCAGGCTGGGCCCCGGGCAGTGTGGCTAGAACTCCCCTGAACTGAGTGAATTCAGGACCTCCCCTGCACCCCACTACCCACATGCCAGCACCAGGGATGTGGCAACAGAGGGATACACCCGCCCGGGCCTCGGGTCCCTCAGGGAGGCCTGGGCCACGCCGTGGAGGGTCCCAAAGGCAGACACTGAATCCTGATGACTCTCTAGTCAGGGGTCCCTGGAGGTCGGTCCTGGCCTAGGACATATTTGTGTCTTTCATAAACAATCATAGACTTACTGACTCCATCACAGACAATGTAAAATATTTTACTACAGGAAAAGATAGAGGAGACTTAGCGAAATGTTAACGGCAGTTCCCTCTGGGTGATGGGTTCTGCGTCACGTTCTTCTTCTTTTTCTTTCTTTTCTTTTCCTTTTTTTTTTTTTTTTTTTTTTTTTACTAAGTAGGATATGTGTTACTCACGTAACTTTAAAAACCACCATGGGTACCCACAGGACCTCTGCCAAGCGAGCCAGTGATGGCCTCGAATTCGGCGATGCTGGGGCTCCCTCGTCACAGCAACCTTACGAGGTTTGACGCATTTCCAAATAGAGAAATTATACAAAGAGAAGCAACATAAAGAGTGTTCGACTAAGCAATTCATAGACGACTGTTTATTACGGTGTCTCTTTTAAAATAAATATTATTATTTTGTTCTTTACCAGAACAAACACCTTCTAAATATTTGCCCAAACAGCACTTTTCTGTCTCCCAGGCTTTGGAATGTTGAGCACAGTGATGCAGCCACACTGTGTGGAGGACACTGCCTGTCGCTCGGCCCCCTCCTCATCCCTCGGCCTGGGGACGCTGGTCATTTGGAAACGCAGTGTCACGTAATTGTAGAGTGGGAACAGTGGAAGCTTAGACAGGAAAACAGGCGGGCAGGAGAAGTGGCCCGCGGCCTTGGTTCATAGAAAGGCGAGTCCTGCCAGCCCCGCAGTGCCCTAATTCCGGATGTGTCCTCACAGCCCCGCCACAGCCACCGAGGCCGCCCACCTCATCTTCACGGCAGCCGACTGCAGCACGGCTCCTTCTCTGGGGCCCTCCGTGCCTCTCTCGTTCAAGCCTCCTTACAGCAAGGCCTGTCCTGGCGGCTGGTGTCATCTGCACACCCCTGCTCCCACCTTCTGCTGAAATCTTGGCCTTTCCAAGTGTGGCCCAGGGACCGGCAGCCTCAGCATTGCCTGTTCAGAATGCAGAGTGCCAGGCTCAGGAATGGGATCTGGGCGCAGGCTGGGCTCAGTGGCTATGGTGACTGGAAGCCAGCAGCTTGGCTGTGAGCGCCTCTGACATCCCAGGTCCACGCACGCACGTACCGTCCCATCCCACTGCTCTTCCCAAAACGCTGAGCTCTACTCCCAGCTCTGTCAAACTCAAGTCCCCCTGGAAGTTCCAGCTCCAAGTCAACTCTGAGAGAATTTCTGCGGCTGCCTGGGCTGGACTAAGCACACCGGCCCATGCCCCAGTGACCCTTCACTCTTTAGCCCATCACAGCCCGACCCTGTCTCAGAACAAATACCCCGGAATCACGAGGGTGAGGACTTAATTGGTACGTGTAGAAACCTCTCTGGCAGCAGGAGGCTCAGCTGGGCTGAGACCTGTGCTGTGTGGTCAGTGTAATCAGGTAAGTGACTTTCCCCATCGGGGAAGATGAGAGGAAAGAACAGGAATCAATAATCATTAGGCCAGGATGACAGGCACCAGGCATTCCCAGAACTGCCCTGGTGGGGGGCTGGGATGTGCCATCCCTGACCCCTGCTGAGTCTCCCCATCACAGCCTACAGCTCTCAGAACACGCGTCAGCTTTTCAACCAGACTGTGTGTGACCTCAGGACACAGACTGTTTCCTTGAAGGCCCAGCAGTGGCTGAATGTTTGACCCCCTGTGGAGACATCTGAAATGTGACATGTTATTACAGGTGAGGATCAACATTAGAATCCAGGCTTTCTTCAAATCTTTCCATGGCTTTATCAGGGCAATGATTGATGTCATGCATTGATTTTTGTAGGCACTGAGGACGGAAATGCTGAACAAAAATGTTGGGTCTCCAAGTGAAAAGCACATTTAAAAATAATAGCAAAGAACTGTCAAAGTGTTCTAGTTGCTCAGAAGTATTAAATTTATTTAGCTGTATTATTTTGTGGGTGATAGTGTTTGTTTGAGTACCTAAGAATGACCTGGCTGGGCATGGTGGCTCATGCCTGTAATCCCAGCACTTTGGGAGGCTGAGGCAGGCAGATCACAAGGTCAAGAGATCGAGACCATCCTGGCCAACATGGTGAAACCCTGTCTCTACTAAAAATACAAAAATTAGCTGGGCATGGTGGCGCACGCCTGTAATCCCAGCTACTCGGGAGGCAGGAGAACCGCTCGAACCGGGAGATGGAGGTTGCAGTGAGCCGAGATCGTGCCACTGCACTCCAGCCTGGGCAACAAGAGCGAAACTATGTCTTAAAAAAAAAAAAAAAAGAAAAAGAATGACCTGGCTTGAGGCATGATCATGAAATGCCTACTATGCCTGACTACAGGAGTAAGCAGGGGAGAAAGGAGACTGCAGATGGTGAAACTGAGTCAAAATCATAAGATCATCAGCCTGAAAAATGGGGAAAGAAGGCCCTGAAAGAGGGATGATGGAGAAGGAGGTGGAGGGAGGGTTCTAGGGATCATGGAGCATTGTCAATGTGCTCTTTGAAGGATCAGGCACACTGTCTCTTTCTCTCTTACAAAATCCCATAAGCAATGCAAAGACCCACCATGCAAATGACGGCAGATCAAAGACGTCAAAAAAAAACAAGGTTAGGGAAGGCCTTAAATATGGAAATATCGTAGACACTGATCTCCAGAAATGAAGAAAGCCACAATGCTGCTCTTCAATAACGATTTGAGTATTTGGTAGTGTTGTTAACAGTTACAAACTCGAATACCATGTAAGTGCCCACTAAGATGGAGTTGGTTAAATTATATTTCAGTCATATTATTGAAGATTATGACATTTAGACAGGTGCAGTGATGCATGCCTATAATCCCAGAGCTGTGGGAGGCCACGGAGGCCAAGGCAAGAGGATCGCTTGAGGCCAGGAGTTCAAGGCTCTAGTGAGCTATGATCGCACCACTGCACTCCAGCCTGGGTAACAGAGAGACAAAAAGCGCTGGAGCGGAAGGTAGAGGGAGGTGTAGGGAGGTCATGTTTTTTCTCCTCCATCCACGTATTCAGCATGAGTGGAATGATCATGAACACTGGAAAACTCATAATTGGCATACTTCTGACAGTCCTAGAAAGCTTAAGTCACAGCTCTGTCTTGTTATAGAGCTAAAGTTGTCCTTTATCATCAAGAAAGGCTTTTATCAGTACCACTTCCAAGTCACTCACCCTGAACATTGTTGCCATGAGACACGGTTTGGCTGTGGCCCTGCCCAAATCTCATCTTGAATTTAACAATCCCCATGTGTCAGAGTGGGGCCAGGTGGAGATAACTGAATCACGCAGGTAGTTTCCCGTATACTGTTCTCGTGGTAGTGAATACGTCTCATGAGATTTGATGGTTTGATAACCATTTTATTGGTTCTCCTGCACAAGCTTTCTTGCCTGCCACCATGTAAGATGGGACTTTGCTGCTCATTTACCTTCTGCCATGATTGTGAGGCCTCCCCAGCCGTGTGGAACTGTGAGTCCGTTAAACCTCTTTCCTCTATCAACTACCCAGTCTCGGGTATGTCTTTACTAGCAGGGTGAGAACAGACGCATCCACCATGCTACCCCTCTGTTGCAGGAGAAGAGTGAGTGATGTGAGAAGATGTTCATGAAGCATTAAGTGAAACTGGTAGAAATAAACCCAGGTGCAGCTGGAGGAGGGAAGGCTGGAAGTATTAACACCCAAACATCACCCGCGATTATCTTTGGGCGGTGGGATTACATGTCAATATGTTTTCATGTTGATCTATGTTTTCTAAGTTTTTCTATAATGATTATGACTTTCACAACATAAAACTTTTCACTTTTTTTAACTATATACTTTCCATGTATTTGTAGTATTAAAATGATAATATAACTAAGGGTTGTCTAGCAAAGAGAAATGCACTAAATAGTAAAGGAATGATAAAGTTAATTTTAAAATCTTAACTACAAGAGCTTCCATAAGTATGTAAGCAGAACTCATATTTATAGAAAAAGATGTAAGCACATTTACATGATACAAATAGCTAGACTCAGGATCCTGTGGTTTATGGGACAATCCCAGTGGCTGAACCCACAGCAGCCCGGCAGGTCTATGCCTAGATCTGTCTCCTGGTGAGGACAGAGGAGACACATGCTCACTCTGTCACTCCTGAGTTTAAGAAGGTGCCCTCTGAGCCTGTGTGCACAGTTCCCCTTAGAAACTGGTCACACTCTTGCTGTGTCAGTTTGCTAAGGATAACGGTTTCCAGCTCCATCCATATCCCTGCAAAGGACATGATCTTGTTCCTTTTCATGGCTGCACAGTATTCCATGGTGTATATGGACCACACTGATAGGTGCAGCAAACCCCTGTGGAGCGTGTTTACCTACGTAACAAACCTGCACGTCCTGCACATCCCAGAACTTTAAATTAAATTAAACAATTTTTAAAAAAGAAACCGGTCAAACTGGTGAAAGCCCACTCTTACCATATGTTACAAGCTGAGAGGGCAACTTTCAGATTGAACAGTGATCCTAACGATCCTAAATTTGAGTTTTACTGTTTTTTTTTTGTTTTTTTTTTTTTTTTTGAGGTGGAGTCTCACTCCGTCGCCCAGGCTGGAGTGCAGTGGCGCGATTTCAGCTCACTGCAACCTTCACCTCCCAGGCTCAAGCAATTCTCCTGCCTCAGCCTCCTGAGTAGCTGGGACTACAGGCGCCGCCACCACACCCGGCTAATTTTTGTACTTTTAGTAGAGACAGGGTTTCACCATGTTGGCCGGGATGGTCTTGATCTCTTGACCTTGTGATCCGCCCGCCTCGGCCTCCCAAAGTGCTGGGATTACAGGCGTGAGCCACTGTGCCCGGCCGAGTTCTACTTTAAATGGGGCCATAGGTTAATCACTCTCAGAAACAGTGAACAATTAACAAAAATAGCGGCATGAAGACATTTCGATTATTTAACAAGCACAGACATAAGTAATTTTATGCAATTTAAAAATACAATGATAAACAGGATAACATAATTAAGTCTGCCAGAATTTATGAAAACTCAGGATACATTTTAATGAAAAGATTAACACTGAATAAATATTGCACATCAATTATATTAACACATCTCTTTGTTCAGATAATACTTCCTCAAAACTGCATTTCTTGGAGCTTTTTATTCTGGGATTATGTTTTGAATATAAACTTTTCCCTTCAGTACCTTTTCTGACTTTAAGACACAACTACAAACATTTCATTTTTCTATGTAGGCCCCTACTGTTTGGCTGAAAAATCCAGGCTGGGAGGGTTTCACGTAGGCTTGTGTGCTTTTGCATTATATTTGTTTTTATAAAAGATATTTCAGAAGACAGTCCTCCAAACTTGGCATGAAAGTAGCAGTTTAGGGTGTCCTAAAACAGCCCTGGGCACTCCAGAGAGTTCCGTGGTTGCTGGAATATAAACAGAGCCATTGGTCCTCACAACCCGGGCAGTGCCCAGCCTCATCTGCAGGTTCATCTGCCTGCCTGCACCAATGTTGGGGTTCCTTCTCTGTGAAGAGACACCAGGGACCCTTCAGGACCCAGACGGCGGCTCACCCGACAATCCACGCTCAGCCAGTCACGAGTTCAGCAGGATTTTTATTCAGGGGAGCCCATGAGTCTTTTATAATTTCTGACGTTTTCCCCCTTTAGTCTTAGATTCGTGTCACAGCAAATGTGCATCGTGTAACATTTGCACGGCTAACAGATTCCGCTCAGACTCTCTGGGTTTCTCACTGCTGGGTGAAGAGCTTCTAGTGTTTCTCTGCATTCGGCAGGGCGGGCAGCACACTCACAGCGGAGTGCCTGTGTGCCGTCCCGCTGGTTTTACACCTGTATATTTACATTCACTTTTGAAATGTAATGCAAAATTCAATGTGTAAAATATTGAGTCCATTTCTCATGTGAGTCCATTTTAATGTTAAATTCAAGAAATTGTAACATCCTGAATTTAAAAGTATGCTAAAGTGGAACTTGAACTCAAAATAGATCCCCGATTTACACCACAATTTAGGGCTATGTCTGTTTTATATTTGGTGGGAATTGTATCAGGGTCTTTTCTCCCCTTTAATAGACTTTTTTTCCTTCTTAAAATGAAGAGGAGTAAAATCTTACATTTCCGCTTTCTAGAATAATGGGACCCGAGAGGCAGCTGAGCTCAGGGCTGAGGAGAGTCTTTAAACCACATTCGTATCTTTACGTCCTCGATCCATCACTTACTAGAGTGTGGCTCTGGTGACTTGCACATCGTGGGTGCTCAAACATCAAAATATATTGTAGCCTTAATAAAAACTCAGTTCACAGTCATTGTCTCGGGATGAGCACATTCAACCCGTCCACAGTCTCACGTCTCTTCACACAGGAGGCCTCCAGAGCGAGTGCCCCGCTAGGCAACCTCTCTGCCCTGTGTGCACACGTGGCTCATCCAAAGCAGACTGAGGGACGGTGGGGAGAGGGTGGGCAGGAGAAATACTGCTCACGTTGCTGTTTCCGTTTCAAGACCCCATCTCTCTGCGCACTCCGGACTTCTGCCTGCAACGTTCTCACTATTTGTCTAGAAAAAAAGGTAGTAAAGTGACTGAAGACCGTGTTGCTGTGGGACTCAGCGAGGCCCACATTAGGATCTCAGCTCGGCAACGTAGCCATGGTGGGCCTCCGAGGATGGGACTGAGCTCCAGAACCCTGGTCAGCAAGGCTGGGCAGCAGGGCCTCCTGGGTGGGCTCCCGTGAGGAACTAGACAGGACACACAGAGGCTACGGAGGGCACATGGTACATAGCAGGCCTGTGGCAATGATGATGCTGTCAGCATCCACCTCCAGCTCCCATGGACAGCGCGAAGCTTCCTCCCAAAACCCCCACAGCGTCCGTCCCTCCTTCCCTTCCCTCTTCCACCAGAACCTGGCTGCCACGTGCTGTTCAGTCCTGGCCCCGGGGACCCTGCTCCCGCCTCTCGAGGGGAGGGGCTGAGTGGACTATGCTTTTCATTCATTTTCTTAAATTCTCAGCACCTAACATGCCACATGGCTCCATAAATCATCAGGGAGGATGAAGTCACCACTTTCTCAGCCCAGGATGTGCCTTCCGTCCTCTCCCATTTACACTCCACACTGAAGCTTTGTTTCTTCATAAGCAGAAGCTACTACAAAGTGGCCAACCTTATTTTAACAAAATGTTCCTATTTTCGTGCTTCACAATTGCGAACGTGTTTTTTTCTAACAAAAAAATTAGGGAGAAGGTGAATATTACGATATCGGTATTAGAGCCCATTCCACTTCCAACCAGTTTCTGCTCATGAAACATTGTGGATGGCAGTTTCCATAGCAACCAGCGACATATCTTTAGAGCCTGCTGCTGCCTCCGTTCTAAGAACTGCATTGTTATCACAGTCTGTGCATGCGGAAGTCATTTTCTGATGAAGTGCGTATTGTGATACATCAGATCCTGCCCTTGGGGGCAAAAACTCTGGCGAGTGTTGCCCGGCTTTTGCTCCATGTATAAAATAGTTCTCGGTTCTCTCCTCACTGCTAGTTTCACTAAAATATTTTTGATATCAGTTATTCTTTTGAAAAGAAAAAAATTACTTGGTCAAAAGCTAGTGGTGAGTCACCACTTACATACGTATGGGCGGGGGGGGTTTCTTAACAAGCCACAGCTCTTTGGGCCTTGTTACCGTTAAGTTAAAATAGTAATTTTATTCTTTGGAAAAACTCCCTTAGCAACCCACTAGAATGGCCTCCTAAGCAGCGAATCTGATGAGATTTGAGACAAAAATGCTAATTGTAATTGGTCTTATCCCTTACCCTTCCTCCCGTCCATGACAAGAATAGGTGGGGGGAGGATACTAGGGTGGCAGAAGACTTCAAAGTCTGAAACACACACTATCTAAAATGCATTTTAAAAGAACCGGGTGGCTCGCGCGGGTCCTGCCTCATAACCACACCCACACAATGGGAGTGCTCCCTCCGGTACCTCCTGGGACAGGAGTACTGACCTCTGGGGACCAGCAGTTCCTGGGACAGGAGTACTGACCTCTGGGGACCAGCAGTTCCTGGGACAGGAGTACTGACCTCTGGCGATCAGCAGGTGTTTCTGAAGTGAAAACACTTAGCTCACAACTTGAGAAATCCTCTACACACAATTTTAACTTAGGCCTCTTTTCCTACTTTGGTTTTATTTTCATTTTTTTTGAGATGGAGTTTTGCTCTTGTTGCCTAGGCTGGCGTGCAATGGCGTGATCTCGGCTCACTGCAACCTCCATCTCCAGGCTTCAAGCAATTCTCCCACCTCAGCCTCCCGAGTAGCTGGGATTATAGGCACCTGTCACCAGGCCCAGCTGATTTTTTTTTTTTTTTTGTATTTTTAGTAGAGACGGGGTTTCACCATGTTGGTCAGGCTGGTTTCGAACTCCTGACCTCAAATGATCCACCCCCGCTTGGCCTCCCAAAGTGCTGGGATTACAGCCATGAGCCGCCGGCCGATAATATTTATTTTTAATGTATAAACTAGATGCATATTTACAGAAAAAAAAAAGCTGATGGAGGGGAAATAACTTTTCCTCACACGATGAGGAATCACAAAAGGAAATAATTCACCACTCAGATAGTATTCTGTGTGCTCTGATACATCCGCTCATGTGAACTGAGGTGTTCCGGGAAGGTAAGTCGATGTCAGGACCTGCTCAGAAATTCGGTAAAACAGCGTTTCACTGAAAACATGGTACAAACCAGTGAGGTTCTACTTTCCATCATTAGAAGTAATAAGTACAGTCATGTTCCACTTAATGAGGGGGCACAGAGAAACGTGAGGTGGCCTCGTGGTTGTGTGAGCATCGTGGGGCACACTGACACAAACCCGAACGGCGTGGCCCCTACATGCCCAGTCTGGACGCAGACCCGGACCGCGCCGCCCCTACACACCTGGGCTGGACGCAGACCCGGACGGCGTGGCCCCTACACACCTGGGCTGGACCAGACCCACATGGGACCGCCCCTACACATCGGGGCTGGACGCAGACCTGGACCGCGCTGCCCCTACACGCCCAGGCTGGACGCAGACCTGGATGGTGTGGCCCCTACACATCTGGGCTGGAGGGCACATGCCTCCTGCTCCCAGGCTGCACCTGTACAGCGTGTGACTGCACTGAAGACTGTAGACAACTGTCAAACAGCGGTAAGAAGTTGTGTATCTCAACATGGCTCCACATAGAAAAGCTAGAGTAAAAATATGGTAGGAAAGGTTAAAAATGGTATGTCTGCAGAGGGCACTCACCATGAATGGAGCATGCAGGATGGGAAGCCACTCTGGGTGAGCGGGTGAGTGGGTGAGTGGGTGGGTGAGTGGGTGGGTGAGTGGGGAGTGAATGTGGGGCCCGGGACATCACTGTACGCTACTGTAGACTCTACACACACTGCAAACTTGGGCTACATTCAATCTTTAAAAAATATTTTTCATTCCTCAATAATAAATTAACCTTAGCATACTGTGATGGTTAGTATTGAGTGTCAACTGGACTGGATTGAAGCATGCAAAGTGTTGTCCTGGATGTGTCTGTGAGCGTGTTGCCAAAAGAGAAGAACACTTGTGTCAGTGGCTGGGAGAGGCAGACCCACCCTCAGTCTGGGTGGGCACCATCCCATCAGCTGCCAGCACAGCCAGGATGAAAGCAGGCGGAGGAAGGTGGAAGGCCTGGACTGGCTGAGTCTTCCGGCCTCCATGTTTCTCCCGTGCTGGATGCTTCATGCCCTGGAACATCACACTCCAAGTTCTTCAGCTTTTGCTTTTGGATTCTTGGACTCACACCAGTGGTTTGCCAGGGACTCTTGGGCCTTTGGCCACAGACTAAAGACTACACTGTTGGCTTCCCTGCTTTTGAGGTTTTGGGACTCAGACTGGCTTCCTGGCTCCTCAGCTTGCAGAGGGCCTATCGTGGGAGTTCACCTTGTGGTCGTGAGTCAATTCTCCTTAATAAACTCCCTCCATATACATCTATCCTATTAGTCCCATGCTTCTAGAGAACCCAGACTCATACACACACTGTAACTCTGGTACTTTATAAATCTTATTTTTAAAACTGTTTGACTCTCTTGTAATGCTGAGCTTAAAACACAAACACATCGTACAGCTGTACAAATATTTTTCTTTATATTCTTATTCTATAAGCCTTTTACTATTTTTAATCTTTAATTGTTAAATTTACTTTTTAAACTCTCTTGTTAAGCACTAAGACCCAAAAACACATCAGCCTCAACCTGCACAGGGCCAGAACTGTCGACATCACCATCTTCCAGCTTCACCTCCTGTCTCACTGTTAGGACTTAAGGGGCAGTGACGGTGACAGACATGGAGCCGCCATCGCCTACGACCACAGTGCCTTCTTCTGGACACCTCCTGAAGGACCTGCCTGGGCTGTTTGCAGATAACGGTTTTCCACAAGCAGAAGGAGCACATTCTAAAATAATGACGAAACGTACAGTATCCTAGACGCATACACCAGCAACACGGTCGCCTGTCAGCATCATTGCAAGATGCACTGCGCGTCCCTGTGTGGCTACACTTCCGTACAGTGGCTGCACAGGGGCTTTCTTCACCCGGGTAAGTCACACGTGAGTCACCACTGTGCCGGCTACGAGGTCACTGGACGGCAGGAGTCTTCCAGCTCCATGATGATCTTACGGGGCCCCCGCTGCACCTGCAGTTTGTCTTTGACGGAAACACCCTTGTGTGGTGTGTGATGCAGTCACAGTGCCGGTGTGGGAGGTTGTAAAGCCCTTGCCTGCTTCCCATGGCACTTAACGCCCGTTTATTCTTACAAAAAGGCTGTGTTGCCCTCATTCCACTACCACCCAAAAATCTACAAAACTTGCTCAAGTCACACAGCTAATGTGGAAGATCTGGGGCTTAAACCCAAATATCCTAACCCCAGATTATGCTTGTTCAGGAAATACAAGAGGACAGAGTAGGCCCACGTAGGTTGGAAGGGCCGTGGGTTCCTAAGCATCCAGGAGCAGTAAGGACGGCGGGGCCAATGTGACCGTTGAAATGTTGGCAAAGCTCACGTTTTAGGAAGAATAACACAGAGTACTGAGTGTTGTACATCTGGATCCACAAGATCAAGAGTCCAGGGCCAGAGGCATGTGACATGCAGACCAGGCACACCCACTCCTGATCAGAGCCCAGTGATAATAATGAGGATGATGACGGCATGGAGAGGGGAGAGGAGGAAGGGGGACAGGAGGAGGAAGGAACGATAATGCGTGTTACTCATGTTCACGGAGCATTTTCTGTTTCTCAAAATGCCAATGACTGCCGGGCACAGTGGCTCATGCCTGTAATCCCAGCACTTTGGAAGACAAAGTCCGGCAGATTGCCTGAGTCTGGAGTTTGAGACTCAGGGGCAACGTAGTGAGACCCCATCTCTACTAAAACACAAAAATTAGCCGGGTGTGGTGGTGCACACCTGTAGTCTCAGCTACTAGGGAAGCTGAAGTGGGAGGATTGCTTGAGCCCAGGAGGTTGAGGCTGCAGTGAGCCAAGACTGCCCCACTGTCTTCCAGCCTGGGAAACCGAGTGAGACCCTGTCTCAAAAAAAAACAAAAAACAAAAAACAAAAAACCAAAACCCAAAATGCCAACACTCTCCCAGGCGGTATCTCAGTGACCCTGAGGTGGACGCGGCAGGATGCTATGGGCTCTCTCTTACACAGGAGGTGGGCCAGGCAGGTGCAGCGCTTGCTGTCTGCGTGTGCGGCTACCTCCCCGCATGGCCCTTCTGCCTGTTGTCTCCTGTCAGCCTTCTGGGTGACTCAAGGACCCCATCTCTGCAGACCCAGATAATCTGCAGGGAAACGGAACGAGATTTCCTCAGGGCCAGAGAATCCACGTTTGCCAAGATGAAACCCACTCAGAAAAAGAGAGCGGCTGAGCTGCTGGTGGTCATATTAATCCTCCAATGCCAAACCCTCAGCCCTGCAGCGGCCTCCGCCTCTCCGTGCTCCATCTGCAAAGCAGCCACGCCCACAGCACAGGGCCTCATTTGGTGCCATTTCTGGGACTGTGTAAAAACACTTTCTTGCAGGGCATGGAGAGGCTTAGTGAGATGCCCACGTCCCTTCTTTCTCTCCACTAACATTTACATGAAGAATCTTGGCTTGTGGTTTGCAAAGAGGTTATTCTCGGTTTCTGAGAGTGTAAGCACCCCAGGGACTGCAGACGGCGCTGGATTCCATATGCATCATGGACAAATTTAGAACAAATAAGCAAAGGTTTATACCATTTAATAAAAATTTGGATTCCGACAAATATGACCTGTTCAGCTGTCAACACAATATCTGAACTCTCCTAGCAAAAAAAAAAAAAAAAAAAAAAAAAAAAAAAAACCCAGTTTTGCCTCATCTGTGTATTTATCTTCAGTGTCTAGCAAAACTCCAGGCACCTAATCAGTGTTCAGCAGTTTGCTGAATGTGTGTTTGTGGATACAGGAAAAAATCCAAGTCAGTCGTCAGCTGTGTTTGCTGCCCAGTGTCCAACTAGGCACCTTATTGATTAGGACTATCCTTCAAATGTGTCATCCAGCTCGAGGACCTACTTGGGTGGGCTCGCCAGACAGCACCCCCTGTACACTCGCACACCACAGCAGCCTCACGGGCTCAGCAGCAAGCACCTTTGCAAAGGACCTTTCTAAACCGTGTGGCTCGGGTGCGTGGCCGTGGTCACCATGCAGTGGGTGCATGGTAAGGACCAGTCCCTCCTGTCTGTGGCCCACACAGGCCGTGTGCTGCCTGGGACCAGAAACCCCGACAGCCACAGCTGGACCAGTACAGGGGTTGCTTCGGAACGTGTAGAGCAGACACCTGGATGGGTTCTGTTGCCAGAGGCACCGGGAAGCATCTTCAGTGACTTATTTTCAAGGTGAGCTCCCTCAAGAGTTCATGGAACCCAAGTCTGGTACCTTCCTGGAGGTGGGAGCTTCCTCCCCTGCTGACTCCCACCCACACACGGCGGACACGTGGCTCAGCCAGGGAGTCCCAAAGCCTGTGTTAAATGCCCTGGGACTAAAACTTGGCAGAATCGTGAGGAGAGCAGACTGTGGGGGTCACCTCCGTGGAGGTCCAGCCACCTGTGGGCCCTGGAGTGGTCAGCGGCACAGCGGGCCCTGGGTCTTCCACGCAACTCCGCACCTCAGTGCTCACCATTCCCAGGGTCTCTCGGTCTCTGAGGATGCCCCCAGCTCAGCCAACCTGTGTCAGGACCCAAATCACTGGGGTCCAGTGTGTCCGGACCAGGCGACTGCCGCTGAAACTGGTTTAACCCAAACACGCTTCCGTGGGACTCACCTGTGTCCTACATGCTGGCAGGTCATGGAGGTGCCCAGAGGCCCGGCATCTCACTGGCCAAATTCACAGCATGCCGACATGACAGACGCAGAAGAGAACAGCTCAGGGCCAGTGCTTTCAATATGAAAATTTCAAATGTGTTTTTACAATTAACTTAAAAGGCCTTTAATTTCTAGAACTACAACTACAAAAGACAAAGTTTCATAAATTCCACACCCTTGACTCCCTCGTCCATTTCTTTTGTCTCCTCTCCCCAGTCAACAATTTCAGTGGCAATTTCAAGAGAATATGCCCCATGAATCTTTATGGGAAAATGACAAATAAACGTTTAGACAGGACTGTGGCTTTCTTGATTGGGTTAATCCCCAGACTGTAGCTTCTTTCAATTAAGTGGATGTTTCATCCCCTCTACCATTATTTTTTTAAGGTGCATAGAATTTCTTGAATATAAAAGCAGTTTCTCAGACTAAATTTGGCAGGTGCTTTTGTAGAGGAAGCAAAGCAAAGCAATAAAGAATTTTTAAATGCTGCAATCTTCATCTTGGCCACTGGCTTTTACAGCAACGAAATATGGGGCAAAACAGCAGAAAGAGAAATGCTTGTTTCCATATGAGTGTGTGAGGTGGAACTAGCCCCGAATGATTAAGCACCTGGGTTGAGCCCCGATGGACGGCAGCTGTCGCGGTGCCGGCTGGCATGGGGTGCTGGGTGCCGGCAGCATTCTCAGGGCTTGGTGACCATCAACACGGAGGCATCAGAAGAGTCCATGTCATGCACGCATCAGTGTCTTCATTTTACAAATGAAAACACCAAAGTAAAGAAAAGAAGGCTGAGTAAGCTGCCCAATAGCCCAAAGAGAGTAAGCCTGAGAGCCAGTGTCTCCACTCAGCTGTCGGACTGAAGGCTACACTGCAAGGACCAAGCCCCAGTCTCCTCACCATGCCAGCGAGCCTATGATAGGTCAGCCGACTCCTTGCACGGGTGGACGTGGCCAGTGCTGCCTTTGGCCTGGGAACTCGTGCATGAACAGCTGCTGAGCACCAGGCAGCTGGTCGCCTCTTCCTTTGTCCTTTCTCTTCTTCTCGCTGCTGCTGTTTCTATGCATTGCCCTTTGTCCATGGGCAGAGTCCACCTGGTCAGCCAATGAGACTGAGCTAGGCATGGTGCTGGCACCCAGTAGGTTGTCAGCATGGATCAGACGTGCAATCAAGAAACACAGTGAATAAATAGATGAATAAAGCCCCTACTCTATTACTCAACATTAAATTTAGTGAGTTTTAGTCTTTAAAAACATCCCAAAACATTGAATCGGGACTTATGCATAATGATTCTAATGGCGTGTCAGATTGACACAAGATGTAACTTTTGCCAATGGCCTGTAACAGGCATGAAAGACATTTCGGCTCAGTGACTTGTATTTGAATCGCGTGTGTTTCTGTTCTCTGTACACTGGGCTGTAACAATGGAAATACTAGTAGCAGCCTTTGTTTCCCATTTTACAGTTAACAGGCGTACTTTTGTTTCTATGTCCAAATATTTCCTTTGCTCCTTTCCGTAAGAGGGGCATGAGTGCTAGCCTCATCTTGTAAAAAGGAGACTTGAAGTGAAAGAGAAGATAATGATTTGCCCAGAACCCCAGAGACAGTCAACAGCCGAGTCAGAATTGGAAACCAGAGCTTTTCATTATTCATTCATTATCGCCTATGCCTGATATCGAAGACGCTGCCGTGCCATTCCTGATTTAATGTGTCAGACATGTCAGGGTCGTCTTTTAAAGACTAACAAAGGACATTTTAATAACTGTTCATCTTATTTTTGGATCTGCAGGTTGAAGCTATTTCTGAGTGGAAGAAAACTGTGATAGAAAAGAATACTTAAAATGATTAATTTTTCTTCAAGAAAGTATGAAAGGCAGGTCACAAACTCCTCTGAATCTCATAGAACAGCAGTCGTAGGCAACTGTGACACTGAGATCCATGGTCTGATCTTCATTTTAAATACAAAACCTCTGAGGCCCAGAGGCGATGGGATTTGTCTGAGTCACCTTAGCTACAAGGCCTGTAGACCTAAGCTTTGCGAACATCAATCTTTCTAGTCTTCTTCCACTGGAAGCCCAGCTTACAAGTCCTTTGCCTAATGTGATTTCATCAAACCGACCTTGAAGAAACATCAGCATGATTTCCTTGTATTTGAGAAAACACCCACACATTCGCAATGCAACGTAAATGTGGATAAGTTCCTCTATAAAGCAATGAAGCTGCTTAAGATTTAATCTGTACTATTATTTTCTTCTTATTTTTAGCAAGGCGGATTTCAAATGCTTATTTAGAATCTAAATTAAAATCTAACCAAAGGAATCACAGATCATTGGTGACATATAGGGATTAAAATATTTTTGCAGAGGATGTCATCTTTAAAGTGAGTACTGAAACCTCCTAATGAGCCATCAAATTATCCTAAAAGGCAAAATGCTATGGCAGTGGTTTATTTTACCACACTGTAACATAATTATTCTCACTAGAAATGAATTCTATGTTCATATATATATATGTGTATATATATGCATCTCTTCCCTTCTGTCTGTTTTTGTTCTGCGGGATATTTTCAGGTGCATATCTGAAAATTATAGAAAAGGCCATGTATGATGAAGGTAAAATGGGTTCTGAGCATGGGCTTGACTCCACAATGAATGGCCAGATCACCTTGGACAAATCAGATGAATACTGCTTATTTTTTTAAGGACATAAAAACACTGCTTTTGTGCCTCAGTGTGAAGCATGCACTGAATATCCTCTATGTGTAAATGAAAAGCACTGGGATTTATGGCAGGGAGGAGAGCTCTGCTTGGAGAGTTGTGCCACATGCCTGCTGCAGGCTCATCCCTGCTGGTTTTTACTGTGCTGACACGGGGCAGTAGAACACATTTCTCCCCTCCTCTCAGTGGCTGTGGATGACTGTCTTTAGGATTAGTTCTTGTAAGTTGTTATTGTAAGAATGTTTCACAAAAGAGCAGTGTTCCATGTTCCTGAGTCATCTTCAGCTTACACATCGTCAGCACATTAACCCAGCCTTTTGTATCTCTTATGTCTCCTGTACTTTGTGTAGTATGGAAGCCACAGCAATGAACAAGACACAATCCTGGACCCCATGAGCTCACAGTGAGTGACAGCAGCCACCATAGTGTTAACAAAAGTTTAATTGGGAGGCCATTGGGCTGGGATGGCCCCAGCACTTTTGGTTCCTATGTAAGCAAACCAAAGTCCCATGTAAATGGTGAAATGAAACCAGAGACCTTACCAATCAGAAACCACCAGCTCACCTCTAAGTAGGAATTCTACCATTCAGAAACTGCCAACTGACCTCTAAGTAGAGACTCCACCAATCAGAAACTATCAATTAACTCTAAGTAGGGATTTTTCTAACTGATCTGACATGTTTTGTTTTGCTTCTAGGAACAACTTATGAAAGCTTCTGTCTCACCTCTCAAGCCCCAGAGAAGTGCTACACTGCTTGCAGTCTGGTACTGCCCAATTCATGAATTGCTGTCTGTTCAAATAGATTCCACAGAATTTTAATGTGCCTAAGTTGATCTTTTAACAACAGAAATGCCCAAACCTCAGGAAAACAAGGATGGGTCACCCTAGATAGCTGAGCAGGGCAGGGGAGGACGTCCTTTTCATGGGAGTCACCTAGCTGGCAAATGAGCAACTGGATGACGGACCATGCATGCCAGATTTTGTTTAAGGCTCTCCCATGATGGTGTGTAGCACATGTACTGATATGAGCCACATGGCCTCTTCCTGCCTGCAAAGTTTCCACTTGGCACATTTGCTGGCATTGAGCCATCCTTGCATTCCTGAGATAAACCTTACATGATTGAGAGCCATCACTATGTTAAAAGTATGGGCATATGCATATTTATTAGGTATACATATGCATATTTCTGTACCTGTAATTGTCTGTCTTATTTAATATTTTCCATCTGTTCCCAGCAGTCAATCTGACCTATAATTTTTTTTTCTTATACTGTCCTTGGCCTGTTTTGTTACCAAGAATATACCATTTTCATGTTAGCCAAGTAGCTTTCCCCTCTTTTGTATTCCCTGGCACATATTCACTCTCTCTTTCTCTCTCTCAAGGAAAGAGAGATCCAGTTATTTAAAATTATGGCTTTATTTACCAGTAAAAAGTTTATTTGCATTCTCACTGAATTGTTCAATTTTATTTTTTAGACAAATTGTCCTTTTTATCTAGCTTTTTAAATTTTGTGTCATAAAATTGTTCATTGTATATTTTTTCAAAAAATTATATTTCTAATAGGTTTTAAATTTTTTTCTGATTTGGTGAGTTTTGATAGAGACTATTTTTAATGAACTAGCATTTTGTTTTCCATTTTGAGTATTTTTATTTTATATTTATCATTTTCTTTCTCTTATTTAGTGTACTCTGTTCTTTTTCTAGCCCATTTTGCTATGTAAGTCATTTATTTTTATTTTCCAATAAATACATTTAACTTTTAAGGCTGCAATCTAAGTTGCATTTTAGCTGTCTTCCTACAAATACATTTTATATTAATTCCAAGTATTTTACAATATTCATTGTGGCATTGTTAAGTCATGAATTATGGAGAAGAGTACTGTATTAGTCCATTTTCACACTGCTAATAAAGACATAACCGAGACTGGGCAATTTACAAAAGAAAGAGGCTTATTGGACTTATGGTTCCATGTGGGTAGGGAGGCCTCACAATCGTGGTGGGAGGTGAAAGGGCATGTCTCACATGGTGGCAGACAAGAGAAGAGAGTTTGTGCAGGGAAACTCCCATTTTTAAAACCATCAGATCTCATGAGACTCATTCACTATCAGGAGAACAGAGCAGGAAAGACCCACTCCCATAATTCGATCACCTCCCACCATGCTCTTTCCACATGTGGGGATTGTGGGAGTTACAATTGAAGATGAGATTTGGGTGGGGACACAACCAAACCATATCAAGTGCTTTCTGTTGACATTTGATTATTTTCAAAGATATGAGTATGTTTGTTTATATTATTTCTAACTCAATTGCATTACATTATGAGGGAGCAGCTGCATCATATTTATTCTTTAAAATGTTTGTAATTGATTTTGTTACTCTTTGGGGTATGCTTAAAAAGAGTGTTTATTCTATACTTGGTAATATATATTTATCATATTACATTTGTCATTGTGTTCAAATCATCTATATCCTCACTAATTTGTCTGCTTGAGCAATTCCTTTTCTGAGAAAATATCCTGAAATCTATAATTGTAGGCTAGTCAATTTCTCCTTATTTTATTAAATTTAATCCTAGTTGTAAAAGGCTTATTAGTTCATACTTGTTATGCTCCTGATTAATTGGATTTTTAACTCTATGTAGTGTTTATCCTTTATTTTGTATTTTGCCTTTACTAAAGTTATTTATTAAAGATCTTAACACATTTTACCTATTGAAGCCACTTCTTTAAATTATTCAAATAAGCATTCATAGGTTTTAATTGTCAATAAGACACAATTTTTTTATTGATCTTTCTGCTCATTGTTGTTTCTTGTATTCTGTATCTTCTGTCATTATTTTTTTCTGCTTTCATATGCATTGCAGTAATCTTTCAAGTAGAATAGAAGGTTGAATTTTTGTATATCTGACACTAAATTTTTTTTACAACTAATTTACTTAGACATGAGATTTTAGGTAGGAATTTTATTTTTCTTCGAGATGTGGAAGCCATAATTTGACCATCTTCTTGCATATGTTTTTGCTAATGAAGAATCTATTATTGGTCTAATCCTTGCTCCTTTGTAGATTCCTATCTTTCTGGGTGAGATTAATAAGAGTTTCTCTTAGCCATGCATGGTCTTGAGTTTCACATCATCTGTCCCGGTTGGGGATTTTTCCTTCCAGGCCTCAGGCAACAGCTGAACACTTTCAGTCTGGATGGGTGATGTTATCCTGGTCACTTCCCAGTCACTCTTCCCTGGATACAGCTTCTCTGTCACCCTCTGGGATCTTTTCTTCTGGAATTCTGCTAACTTGTTGGAGTCTCTACATCTTTCCTCCCTAGCTCTGGGCTTCTGCTTCATGCTGTTCATTTGTTTGTATTCCTCAGCCATGTTCTCATGGGCAACTCAACATTTCCCTCCAGATGGACTTTGAGCAGATCTAGTCTGGAGTCGGTCCTTCCCAATGTTAGGTCTCCAAATTCCTTGGTCTCCTCGTTTTTCATAGACATCTGTTCTTAACTCACATCTGCCTCTCTTCTCATCATTTTTAATTTGCTGATGTGGGTATTGGATGAACAAAGTCAGTTCACAATTGTCCTGCTGCATGTGTGGCCTTGCGGTGAGTTTCTCCAGCAGCTGAGCCGGTTTCTTCCTCCTCTTACCCTACCCTGATGATTTCTCCCAGCCTTGGGGGATGCTCTCCCTGCAGTTCAGAGCTGGGCCTCACTCCACACTGAGGACCCCACACCCATCCCTTCACCTTGCAGGTGTAGCATGTTCTGTTCGGTGCTGTCCTCCAGGTGCCTGGTTTCCATAAGCCCTACATCAGGTCTTGGCTGTTTTGCTTTTCTCCAGTCTCCTTTCTTCCCTGGTTTCGGACACTGAGCTCCAGTCCGCATTCCCCTCTCAGGCACTGAACTGAACTTCTGGCTGTCTCTGTTTCTGGGTCTAGGGCCCTGACATCCCCTGGGCTCATCCTGCAGTGGCTGTGCTGTGGGTTTATTTTTTTCATGGTGCACAGATATCCCTGTCTTGGTTCATGAGCCCACAGGGGCCAGTTCCCTACAGGACGGGAGCCTCATCTTGCCGTCAGGGCAGCATCAAGGGTTCACGTGATAGCTCTAGGCTTATGGATGACCATGTGGATTGTGCACCAAGGCTGTCTGGGATCTGGAGAGGTCCACGTCTGCTCCAAGGGATCCAGAGGAACACCTTCTGGGGCCCCTGCGGAGATGCGCCCAGCTGTCCATCTGTGTCTGTCCTCAGGGAAGACCTGAGCCCAGTGTTCCCATCAGACACTTCTTTCTTAGTCCCAACTCAGTTTCCTGATGGGTCCCTGGTACCACAGGCGATGCTGTCAAGTAGCACAGCTAATGTTGTACCTGGCCAGCCTCCCAGGGAAGATACTAGATGTTAACACCAGGTCCCCTTCTGACAGATCAAGCACAGGCTTTTATTAACCCCCCATTTGCCATGGGCATGGCTAAGTCCTTTATATTCTTTAAAATACAGACATATATTTTCACTATAATTGAAGCGAGTTAAAAGATTGAATTCATAATGTTATCATGAGGCTATGGATTTAGGCATAATTCATAAATTTAAAAATCCTTATATCACACAGTGCTGAAATATAATTTTAAAAACTACCTTAGTTGGCAAAGTACTATACAAGTTTACTAAAAACTAAGTGCTTAAAACTTTTTAAATGTTTAAATTGAGGTCAGCTACATGTAAGATTCACCATCATAGCCATTTTTGTCTATTTCAGTGGCATTAAGCACATTCTCATTGTTGTGCAGCCATCACTACCATGATCTCCAGAACTTTTCGATCTTCCCAAACTGAAGCTCTACCCCATTAAACACTCCTCCTCATTCTCCCTCCCCAGATGCTGGCAGCCTCCCTCTGACCTGTCTGTGCATCCGACTCCTCCAAGTGCCACGTGTAAGGGGATCACACCATCCTTGTCCTATCTGGCCTTCTGTCTGTGCATGATTCCTCCAAGTGCTGCATGTTAGAGTAATCACACCATCCTTGTCCTTTTGTGATGGCTTATTTCACTCAGCATAGTGTCCTCAGGGTTCACCCAAGTCATAGGCTGTGTAGAATTTCCTTCCTTTCTATGACAGGGTAACATTCCATTGGGTGGCTATACACAATTGAACATTTTCATTTTATTATTTCATTTGGAAATCACAACCACCCCATATGCCAAGTATCAATATGATCTGGCTAAAGAAAAATGAGAAAAATGTGTAACAAGGGGCTTGGCTCATAGTGGACCCTTGATATGTATGTCTTAATAAGTCTCTGTTGTCTTTAGATTGAAGAGTTAGATGCAGACTACAGAAGAGACCTCCTTTGGCAGTGACTTTCTTACCTATGCCAAGCCATCAGCTTAAGACTAGCTGAATCTGTAGAGGTCTCTCGACTTGCATGAAAGAGAGAAACAGCTGCAGGCTCATTCTGTGTTCCTGCACCCATGTGGAGCCTGCTTTAGTTCACAAGGACGTTCACACTGGTGTCCTCTGAGTGCCACGGGAGAGTATCTCACATGGGAGGAGAACCTCCATCCAACTGGCTGCCTGATGCGAGCTTTGAATAATCCGGCTGCTATTTCTGCAGAATTCATTCCAGTCATGTGAGTTGATCACAAGAGTACATCTATTTTTCAGCACTGCTTCCTCATTTGGGTTCTTCTGAATGCGGGATATTTTTGCTTTCCTGATGTTCCCCTGCAGGGAATGGCTGTAGACGTGCAAGTGTCAGTGAAAGAGGGATTAACTTGCTCGAATTTCTCCTGTAACAACTAGAAGCTTGGAAGTGCATGGGTCCACTGCTCCTGCCACTAGCCCTGGACGTCTTCCCCACCCGCCTCTCTCCCTTGGAGTGCTCACGCACACTCTGTCGATGGTGTTAGCGGCTAACATGCCAGGCTGTCACCACATGGAGCAATTCCTCCAAGAGTTCAACAAGGGAGCAGCAGGTCCCAGCAGCCTCCGCTCCCAACATCGTGTTCCCTCATCCTGGGGGTCATGCTTTTCAAAGCCACTCACAGTCAACACTTGAGGAATATTAAGCCTGGGCCTGAAAGCGCTGATGCCTTGACAAGCTGCTGCCGAAAGTGCATGGAGCGGTATGGAGATGGCAGGGCAGTGGTCATCAGACCTCGTGGAGCACAAAGTGGACTTTGGGATGTGGTGGGAAACGCAAACTCCACTCTCGATCCCTCCTGGAGGCGGAACCTGGGGTGGTCCTGGGCTCTGCCTCCACCTGAGCTGCCCACGTGCCTGGGGGAACCTGTCTGTCCCATGGACTGAGCGGGACTGGGGTCAGGGAGTGGTAAGAGCTGTGACTAAGTAGAGTTCTGAGCTCTACACACCTGTGTTTACACTAAAAAACTCAATCTCTGCTGGTTGAATTCAAAACTATATTAAACTATTAACTTGCCACCTGGGCTTTAGCTGTTGCAATTCATTCATTATTTTAAAAACACATATTTCCACCTAAAAGATTTCCACTTGTCTACATTGTTGTGGCAGTCTGAACATTTTCACCTTTGTTTTGATGTCACTATGATGAGCACCATGTATCTTGATGTGCTCAAGATGTAGCCACAGTCACATGTACCATGCCACACGCCTGGACCACCTCCTCAGGCTAAGGGGCCCCCCGGACAGAGCTGGCCTAGGGTGAAGTGAGGAGGGAGCTACAGCTTCCTCAGGCCTCACAGTGCTTGATTCTGGAACAGCACAGTACCCAACTCTGCCCTGAGCAGCTCTCACATTTGAAGACTGTTTGTGGATGAAACACTCCCATGCCCTCAGCCTTTCCCCTGCTAACAAACTGACACATCCCCCCACCCCCAATCCTGGCTGGTCTCAGCATGCTGAGTTCCCTGAGCACTTAATTAGCACCTGCTATGTACCACCCCATGGTGGCCAGGGAACACACACCAGCCACGCCCTCTGGCCTTTGCCAATAACGGTGAGTCAGCTTCTGAAGATGCATCTACCCCGTCTGTTCCACCCACACCTTATTTTATTTTATTTTATTTTATTTTTTAATGTCAAGGAGAGCCTTTTCCAAACGCTCTTCTGCCTTCATGGGATCAAGACGCAGATGTACATTAAGTCTCTAAAGACAGGAGAGGTTTCCCTGGCATCACCTGCTCTTAGTGAACCATGCTCAGTCATGGTCATCTTCGCTTTTCTCCCTACGTATACACAAGTGTGTCATTAAGACTTGAGTTGTGTAACTTCGTCTGCAGTGGACATAAATTTCACAGGTACGTAATTAATTGCCAGAATCCACTTCTTCCCTATTTTGAAAACTAGAATGACATTTTTCTATCCCTGCTCTTCTGGTATCTTTTCCACATTCTGTAACTCCTAAAAAATACCCTTCGGGAGGGGCTGTGTCTTTCCCACCTATCAACTGTGAGACATTAGGAAACGCCCTTGAGACCCAGCCATGTGGTCCATGAAACGGGGTAGCTGTCCTACGCACCCTATCCGGGGCCTCTGAGATTCCACAGAGTAATGAACTTGTCTACATTGTCTACACCTCATCTACACCTCGCCCTCAGTGCCTGGTGTGCATTAGATGCTCAGTAAATATCAGCTATTATGATTGCTAACATTTTTACCTGCCACATTTTTTTCTTTTTTTTTTTTTTTGAGATGGAGTCTCGCTCTGTCACCCAGGCTAGAGTGCAATGGCGTGATGTAGGCTCACTGCAAGCTCCACCTCCCGGGTTCAATTGATTCTCCTCCCTCACAGCCTCTTGAGTAGCTGGGATGACAGGCATGCGCCACCACGCCTGGCTAATTTTTGTATTTATAGTAGAGACGGGGTTTCACCATGTTGGCCAGGCTGGTCTCGAACTCCTGATCTCGTGATCCACCCACCTCAGCCTCCCAAAGTGCTGGGATTACAGGTGTGAGCCACTGTGCCCTGCCCTACCACTTTTATAATAGACGAACATTCTTGATCATCACTAATCTCTACTCTCATCTTTTGCAATCATTACTCTCTTCAATATATGAAAATAGAACTTTCCTAATATTCCTAACTTTAATGAAGTAACTAAATTCCCCCCACCCCATGGAATACTGTGGTATTACAGAAAGGCTGAGTACATAGCATGAAAGTGATTCTACGTATTTTCAGGTTGTGTTGGCCTATATATTAATTCCGCGTGTCTCATGCGGGTGTTATTATTCTGGGAGCCTCAGAATGGGATGTTGATTGATGAACTGCAGTCACAACTTCATTCAAACACAGCTGGAAGATTCTGATGCATGCAAGGCCTATACACAAGCTTTTCAGTTCAAAAAGCACTGGATAAAAAAATCAAAGAAGAGCAAATGACAGGCTGTGTTCACAGATTACAGCAGCTCTCACACACACGACACGAAACACTCAGAAGTTAGAGCCATCTTCCAGGAGAAAAGAGCTTGGCTTCCTGTTTATGAAGCACAAAATTCAAATGTCTGAAAAACATATTTTGGATAAGTGATTTTACCATTTTCTACTAGTCACTTGTTGGAGAGACTGAAGTTTTCTCCAGTGTATTCCTCTGAGTTGGAAAGTCTATAACACAACTTGCATCCTCCTCAGGGGAGCTATAGCCCATGAGAGAGGACCCTGCTCTTTGGGAAGCAACATTCAGTACGGCCTCAAAACAGCCGATCGAATGATTACAATGCAAGAAAGAGAGACCCTTGCCACACCTGCAGCGCAGGCAATGAAGACACCAAACAGGACTGCGCCGATGGGGAAGCGCCTTTGAAATGGCACCAATAGGTCTAAACCTGGATGATTATGGGATTTTAATCAAGGTCACTGTGGGAGGGCCAGGTTAACAAGATTACCACCGAGCCAGGGAGCTGAGTTATGTGATAGATTTGGGAAACAGCAGTGGCTCTACGGGGTTGGAGTGGAGGGCATTTTGGCGAGAGGGAATGCAGTCGGAAGCACAAATTGGGTCCTGAGAGCGTGAAACCTTAATCCACAGGCTTTGGCATTGATGCCCAACACAGAAGATCATATTTTTAAATATATTCTGGATATACTGTGGATAGCTTAAACATGCTTTAGTAGGATAGTGACATGCATAGAGTTGTAGTTTAGGAAATTTTCTATAGGATGAATTGGAATTAGAAAAAACTCAAAGTGCTGAGATGACCTGGGACACCAGCATAGAGTGGAAGAAAATCGCGGAAGTGAGGTGGCCAGAAATAGGCTTCATTTACGTGGACTTATCTAAACACTGTTGTGATGAGTGACTTCTTGCTCAGAGCTCCTAAAACCCCCGGCTTCCCAAGCGATAAGGGTAATAAAGGTTGAAAGGACAGTCCTTGGTCATTCCCAGCCAGCCCTTCAACCACACCTGAGTTTACACTGACGCAAAGACTCCAGGTGGACCCTGGAGAGCCTCAGGACAGGGCGGTCCCCAGGGAACTAGCCTTGTGATTAGAGGATTGGAACTTCCAGCCCCTCCCCACCCCAGACCTCCTGGAAAGGAAAAGGGACTGAAGGTTAGCCGGATCAGGGATGGTCGGTGATTTAATCCACTGTGCTTATCTAATGAATTCTCCATAAAAAAAAAATCCTAAGGATTTCATTCTTTTTGCAGCTGAACTGTATTCCACTGTGTCTACCTACCCCATTTCTCATGTTCTTTCTCTATTCTTCTGTTGATGGATACTCAGTTTGATTCCATCTCCCGGCTATTATGAATGGTGTCGCTCTGATACCACTTCTTTTGGCTGTACACCCAGTAGTGGGATTGCTGGGTCGTATGGTGGCTTTTAGTTTTCTGAGGAACCTCCATGCTGTTTTCCGTAGTGTCTAGACTCATTTATATTCTCACCAACACTGTAAGAATTCCCTTCTCCACATCCTTGTTAGAACTGTTCTTTTTGGTCTTTCTGGTTACTGCCATTCTAACTGGAGTGAGACGGTATCTCGCTGTGGTTTTGATTTGCACTTCCCTGGGGATCAGTGATGCGATGCTGGATGCTAAACATGTGTTCCTATACCTCACCTTATACCTTATATACACGTATCAATGTGTAACACAGGACCCACAGATATGTGCAATTACTATGAGTCAACCAAAAATAACCATTTATAAAAGGAAAACAAAACCTACACACACACACACGTATCAGAGTGTAATACAGTCTCCCACAAATATGTACAATTACTATGAGTCAATTAAAAGTAACAATTTTAAAAAGGAAAAACAAAACCACCAAGGGTTTTGGAGTGCTTGCAGAGAGCTGAAAACAGGAAGGCGATGCCCAGAGAGGGCATGGAGGGTCCACTTGGCCCTGGCCTCTACCTCGCCCCATGCACACCTTCCACCCGGCCGTGCCTGAGCAGCAGCGTGGTAAACTTAAGTAAAGTGTTTCCCTGAGTTCTGTGAGCCATTCAAGCAAATCACTGAACCAGAGGTGGGGCCGTGGTGAACCCCTGATCTCTAGCCAGCAGGCTAGAAGCCAGACTTGGGATTGGCCCGGGTCTTGTGGGGCTGCGTCCTTAACCTGCGGGGTCTGAGGCTAAGTGCAGGAGGTCAGGGTCAGGACTGCAATGAATTAGAAGATGCCCAGTTGGTGTCCTGGTAGTGGGAGAAACTGTGCATGGGAAAATACCCACACGTTTGGTGGCCAGAAATATTGGTGTAAGTGTAGCAAAGAAAAAAAATGGAATTTTTCTTGCATTTAGTGTCGAGAAGGAAACACTTTTTTCACTTCTATTTGGCATCAGAGTGGAGTGTCGTGTGAGTGCAGAGAGAGCACTGGCAGCCAGCTGAGGTTTACATTTTAACTGTGAAAGTAGAGACATAAATCGTGGGTTTGGGGTTAAAAGAGAAAGAAGTTAATGATGGCTATAATTTCACACTAAGCAACTACAGATATAATCATTTTTTTAAAAACATGCCAGAATCAAATCCATTCATTAGCTATATTTTTTAATGACTAAAGGATATTGAATATAAATATCTAAAAGATGAATATGTTCATGTTTGAGGCCATCTAAAGTGAAGCTGTTTAATTTTTAGACCATACTATTTAATCAATGACTTAGTTATTACATATAGAATATCCATATCTTAAATGTTCAGTAGTGCTGACAGTTACATCATCATTCTTTGGGCCACCCAAGCTCAAGGTCTTTGAAAATGAATCGGAAGGAGAATGCTGTGCATGAGGCCGCACCATATGGCTGGAGATCTTTTATTTGGTGGAGGGGCAGGAGTTAGATTTATTTTTGCTAATGAGATAAGAATATTCTTGAGGGCATCTAATCCTCCACTTCCCCTGTCCAGAATGGGACTAAAGACCCCACTCTCCAAACGTGATTTCAGATATTTAATTCTTTGTTTCACGACAGACGCATGTCAGTGGTAGCTCTGTTTTGAAAATGTAATATTTTATCAGAGCGAAAGGCTCCTGGAGCTGCACTTGTGTGTTGTGAACTCTGAATTTCCGCCAATAAAGACGAGGTAGTAATTGAATTCTTCAAATGCATTAGCTGCATTTATGGCGACATTGATCACTTTCTCTGAAATCATTCCAGGACCCTCTGGTCTGTTCATAGGTCTCCGTTGCTTCTGCGCCTGGAGCCTCACCGAGTGAGGCAGGAGTGAGGCCTGTTGTGCCCCCGTGGAGCCTCGCCGGGGCAGGAGTGAGGACCCCTGTGCCCCCCTGGAGCCTCCTTGAATGAGGCAGGAGTGAGGACCCCTGTGCCCCCCTGGAGCCTCCTCGAGTGAGGCAGGAGTGAGGCCTGCTGTGCCCCCCTGGAGCCTCCTCGAATGAGGCAGGAGTGAGGCCTGCTGTGCCCCCCTGGAGCCTCCTTGAGTGAGGCAGGAGTGAGGCCTGCTGTGCTCCCTTGGAGGCGGCCACGCAGCGAGGTCCTTCCGAGCCTCCAGTTTATGTGTCCGCATTTTCTCCTCCCCTCCCCCATTCTGGGCTTCGGATCCCCGGTGCATTCACACCTGCGCTATGTACTATGCCTGCCCTGGTGGGGCCCGTCGAAACCACTGTTACCACATTAACCTTCACAGTAAGAGAACACAAAGAGCTGAAGTCAGAGAAAAACATGGTTTGCTTCAAGGATCAGAGGCTCCGTGTCCTGATCAGGATAAAGGCAGTGACAATGCTGCTTGCTTCAAAGGCTTCTATGAAAATGCGGTGAGAGGCTGTCCAACCTGTGCACCGCGCAGACACTAAATGGACGCGGGTCTCCCCAGGCTTCAGCTTAAACGGACGCCGGTCTCCCCCCTCCACTTCAGACACTAAATGGACACCCGTCTCCCCTGCCTCAGACGCTAAATGAAGCTGGTCTCCCGTCCTCAAGAAGCTAAATGGACGCCGGTCTCCTCTATGCGACTCAGACGCTAAATGGACGCTGGTCTCCCCCACCTCAGACGCTAAATGAAGCTGGTCTCCCCCTTCTCAGACGCTAAATGGACACCGGTCTCCCCGACTCAGACGCTAAATGAAGCTGGTCTCCCCTCCTCAAGAAGCTAAATGGACGCCGGTCTCCTTCCCCCGACTCAGACTGAACGCCGGTCTCCCCACACAGACGCTAAATGGACGCCGGTCTCCCCACCCTCAGACGCTAAATGGACGCCGGTCTCCCCCCTCAGACGCTAAATGGACGCCGGTCTCGCCGCCGCGCCCTTTCTCCTGCTCAGCCCGCCAGGGGGAGTGTGGGCGGGAACCCTGACGGCTGCACGGAAGAGTGACGGGGACCCCCAGGCCTGGGCTCGGAGTCCCACAGCCACAGCCCGCTGAGCTGGGCCTCCTCACCAAGCAAATCTCTTTCCTGGAACGAAAGCCATTCTTTGCAAGTTTGAGAAGCGTTCCCACCAACAGGTTTCAGGGAGAGAACGGATGATGCTCAGGCTTTGAAACCAGTGTCTGAGGAGAGACAGAAAGGGAGGCCTGCACGGTGCTGACGAGCCGCATTCCACCGCCAGGCTCTCCTCTTAGGCAGCCAACGTGTCTGATTCCTTGTTTTACTACCTGGTTGTGGATTCCTTGTTTTACTTATTAAGCGACCTGATAGATACTTTGGATTAAAATGTCAGCATGGACACAGAGTTTCCATGTTGACATTTCTATGTTGAGGTGACAAGAAACTGTTGGTTTTCATGGTGACGTTTTCAAAGAAGGGGTGGCCGTGGAGACAGAGGGGTTCTGGTTCCGACCTCGGGTGGCTCATTCAGCCGGGCCGGAACTCCGTGTCCTCCCTTAGGAAACAGGAGCAGGAAAATTGGAATCTCCTGCCTGATGGACTGTTCTGAGGATCAGACACGTTTACGGAAAAGTTTAATTCGCCTTAGAAACTGAAGTATGGCTGCACTGCAGAGGTCTGAACCTCCCTCAAGTGACCAGGCACATCTGAAATAGGAAGACGGACACCTGCGCTGACCACGGGAGGCGGGTTTCCACGGCTGTGGTGACAGGAACCTACAATCCCCCGCCAAGCCTGGCTGGTCGCCACTCCGTATAGATGCTGGAATCATCTGGTGGCCACTCTGTATTGACACTGGTATCCAGGCATCGTCTGGGGACAGGATGGCTTTGCACTGAAAATACTTTGAAAAGTCTCTTTAGCAGCTCAAGCAGATATTATACAGGATCCTCTATGTTTTTGTCATCTAAAAACATCTCAAAGTCTGCCAAATAGTTTTGCATTTTCCACCTGCTTCCCATTGGCAGGGGTAGTCAGTTTTGTCACCCATCACCCTCCCCCAATTTATATGTTAAAAAAAATTCTTTTAGTCACGAAATTACCCCTTAAGGAGTTTCTACCCTGTTTGTGGAATTGTAAATTAGTTCAGCCACTATGGAAAGCAGCTTGAAGATTTCTCAAAGAACTTAAAACAGAACTACCATTTGACCCAGCAATCCCCTGACTGGGTATATACCCAAAGGAAAATAAATCATTCTATCAAAAAGACACCGGCACATGTATGTTCACGGCAGCACGATTCACAATAGCAAAAACATGGAAGCAACCCAGTATCCATCAACGGCGGACAAGATAAAGAGACAGTGCTACCTATACACCATGAAATTCTACGCAGCCATAAGACAGAATGGAATCACATCCTCTGCAGCAACATGGATGCAGGTGGAGGCCTTAGTCGCAAGTCAATTACTGCAGGAACAGAAAGCCAGACACCACGTGTTCTCACTTACAAGTGGAGGCTAAACATAGGGCACACATGGACATGAAGGTGGGAATAGCAGACACCGGGGCTACCAGAAGGGGAGGGAAAAAGAGGCTGGGCAAGAAACACCTTCCATTGGGTTCTGTGCTGTGTCTGGGTGAGGGAATAATTTGCACCCCAAACTTCAGTGTCATGAAATAAACCCATGTAACAAACTTGCCCATGTACCCCCAAATCTAAAATAAAAGTTGGAAGAATAAAAATTAGCCCTTAAATCAGAAAGAGACTCACTAGAGAAAGTCATAAGAAGATAATTAAAAGTGAAAGTTTTGTATTCTAAAACCAGCTTAGGGCTGCCTGGAGTCAAGTTCACAGATTAAAGATAGAGACAGCCCACAGGTTGGCAGAGTAGACTTGCCTGTTGGTACGCATGTGTGTGTGCATGTGTGTACTTGTTTGTAAGTGTGTGTGCACATGTGTGTACACGTGTGTATGCATGTGCACCACAGCCAAAGGCTGGACAAGTATAATACAGGATCAAGAATCAATCAAAATGCTTGATTCTTCTTCTTTTCCTCCTCCTCCTTTTTTGAGATGGAGTCTTTCTCTGTTGCCCAGGCTGGAGTGCAGCGGCAGGATCTTGGCTCACTGCAACCTCCACCTCCCAGGTTCAAGTGATTCCCCTGCCTCAGCCTCCCAAGTAGCTGGGATTACATGTGCCTGCCACCACGCCCAGCTAATTTTTGTACTTTTAGTAGACATGAGATTTAGCCATGTTGGGCAGGCTGGTCTCCAGCTCCTGATCTCAGGTGATCTGCCCGCCTTGACCTCCCAAAGTTTTGGGATTACAGGCATGTACCACTGCACCCAGCTAGACACCTGATTGTTTAACAGGAGGTTCCATGCCTGTAAGGCAAGACACGCTGAGGGCAGAGGCCACCTGGACATGCATGGATGGTGGGATCCTCAGAGACACCTGGCCTACAGCTCTGCTCAGTCCCTCCCCGCCACCTTCCGCTCTGGTGTGGACCCTGCGCTGGGACCCCCAGCCTGGTCAGTCCCTTGTGTCCCTGTGCCTCTTGCCTCCTACAGTTGACTGGCTTTGTGGGTCATGACCTGACTCACACCCTGGACCTTGCATTTCTGGCTTGCCCTTGACAGGTCCTCACTACCTCTCGCTGGCTACAGCCTTCAGCCTTATTGGCCTCACTTCACCCATCATGCTGACAGCTGTGAAACACACCCTCCAATCACATGCTCGGGGCACCATGCCAACCTCACAAGAGTCCACAGAACACTCCTGCCATGCCAGTTTCCGGCTTTAGCACTTTCTCAGGTTCCATCTTTATGAATATGTCAGTTTCTCTCAACAGACAACTCCCCCCAACTCTGAATATTCCACTTTCTCAACAGCCTGTAACTCTGACTTTACAGACCTTGAAAGAATGCCTTTCCCCAGCACTAACAGCAGAGGCAAAAGCAGAATTCCTGGACATGTCAACAAGTGTCCATGCAGTGCCCTGAGCTGCACTTTTTGACTATTTGCTTTAAATGACAGCACCCTATTGATGGTGTCTTCAGGGAACAGCTTACAATGACTTTGGGGCTCTTTTTGAAAAAAAGTGATAAACAAGAATTCACCATTTAATAAGTATACCATTGACATTGTGGATCTGCACGTGCCTCTTCTCAGGCTGTGCCTCCCCAAGGCCCACCTGGCAGGCATGTGTGCACTCATGGAGCTTTGTGACAGCCGCACAATCTATCCCCATCATCCTGTCATTGCAGCTGCAGAGGAGCTACATATTGGGAGACTGGGTGGTGACCTTTGAGTTCAAGACCATTTATCAAAGATAAGAGTGACTCCAATCATTGATTACTGAGATTTTCATTCCCTTTCATATTATTTCTCCATCCAGAGAAGGGCCTTCAAACATTTCATGTTTCTGAACTTTAAGGCAATATTTTTCTGTGACAAAAACATTTTTTCATTTCCATTATAACTCTATACTTGCCAGATTTAGTGGAAAGTAATCCACAGCTTTTTGAGAATCTAAGTAAAATATGCATAGTGACTTTTGCTTGCCCTTAAATTGGATTTACTTTGAAAGTCTTTTTTATGCTTCTTGAGCATTTAAACTATATTTTCCTTTCTTCAATAGATGGTTCATTTATATTACAATAGTAATTCAGTTTCTTCCTCTGTTCTCATAAATATCTATCCATTTATTCATTCTGCTTCCCATCCTTCTATCTTTTGCTTCTTCCTTTATTTACTTTAAAAATACTATAAATAAATAGCTAATAGTAACGGTGTTGAGACATACAAAGGTGCTACAGAGAGCAGGGAGACAAGCCATGACTTGGAAGGAGCCACCATCCAGTAAAAAGCACAGAGGGGCAAACAGAACACAAGGCTGTGAGTTCCAGAAGAGGGATTTTCCAGGGGACACTGGGAGCACCAAAGAGGGAACAGCACTGTGGTCAGGAAGAGGAAGCCCTCTTCACGGAGGAGGGGACACTTGAGCTGGGTACTGAAGGATTTTCCCCACACTGTGGTCAGGAAGGGCAAGTCTGTTTCACAGAGGAGGGGACCCTTGAGCTGGGTATTGAAGGATTTTTCCCAGTGGGAGGGAGGGAAGTCAGAGACAGGAAATAGCATGTGAAAGGCACTGTAATCTCAGGAAATGGCAGGTGGCCCTGGGCACTGGAAACACAGGGCATCTGCTGGGGAGGACTGTGAAGAGGGAGAGTATATTAGAGCCAGAATGGCCATCACAGCTGGCAATTGCCTTGTGCCTGTAGAGGTCTTGCTAGGTGCCCAAAACAGCAAGAAAGACTCAATAATTACATGCACTGACTCTGACCTTCACAAAAAGCCTGTGATCTTCACAGTGGGTTCCGTTGCTATCACCATTTCTCAGATGAGGACACTGAGGCAGAGAGGGGTGAAGGAACTTATCTGAGGGCTCACGCTGGAAAGACTGGGGCTTACCGAGGATACACAAGGCCAACCTAAGAAACCACACTTTTATTCTGCAGGTCAAGTAGCAGCAGTGGGATATTTCAGCATTGAATTCGTGAGATCAGATGCATGCATTTAACAATGTAACAAATTATGTAGAAGTGGGTGAGACTCCCAGAACCTTCTGGAACCTCCACATCTATAAGAGAGATGGAAGAGAAAGAGCCTGGGAGACAGGGAAGTTGAGGGAGCGAATGGAGCCTCAGAAGGCTAGGGAGGAGGAGGCCTGAAGAACAAGCAGGCCGCAGAGTCTAGGGTCCAGAGTGGGAGGCTGGCAGGGGACCTCCCCTTCAGCACAAAAGTCCCAGTGCTGGGGGCTCTGCAGAGGGCAGTGGGAGCCATAGCACTGGGGTTAAAATGGGAGCACAGGTGAGGAAAAGGGAGACATAGCAAGCCCAGCCCAAGCTTGAGAGGCCTGGAGGCAGGAATGGAGAAAGGGCAGTGACTCCAGGGAAGGTGAGGGCCCATGGCAGGACATCCCTAGCAGGAGGTCACCTGCCCATAGCATCTGCGTCTTCCAGAGCCCTTGCTGCTGCCTTTAGGTTTTCGGAGCATGCATCTGAACGTGGAGGATACTGGCGTGGCAGCACCTACCCCCATACTCTGTGTCCCACTTGCACAGGCCTCGATGGGTGTGCTGCACCACTAGGGCCCCCATGACGGCTCACAGGGGCAGAGCTGATTAGGGAAAATTCACCCTTAGTGAGAGAGACTTCATGCATCGCTTTCCATAAATTCAAGTTCTGGAAAGTTCACGAAAATAATTTTAGAAGCCCTTAAATGAAGCAGACACGCAGCTTAGTGAGCCTGTGAAATGTGTATTCTTGGCATTGTTTGAAGTTTAGCAGATGGTTCAGAGCAGGAGGGAAATGAGTGGATAAACCGGGCCAGGAGCAGCGCGAGGCCCTCAAGTCTACCACCTGCAGGTTTCGCATTTCGGTTACCTCATCTAATCTGCCCAAGGCTCCACCAGCACCGTTTATGACTCCATCTTCCTGCCAGTGTTGCCAGGCCAGGGAGGCGGAGGCAAGCAGGCTGGAGCTACATCATCAGCACAAGTGGGGCCGAGGGCCAGCCAGGACTGCCTGGCTCAGGGGTCAAGTCCTTCGTGCTTTTATGCTGTCTTATGTGGAAAACCCGTATGTATCAACATTATAATTCCCTGCCTTCAAAACCATACAACATTTTTGGTGTTTTGATTATTCCTAACTCTGTTTTCTTTGACTTATAATGGTATATAATGTAGCTATTCATTGCACATTGTTAAAAGATATATATAATATAAATATAAGCACTTATTTTCAGACCAAATTACTGCAATGAATAATTTCTTTGTAGTTAAGCAGAACAATTAGCATACGATGATTTTAATTAGGAGATGTTGGGTTTCTAGAACAAGAGACCATGACTGAAGACCTGTAGGGAACGTTTGGCATATACAGGTAGCTTTCCATGGTGACACTTCGGTCACCTTTTATGCACTGAAACTCAATAAATAAAGCCAGAGCAATATTAGTTTAGCTGACGAATCAAACTAATGTACAACACTATGCAATTATAACAAACTAACGATTACAATCTCTTAAACAGAGATGTAAAGATATTTACATGTTCACCAGGAACTCAGCCTTCCTTCCTGGATAAGACAACTCAAGACAAGGAAGTTTTTTAAAAAAATGGCTCTAGAGTGAGGCAAGGAGGTTCCCACAGGGAAAGGCGGCCATAATCTGGGAAAATCCCTGAACAAGAAAACTAGGTTCCAAATCAGCATCTCTGGATCCCTTGACCTGGATGTGGGGTTTGATGCAGGCCCATGGGGTGCTCCCTGATGCCGTGTGTGAAACACACTTGGGTGCTGTTGCCTTTTCACATTTACAAGCTCTCCCAGGAGTTTTAAGCCATAATTTCATTGTATTTCATTCTGAGAAGGGAGCTGACTTGATGCTTTAACCCGACCTGTGCAGAAATGCAGTAGCCTGTGGACGGACTCCTGCAGGAAGCCTTCCTCCAGTGACCCCATGACACTGTGGGACACGACAGTAAGTTATTACTACAGAAATATGTGAACTGAGGGGACAGAATCAAAAGGAGGCACTCAGTGAGTATTTCAAAGGGGTCAGAGTGGCATCCGCTCTGCTGTGAGCTCCTCACCGTGAGGCTGCCTGGGCCACAGTGCCACACGCCCGAAGCCATGCCTGTGAACGTTACCTTCTGTGTCACTATTACTGTATCCTCGTTGCCAGTGCCTCCCACTGCAAAGATTCTGCTCTGAAGCCAGTGAGATTCCAGCCACTCCCAGATGATCTGGGCCCTGATTGAAGCTTGAGGTCTCCTCAGCAGATCGAGGGCATGTTCTGAAACCGCCCCTTCCCCTTGGGCACTCAGTGTCAGAGTCGGACATTCCTGGGGAGGACATCGTTTGGCGTGTGGACCTGATACCGTTGCTTACTTAGCCGAGGGTCTACACACCTGCAGCGGTATTCATCGGGGTTCTCTGGAGGAATGGAACCAACAGGACTCACAGACACATAACAGGGGGGTTTATTTTCCAGACTGGATCATGTGATTATGGAGGCTGAGAAGCCCCACAGCTGGGGTCCCAGGGCGTCGGGTGTGATTCAGTCTAAGCCCAAAGGCCCTGGCACTGAGGGGCTGCAGGTGAAAGTCTCAGAGCCCAAAGGCCCTGGGGCTCCGCTGAGTGCAGGAGAAGAGGAAGGTCCCAGCTCAAGAAGGGAGGAGGTCCTCCCTTCCTCTATCTTTTTGTTCTACTCTAGCCCTCGTGGACTGGGGGACACCCGCCTGCACTGGGGAGGGGTCTGCTTTACTCATTCCCCGACTCAAACGCTGGTCCCTTCCGGAAACACCATCACAGACACACGTGGATAATGTCTTCCCAGCTCTGCGGCATCCCCTATCCCAGTCTAGGCGATGCAAAAGATTCACTGTCACACGGTGACAAGCCGGGAAGTGTGGAGGGTTCTGAGCACGTTCGTCATGCCCAGCTCTCGTCTTGAACTTGTGTCTAAAGAATTTCTGAAATCAGTCTTTACTGAGCCCATTTCTTCACGTTGATCCTCAGCTGATCTAGACAATTCTATGCTCAGGACTGCCAAGGGGAGCTGGATGCCTGCTACAGTGAGGAAGGGACTGGGCAGTGGTCCATTCTGGAACTGAGGCAATGCTGCTGTCTTTTCACAGGTGGATGCATCTTTCAGGGAATTAAATGACGCTTCCCCAACAGACATCGATTAAATGTCCACTGTCTCCAACACGACGGACCCTGCGGCCCGGGCAGGTGGGCAGACGGGCATCATGGACCACCGCTGCCCGGCTTTCCTCTCTGTGCCCTGCACACCTGAATGTTAAAACGACAGTCAAATCTTCTCACTAATGCAGTGAACGTGACAGACGAAGGGTTTCTCAGGGGTAGAGCTGCTACGAGTTCCCAAAACCTGGCTTTCCCGGGTTCTGCTCTCACCAGAAAACCCTTTACACTGTCCTGTGAAAGCCTGAAACGAGGACTTGCTAGAAGGCCTCAAACATCCGAGATGCGTTTTCAAAGAAGTTATGCACGAATCCATGTTGCCTGCTCCAGAAAACAGGCTTGGAAACTCCAGTTGCTGAACAGTCAACACCGTGTGTGTCTTGCCTGACAATGCTGGAGTCCCAGTGGAGAGCAGCACCCGCATCATCCAAAGCCCAGAGAAGGCCCCGCTGCAGGGCCACAAGGGCTTCAGGACTCGACTCTGTGCCCCAGATGCTTGTGGAGATTATGCCAGGCCCCAGGTGAACTAAGAGGTTGCGGGGAACTTGGAGCTGGGGCCTGGAACTGACTTCTCCCCTGATGAGAATGCAGACGCATCCCGAGGGAAGGGGAAACCTTCAGACACTCTGGAGAGTGAGGAAACAGACCCAGGTCATCAGGAGGAAGGGAAACTGAAATGGCGTCGAGAAAGTGGAAGATGAGTTGGACAGTCAGGCAGATGGAAAGAGCGTGAGGATTCCTGTGTTCTTCAACTCCAGGAATAAAATGTTAGCTGCAGATGCTGGAAAGAAAGAGTGAGCCAGAGACTGGGCTTGCCTTGACCTCAGTGAAGACCAGCTATTCTCAGGGGATAATTCTATCCCCTGGGGGGCATCTGGCAATATCTGGAGGCATTTTTGGTTGTCCTGACTGGCATCCAGTACTGAGTCCAGTGATGCTGTTAAACATGCTGTGCTGTGCAGGACAGTCCACCCGAACCCCCAACAGGAACGGTCGGAAGTCCTGAGGTGGACCCTGTGGTGCTCAGTAAGCACTCAATACATGACTCCGGAGGACGAGGAGGTACGCTCAGTAAGTACTCAGTACACGACTCCAGAGGACGAGGAAGTGCGCTCAGTGAGCACTCAATACACGACTCTGGAGGACGAGGAGGTTCTGAAAACCTCAAATGCCTTCCTGAGGCCTCGGATTCACATTTAGAGCAAAACTGATCTGTCTGCATTTGGGGGGAATAGTTGTAAAAAAAGAGTCACATTTAACAAGACGCATGCCCCACTTCAACACACATACATTCACTTTGGCAAAGTCAAATCGCAGATGCTCAGGGGTTCCAAGCTGCAATTATCCAGAAGAAAGAACACAGCCCACGAGCATCGCTGCCGTGCAATCACCCGGCACAGGCCCGGTGCCTTTGCTGAGACACAGAAGTGCTGACCCAGGCCTTGCCCAGTCCCCAGAGATGCACAGAGGCCCAGCCGTTCATTAGCAGGCCTGTGTGACTCCCCACAGGTTTCCACAACGTGTAGGGTCACAATTAAAATTCAAAGTTAATATGAAAATAAGCAGAGTCTATTTTAGGCCTTTTCGGACAAGGTCTATTTGCTTTCACTCGACTGCATTCTCACGCTCGGCAATGAGGCACAGCAGGACAATGGCACTTAGAAGGACCACATAGTGTCCGAGTCAGCGGACTGGGTTCGCCTCCCATTAGCAAGTCAGGCCGAGGCGGCTGCAAGTTTTCCCCGAGTGCCGCGAGTTGATGGGAAGAAAGGGAAACCCTCCTCCTGGGACTGCAGGTAACAGGCAACCCTGCGCCTCGACCCGGGATCTGGACTCACACAGGAATGACTCATACTCGCGTCCACTTCAAGGCTGCCCTGTCTATCATCTGGGTGTTCCAATGGCACCTGAGCCTGGAACCCAGGGGTCTTGCTTTCTAGGCCCTCCCCAGCCTCCAAAAAATGAGAGATATAGATGAGGCGATTCAAACAGCTCTTCATGCTCTCAGTCCTACGACCCGGGTTTTCTGAAAGATCCTACAGCATGGCAACAACGGCTTATTTTCTCACAGACACGCACGGCTCCTCCATGGCCCCTCGTTGGTCGTCCAAGGTGGACGCACAGGCGTGCAGGAGGGTAGGACACACACTCGGGTCGTGGAGACGCAGCAACGCATTTGCTGCCTCCGCTTAATGAAATGATCGCTTCTAAAGATAAACTGGCTTGAGAAAGGGTGTTTTCTTCAATCTAGGAAAAATAAATTATTTGCACCAACGTGAGCTCCTTAAATACTGGAGTAAAATCAAGAACAGAAAACACATCGCCAGACCCTCTGCCCTCTAAATCTTTTATGAACCTGTCTCCTCTTCCAGAGCAGCCCCCCACCCAGCTCCCTCCTGGACTCTGGACGGGGTCAGCTCTGCGAGGCATCCACGGTGGACCATGTGTTGGTAGTGCTCCAACCGATAAAAACACCAATCTTACTCTCATTACGCTGGGCCAAACCCGATATTACCATTTTCCATCATCCCTCACTTTGCTTGGCACTGAGTCACCTCTTCCTGACATCCCATTTGCAGCCACAGCCTGGTATCTCCGAATGAGCTGCACGTCCCTGCACAGATCCGATCTGGCCTCCAAATGGGGCATCCAGACGCACGGGTACTGCCAGGATGTTCTGCAGGGTACCCCAAAACCCCTACCTCAGGCCATTTGCTTTCTTGCTCCAAGTCCTTGAATGCCCCATTGCCTGGTTTGGAAGCTCGTAATGTCTAGCCTTGGATTCAACATCCTGGACAATGTCTCCATGGACACTTCCAAGTGAATCTTTCCTGTTCCCATCTAGCCAACCAGGCATCTCATTATCCCCAGACATCACTGCCTCCAAAGCTTCTTCCTACTCTTGGAATGTGTTCTTTCTTCTGACAGTCCAACTCATTTTCGAGGTCCCGTTGTCTTCACCCAAGGCACCTGTTCCCGATGACCTCACATGGGGGGTGCAGCTGCTGCCCCTTCGTCCCGCCAGCACAGACCCTGGGTCCTTCTGATTTCGGTGCTGCCACACTGGCTGTGTTTAACTTGGCTCCCTAGGCTGCTGCCTGCCTTGCCATTTTATGAGGATGGTGATGCTGCCTTGTAATTCTTTACGACCCTTGCACACAGCACAGTGTGTTTGCATTTGCTATGGGCTCGCTCTGTGGATAAGACACTTGAAAAATGGTTTTGTAACAGAGGGTTGAGCTGAAATCCACCTGCAGTTTTCTTAGGCACAGCCCCCTGGCAAATGCAAAGATCCTCGCTCACCACCGTCGCCCAACGAGAGATTCCAATCAGAGCCTGGCGGCTGAACGGAGGTGAGAGGTGGACGGGACTGCAGTTAGAGAGCAGAAGTCCAGTCCCCACACGGGCAAGGGAAGCAGCACACAGAGCCCAGATGCCTGCATGCATACAGGAGCACACAGCTCAGACAGATCGCAATTTTCTAACTGTAGTGCAGGACACAGAGGTCCCAAAATACACAGCAAAGGTTTCTAGGTGGGCCTGGAACTAATCCTGATGTTCTGAGTTCATGGCCATCTGTTTCATTTTATGCATCCAAAAAACTTACTCCAGCAAAAGGAATAAAACGAAAAAAAAAAAAGTATTATTTTAATAAATGGAGTTTTAAAAGGTCACACATAAGAGTTTGTAAAGAAACACACCACAGAGTTGTGTAGGTGACAGACACATTTCCGCGCCTTCTGGAGATGCCCAGGCGAGAGGCTCCCGTCTGGTTTCCACCAACATGATTACTATGGCAGAGACCATTCCAGAGTCAATGGTTTACATCTGGAGAACCCATAGAGTGCCTTGATTTAGTTACTGACTTTTGGAAGAGCTTCTCCTCTAAGCCCGATACTCCACCAGGGCCCTGTGATCTCCATCAATGGATGAAGTGTCGGCCTGTTAAGTTTTTCCTGCCTGGAAGCATTTCCAGGCAGCGTCCACCCAGACATGCTCCGTGGGTGCAGACAAGAGCCTGCGGTTGCTCCTGTTCACGTATGAGGAAGAGCTGTCCGTGTCGGAGCTGGGTGCTCCGTGGCCCCTCTCTGTGGGACGCCTGCTAGCTGTTTTTCAGCAATCACCGTTGTCTCCCGATTCTCACAAAGTGACAGATCTAGGTCTGTGGTGGATCTGGGTCTGCGTTGGATCCTTGCAGGGAAGGCTCGTTCTGGGTCTCCACCCGGGTTGTGCCTCCAGGTCCCCCAGCTGCTCCAGCGTCACCTAAGAGGAGGTCTGGAAAACAGCTGTCCTTGAGGACGTTCTCACGGACACACAGTGCTTGTCTGTCCACTGCATCCATTCTGCACAATCTGAGGTCTGGAAACATTTCATCATTGGCTTTTCCTATCCAAGCTGCTGAGCCTGGCGGGATACAAATCAAAGAACTGGGCAGATTGGTTCTGCTACAAACCTGTGGTCTGCACAGAGCGGCCTCATCCACACCTCTTCCAGCTCTGGGTGCCCTTAGCGGGGCCCCTCGTCGACTCCCGAGTGATCATTCCAAGCTTCGCCACGCTCTCTGACCTCTCCTCTCTGCAGAGCCTCTGGCTTCCCTGGGATGCTGCAGCTGCCCTCCCCACTGACAGGGAGGGAGCCGTGTCCCCTTCCCATCGTCCTCCTCCTGTGTCCCGCTCCTCCCATTCGGCATTTCCCATAAAGAGGTCCACGTGCCTCCCGCCATGAAGAGGTCCTGCACTTCCACACCCTTAGTCTGTGCGACCAGAGCCCTCCATACCCACGGCCTCTGCCTCTCACAGCCCCGACGCCGTGAGATGCTGACACCAGCCCCAGCCCGCACACACTGGCTGCATTCACCTCTGGCCAGTGAGTCTCTAGCAGCTCTGGGCCCACAGTGTTTGCTCATGCACTGGGGACCTCCACGCCTTGATCCCTAACCCACTCATAACCCTAACTGCAGGGCTCCAGGCCCCCACATGAACCCACTCACAGGACATCTCAGCTTCCAGCGCCACCAAATGCACAGGCTCTTAAACTGACATCACTGGCCTCCTTATGCCTTTTCCTGGTTCCGATTGTGGCACAGGTGAGGCCCTCCATGTGGTTCCTGAGAAAAACCTGGTTGCCCTTCCTACCTGAACCTTCCTCTCACCCTTCACCCCATCAGTGACCAACCACCTCAGGCCAAAACCCGGGACCCAACTTATCGCCTCTTGATCTTCCTCACTTCAAAGTCAATCAGGCACCTGATCTTTTTGCGTGGGGTAGAACATACATGAAATTGACCATTCTAGTCATGTCCGATGGTGTAGTTCAGTGACGTCAGATACACTCACTGCTGTGCAATCACGACCACCGTCCATCTCCAGAACCTCCTCAGTTCTGCGAACTACCCCTCAGGCCCCGTGCTCCGGACCGCCAATCTTAATGCTGTGACGTGCGTCTCCAGGTGGCTCAAACCCAGCCTTCTCTGCAGCCCCACGGCCACTGCCCAATTCAGGGGTTTCTACTCTCTGTGAACTTATTCCATTCTTGTAAATTCCAAATTTTGTCTTTATACTAATTTTCATGTATACACTTTTACAAAAACCCAATAATACTACAAGCCTTACGAAGAAAATCAGCAGACCTGCCTCTCAGTCTCTCCAACCTCTGCATGAAGACCTCATCCCACAGGCAAGCTCACTTCTCCCAGCCGTTTTCTTCAATACCATCTTCCTTACTGATAACGATCACGACGGCTCTGCTGTTTTGCTATATGATACTTGAGCTTTTCAGCCACACCAGCAGTCCATGCTGGTATCTAGTTCCCCTCTTCTCTGGCTTACCAATATGACGTTCAATTTCATATTTAGTATTAAAATTATTTTTAGATAAATATTGTTCAATGTCAATCTGCATAATGAGCTATTATCTATCCTCATACAACATTTTGCCTTCCCTGAAGTTATTACTTTATTTTTAATGTGCATAATTTGTATCATTAATACAGTTTAAAATTCTCTCAACATAGTCATATCATTTTTTTCCATCAGTATGGTAAAACCCATTCAAAAATCAATCCTTTTTTCTTTGGATCCCACCCTCTTGCCGCATTCTGTGCCTGTGTGGCCTGGGCTTTCCTCCCCATCCTGAGTGTCCCCTCAGCCTCCCACCTGGCTGAATTCCCGGTTCCCGGATCCCCACATCTTCCTCTGTCCAGGTTTCTTCTCTCGTTTCTGGGCCAGCAAATCCCCCGAATCTTGCTGAGAGAGGGAAGGGGAACCTCAGAGACCGCGTGGCTGGCCTCACACTCTCCTCTCACATTCGGCCGGTGGTGTGCCTGTGTCTGGAGCTCTGGAGCAGCCACCACTTCTCCAGGGTCCTGGAGGGAATTCTGCAGGTTCTCCCAGCTGTCCCTGCTGCCCTGGAGAAGACGGAAGCCGTCCTGTTTCTCCATCTGTCTTTTCTTGCTGAAAGCTCACAGGCTCCCCCAGCTATGCCGGTGTATGGGAGTTTCCCAGTGGTGTCGGCCTACGTTGTGTTCGTTGTTCTGGGGAGTTCATGCTCCTGTCATCTACAATCTCACCAACTTTGGGTCTGGTGATTTTTCTAGAATTTCCTTTTCCTGGACAACTTCCCCACTCTGTGTTCTCTATGCTCTTTTGAGAACTTTGTCATCACATGTTGGAGTTTTTGCAAAGTCACTCTGAGCAGCTCATCTTTTTACTCTTATTTTCCATTATTTTGTCATTTTCCTGTTTTCTGCGAGATTGTTGTTTTCAATTTTATTTTCAAAATCCCATGTAGATTAAACCATATTTTTGTAATGAGAGATTTAATTCCTAGGAGCACTTGCCTGGGAATTGCTTGTATCTTCAGATCTCATTGATTCTGGTGTTAGGACTGTGGGTGCTGCTGGCTAGGTTCCCGTGGCTTCAGGAGATGCACCAAGTTCTCAGGGGCCGGGCACAGGCCAGGGTAACTGTGCACCAAGTTCTCAGGGGCCGGGCACAGGCCGGGGTAACTGTGCACCAAGCTCTCAGGGGCCGGGCATAGGCTGGGGCGGAGGAGGGTGCAGAGACTGTGCAGCCACAATTTCTGCTCTTTCCAGGAAAAAAATTAAACTCTGAAAATGACATCCCGAGCCACTTCATCCCTGAACTTTTATGAATGCTTTGGTCACAGTAACTTTCGCTTTAACAAATACAGACCTGACATGGCAACTTAACGAATTCTGACCTAGTTCTTCTATTAATTGATACCTAAATAAGCGTATCTTCTTTCCCAACGTCTGAATGAGCCAGTGAATAATGAAAAACCCTTCATTCTTGGGGTCACATATTTCATCACTAAGTACAGACACCAAAACCCCAGACACGCATGTGTGGGTCTCCTTCATGAATATATCACATCAGAGAAGAGAATGGGAGTAAAATGACCTTCCTGTCAGAGTCCACTGCCAAAGACGTCTGCCGCTCTGTCACCCACGAAGAGTAAAGAGATTCGTTAGTTTACTCTGCTGGAAAGGGCTTGCTGGGAGCTGCTGGTGGTCATCTGACCAGGAGTGTAATTCATGCTTCCTGTCACTGTCAAGTTAAAGTTAATATGGGCTCTGATGTGGCCATTCAAACACCACGAAGTTTTCACTGACCTTACAGAGAGACAGCCTCAGCCCCGGGCCAGGCGCACGGCAGCCTATCCAGCCCCAGCCAGTAAAGGGAGCCACGGAATTGGGATCTGGTCGTTAATCAAGCAGCCTTTGAGCTTCCCCAAAAATAAGACACAGGCAAGGAGGCTAAAGCTCCTCAGACTGGTAACATCGCTGACTTCGTGTGTCCTGAACCATTTCCTTCCTTGAGCGAAGGCCAATCAGCCTCCACCTCTGTGTTCTCGTGTGTACAAGGCGGGGCTAACGCATCCCAGACCATTTGACAGAATCTCTGTATAAAAGTCTGAGATTTTTAATGCATTTCTCCTTCAGGGTTGCTGCCCTGTATGTTTTCAGCATCCGGCACCAAGTGGCAGCAGAAGCACTTTTCCAACACCTTTTCCATATTTGAGAATTTGAAGTACTGTAATATATTCTCCAAACCTTATAACTTGATGACTTTTCAGAAAGCATGTAATTATTTTTTCAAAATAAAAATCGCTTATTTTTCTGGTTACAAAATTAATGAATATACCTGACACACTTAATTATAAATTTGCCAAAATAGATAAAGGAGATGATCCCTGCAATCTCACAACACAGATATGGCACTGCTCACGTGGTGAGGAATATCTATCTGAGAGTACTTATGTCCAAAGATCCTTAGATTTGTGTTCCACAAAGATAATACTGCATATGCTAATTGTATCAGCCTGATTAACATAATATTACAATTTCTCACTGATTGGGGTCTCCCTCTCTCTACACACACACACACACACACACACTTTGCATACATATGTCCCTTCCATAATTGTAATTGCCTATAGAACTTTTTTGGGGCGATATACTAAAGTTTATTTAACCAGTCCTCTTTGATGAAGCATTCAATATGGCTTCTAATTTCTTGCTATAATAAACATAAACTATACATTTTTCTTTCCCCCCTTTGAGACAGGGTCTCACTGGGTTGCCGAGGCTGGAGTGCAGTGGCATGATCACGGTTCACTGCAGCTTGGATCTCCCGGGCTTACACAATCTTCCCACCTCAGCCTCCAAAGTACTGGGACTACAGGCACACGCCACTGCATTGCTAAGTTTTTAAAAGTTTAGTTTTTGTAGAGATGGGGTCTCACTGTGTTGCCCAGGTTGGTCTCGAACTCCTGGGCTCAAGCAATTCTTCTGCCCCTGGCTCCCAAAGCTCTGCGATTACCGCTATGAGCCACCGTGCCTGACCGATGATACATATCTCTGCACATATATTCATGGACACTTGACCCTTGAACAACATTGGGTGGAACTGCTGGAGTCCACTTATATGTGGATCTTCTTCCTCCTCTGCCACCCCTGAGACTGCAGGAAAACCTGTCTTCTCCTCCTGAGCCCACTCAACGTGAGGATGGGGATGAAGGCTTCTGTGGTGGTCCATTTCCATTTAATAAAATGTAAATGTATTTTATTTTATGATTTTCATAACATTTTCTGTCTCTAGCTTAGTTTACTGTATGAATACAGCATGTAATACATGTAACAAACACAGTGTGTGTCAGTGACTGTATTATTGCTTATGCTTCTGGTTAACAGGAGGCTATCAGTAGCAAAGTTTGGGGCAATCAAAAGTTATATGAGGATTTTTGACTGCATGAGAGGGTTGGTACCACTAACCTCTGCTTTTTTACAAGGGTCAACTGTGCATTTATTTGATTTTTTCAAGATTGCACACATGTAATCTAAAAAACATTGTGTAGACTTTATCATTCTTGGTGCTGGGGTTCAGGGGGAGACAAGAAACGTACATTTTATATTTCCTTAACGTAAATGTGTAGACATGGAATTCCTCTCTGAACGGCTATGCTCACTTTGGAAATGTCACACACACACACTAGAATAATCCTCATATATACTAAGGAAGAAAATCCCAGCATTCACGGCAACCCGATGGAGCTGCTGCTGAGTGAAACCGGCCAGGCACAGAAAGGCAAACGCCGCGTGGCCTCACTTATTTGTGGAACTAGAAAAACCCAGATTCCTACAGAGTAGAAGAGTGGGCACCAGGGCCCAGGGAAAGCAGAATGGGGAGATGCTGATCAAAGGACATAAATTCAAGTCACAGGATGGGCAAGTTCTGGGGCTGCACTGTCCAGCCTGGATGGGGATGGGTATGTTAATTTACCTGGCTGTGGTCATCACTGCACAAGGTAAACAGACATCAAAGCATCATATGTTACTCCTTGAGTACAAGAGTTACACTCAGTTCAAATTGCCAAACTGACCCACAGAAATGTTTAATATGTAAGCAGGAACCGTAACGGCCCATTTTTTCGTATCTTTGCTAACATTGGCTATTATTAATCTTTGCCAATCTGAAACAGCCAACAATGGAATCTTATTTTCATGGGCACACACAGAATTGGTGGTGAGGCTGAACGTCCTTCACTGTCTCTGCTTGTTTCTGGACGTCCGGGGAAATACCTGTTCTGGCCGTTGTCCAGCCGTGTTCGCGTATGAAGCCTTTTCCGTCGGTTACGAAGAGCAACTCCTCACCATGTGCTGTGAGCCCTTTATTTTTAATTTCCTCTTAAATCTAATTTTGATTTAGAAAGGAATTCCTTATGTTATTTAAGTAAAATATAAATGTAAAAATATAAAATGTAAAGAGTAGCCTTTTTTCTTTTTGGCCTTTTGGGTGCTTTTTTTTTTTTTTTTTTAAATCATGTTCAAAACATCCTAACCAGTTCTGAGATGATACAAATGGTCACCAAAATCATCTTTTGCAATTCTTATGGCTTTATTTTCTTATGTCTAAGCTTTTAGTCTCCATGGAATTTAATAAGATAAGGTATTGTGAGTTCGATGTCACTTTTTTCCAAATAGCTATCCCTGTGTCCCAGTTAATACCAATAGTCATTACTTTAGCAGGAGCGTAAAGAATTTTTCAAAGTAGCTCAGTGCTACACAGAGTCCCCATTGAACATGACACCTCGGTGAACTTTTAATTTCTGAAGCAATTTGGAGTAAGACGTGGTTGGGTGTTCATGCTGATCCTTCATGCGGCCTTTAATTCATGTCACTTTGTTAACCAGGTGAGATCCAAAAGGCCCGCACACTATCTCAGAAAAAAGCCTCGCTTATCACAAGTCTTTTGTGCAGTTGAGCATCTCTGGCAACTGGAGGGGTGGATTTTATGTACGAATTTGTGCTTTTCTAGTCTCCTTAGTTCAACTCAATGGTGATTGAAATGCTTCTGAAGTAACCTGCGATTTATTTCATAATTTCTGAAGAGATGGCTGCCGCGAACCAGGTGCAGGTAATTTGCGATGCAGGAAGCAACAAAGCCTGAGCTCGCGTCGGCGCCAGCAGCCCCACATGCACCACAAACACTCATGTTCATGTCTCTGCAAAGCACTTTGCTGCCTGAAGTGCCAAGAGACACCCTTTTCCACATTCCAGAACTCTTTTCAGGATTTCTGCGCATGTTCATTTGAAAGTGTTTATTGAACTACTGCTACAAACCAGTGGCTTGGCTGGGACATAAAAGAGAATGAGACCCAGAAGAGGCAGCCGCTGACCCCAAGGACTCAGCAGTGGGCAGGGCAGGCATCTCCTGACCAGGGTGCAGATGCTGGGATGGAGCCAGGCTCAGAAGAGACTCGGAGAGCACCCCCAAAAGAGCAGGCCCCCACTGAGCAGGAGGCGAGGGACGGGAGGGCACCCTGAACTCAGCAGGCCCTCACTGAGCAGGAAAATGAGGTTGTTGGCTGCTCCCTGGCAGCCCCTGCACAATCGCCCTTCTCCCAGGCACAGCTGCCATGCGAGCCTCTGTCACTCAGGGCACTGGGGACTCCGATTTTAAGTGCTGGGCCCCTGCCAGTTAGAAAGTAAACTCTTTCAGGGCCTGGAACGAGTTTTCCCATCTGTATATGACAAAGACCTCCAGGGACCTGGTTAAAAATGATGATGGGGGTTACCGTTCTTACAAGAAGAGACTGAATATGACACGTTAGTGTACACAGCAGCGCGCATGGTGGCTCAGTGAACGAGTGAAGGAAGCGGGAAGAGGAAATTCGCCATGAGGAGAGGGCTCAGCAGCCAGAAGCTGCCTTGGTCTGAATCCCAGCCAGGTATTTAGTCTCCCTGCCTGTTTCTCCACCTCTCAGTTAAGGGATGCCAGGCATACGTGCTGTGTGGGGCAGCTGTGCCAGGGGCATGACTTAGCAAAGACGTGGCTGTTAGGCCCATGCCTGGCACAGAGAAGGTGACTTAGCAAAGATGCTCTCAGGCCTGTGCCTGGCACGGAGCTGGTGACGTAGCAAAGATGTGGCCCTCAGACCTGTGCCTGGCACAGAGCCGGTACTGCATGGACATGAGCTAAAATGTGCGAAGGCAGGAGGGCTCAGGCTGATGGCAGCGGGTGTCCCCATGAGACCGACGTGCCACAGTCTAGTGGGGCTCAGGGAAGAACCGGCCTTGTCTCCTCACTTAGGTGTGCATTTCATGGTCTTGTAGCCATAGAAACTAACTACACCTTTTTGGGAAAGAAATTGAATTTTTTCATTTTAATTCAAAAAGAAGCTTTACCCATAGCCCAATGTCAGCCCAAGGGAACACATGCCTTGGTGGATCCTACAGGGCTAACACTGAGCTAGAAGTGATTGAATTTTTTAACAACTTGGAGGCCAAAGGACAGGGAAGCGTGAGTGTTGAACCGGCCGACCACACTGCCCTGAAGAGGACGGTGCAGACTCCTCAGGGAAGAGAATCAGGATTTGAAAGAACCTGGGGAAATCAAGGAAATGCCAGAAACTACATAAGAAAAGAGTGAAAAAGCGAGAATGGAAATTAGATAAAAGCAAAATGTGACTTTCCAAAAATGAGGGTGATGAAAGCATAGAGGAAGATGGAGCCTGTTCCCGCCCAACCCATGTGTGCAGGACAGACAGGTGAGGCCAGATGCACGCGGGGTGGACAGGTGGACAGGTGAGGCCAGGTGTGCGCAGGACAGACAGGCGAAGTCAGGTGTGTGTGGCAGGGACAGGTGAGGTCAGGTGTGCACAGGACAGACAGGTGAGGCCAGGTGCACGTGGGGTGGACAGGTGAGGCCACTTGTGTGCAGGAAAGACAGGTGAGGTCAGGTGTGTGCAAGACGGACAGCTGAAGTCGAGTGTGTGTGGGATGGACAGGTGAGGTCGGGTGTAAGCAGGACTGACAGGCAAAGTCAGGCATACATATGAGGGACAAGTGAGGCCAGGTGTGCACCTGCATCCAGATATCTTGAGACGGGTCACTTCAGCAGGAGCACAGCAACTCCTCTCCGAAGAAACGTGCAGGTCAGGTCTCGGGGCAGCTGTCTGATTCAGCGGCTACTAAGAGGGACCAAGCCTGAGGGTGTATGGCAGCCAAAGGCCCTGGGGGACACTGCCCTGGGGGAGGCTGCGTCTGCACAGGGGTGCATGAACTCCATCAGCTGATTTGGGGCTCCTCCCTGAGACAGACAAGGTAGGTGCAGCTTGGCTGAGGAGATGCAGGCTCCAGGCCTCCCCCTGGGCACACTTCCACGCCTATGTTTGGGTTCTGCATGGAGCTTGATTCTTACATCACAAAGGTGAAAAAGATTAAGAAGCTGTGCTGGACCAAGAATACCCGAGCTGGCAATATTATATTATCTTGGGAGGAGACAGGAGGGAACTGGACTCAGATCCACCGACCCCCATCCCGGCAGGGCCCTCCCCGCAGGCCCTCGGGGCACACTGGGTTCTGACAGGCTGGGGTGTTACCCTCTGCCTCCCAGCTTCACCTTTCCTGGGATATGAAGACCTGTGCATTAAGCAGCCCCCTCCTGGCTGGCCCCAAACACCTCTGCTGCCCTAACCCTACAGCTGCACACCACTGACCTGCACACCACTGACCTGCACACCACCGACCTGCACACCACCGACCTGCACACCACTGACCTGCACACCACTGACCTGGAGGGACCAGGCAGGGACAGATGCTGTGGGGCTGGGCCCTGGGGACTTCCTCTCGCTGGGACGCACACGCCTGTCTGGAAGCTCTGCACAGAAGTGGCAGCTGCCTCACTGCCCTATTCTAATTGAAGCAGCCAGGGACCACGCACAGTAGCTGACACTGTGGTTCTGTGGGAGCCTGTGGCCCCTTGGTGCACTTGGTTAATTGCATGGTATGATTACAAATCAGTTCCCATTCCTTCAGAACCACGTCTGCACAAGGGGCCACGACGAATCCTTTGATTTGGGCCCCGCTCTGAGGCCGTTTCCTACCCTTGCACATTTCGCTTTCACAGCCAAATACGCTTGCAGTAGCAAGAATGACTCCACCTGCCGACCACACATCCCACCGGGCTCAGAGTGAGGGCCTTGTCAGCCCTGGGAGCCGGTGCGTCCCCACCATCCACCGACCACACTTCCCACCAGGCTCAAAGTGAGGGTCTCAGTAGCCTTGGGAGTTGACATGTCCCCGCCACCCGGCTGCCCACCGCCACCTGGCTCCCCCTTCCTCAGCAGGAGGAGAGCAGCTTCTGAAAGGGAGTGTCTTCCTCTGAAAGCACCTCAATTGTACCAGCAAGGCCTCCAGCACCGTCGGAGCTCTGAGTTCTGAAGCGCGGGTCAGCCCAGCTTCCAGGCTGATTCACCGCTGCCAGCAGGCGGGCACAGAGGCCACGTGGTGGGCCGCTTTTCAAGGAAGCTCCTCTCTCCACGGGCCCCGTGGCTGATGCTCTGTGAGGGACTGTGGTGCACGGGAGCTCACAGAGTGAGAAGAAAAGGCACAGAGACCTGGTTTGTCTCCCGGGAGGTGGCTCATGGCTATGAGACAGCGCGTCCCGGGCCCTTCACCCACAGCTGGGCTTCAAGGACTCTTTCTGAATGTACTGCCTCATTCTGATTCCTTTCATGGCTGATGTCTATCTTATTTGAGAAACACTGAGCCCAAATGTAGGAGGTGGGGGCTCAGTTCTCATGCCGTAGAGAGGTGATGTTAAGAATCTAATTTCCTAGAGATGAACAGCGCCTCAGTGGCATTCTCCCCAGTGACCATCTGCTGTCAGTGAGGACAGCGCTCCGGCTGTGGTAGTGGGCTTGGGATCCCACTCATGAAACAGGCGAATCATGGAAGACGAAGTGCCAGGCCATGTGGCACCAGCGTCCCACGCACGGCTGTTTTCCTAAGTGGCCTCTGCTTGGACGGATTCGGACTGCAGTTGTGACGTTAGGTGCCTCGGTGCCCTGCAGGGATTTCCACCATCCAGTCTCCACTTTATGCATTTTGATAATGCAAAGTAAAACTAACAAAGTCAAGAAGGATGAATAATTACAGAATCGAAATGACTCAGAGATGAACTTGGGGTTCAAATCTTTAACTCTGCCACATAGTTACATCACGGGAAGGGTTTTTAATTTTCAGAGAATCATAAAGCGCAGCCCAAACAAATCCACCTGAATGCCCTTTGTTAAGTAAATTGGAGCAAACAGAAGCCTCAGAACTCCTGCTGCTTTCAGAATGACTCTGGTGACCTTTTGTGCAATTATCCTACAGAGAAAGCAAAATCGGCTCTGGTCCAAGAACAAAAGTCGGCCTTGTAATCAGGGAGCTGCCTCCCTGCTGAGGTCACTGGACCCATGCGTGTGTGTTTGGGGGACTGTGTGGGACCACCCTGGGACAGGGAGAAGGCCCCACCTCTACCACACAGCCCTCTGTAAACCTAACCTAACCTCCACCACACAGGCCTCTGGAAACCTAACCTAACCTCCACCACACAGCCCTCTGCAAACCTAACCTCCACCACACAGCCCTCTGTAAACCTAACCTAACCTCCACCACACAGCCCTCTGGAAACCTAACTTAACCCCCCACTACACAGCCCTCTGGAAACCTAACCTCCACCACACAGCCCTCTGCAAACCTAACCTCCACCACACAGCCCTCTGTAAACCTAACCTAACCTCCACCACACAGCCCTCTGCAAACCTAACCTAACCTCCACCACACAGCCCTCTGCAAACCAAACCTCCACCACACAGCCCTCTGTAAACCTAACCTAACCTCCACCACACAGCCCTCTGCAAACCAAACCTCCACCACACAGCCCTCTGTAAACACCCCACCCTTTGGCTTAAACCTCAGGTTGCATTTTGTGATTTATTGGGTTACAATAAAGAGAAATAAATGACTATTCTATAGGGATAACTTTTCTCAGAGTAAATGCCTGTTACACTCATTCCATGTGTCCGGCGCTTCACGTGCTGCGGAGAGCATTCTCCGCGCGTCTGTGTACACATGTGACCTCCCAGCGGGCAGCAGGGTAGATCCGTGCATTGAACCTGACCTTCCCTGCAGGCTACGTTTGTGTGAGGAGAAGACACGGGAAAGGCACGTCCCTGAGGTGGAGAGGTCACCACGGTGCACTGACTAAGCTCCTAGCTGGTGGACGCCCCATGGATGTGGACTTCACTGATGGTCGAGATTGGAACCCCCTGCAAGAGGAAGTGAGGTGAGGGTAGAGAGAGCGCCGCTGGGGCCGCCTCACTGGTGAAATGATCTCACTGAATGTCGACAAAAACCACATCTCGGTGAAGGGAACGATCGCCCACTGCCCCCTCTGTGGGTAGACGTGTCCACAGAAACACAAACCTGACCCCGAATCTGGGTCTCCGCAGACGCGTCTCTGCGTGCAGCCCCCCGTCCCTGTCAGGCAGAAAGCCCAGGAGACGCACGTGGCACCCAGCTCTGCGTCTGGCGCTTCCCAGCCTGTGGCCACGGTCCAGGCGCGGCGCCTCCGGAAAGGCCGGCCCGTCAGCGGCTGCGCGCTGCGCTCAGCTCCCGACACCCTCCCGGGGGCAGGTCCGCGCTGCGCACGCGTGGTGGCGGTGTCTCTCCTCGCCGCAGGTCCGGGCTGCGCACGCGTGGTGGCGGCGTCTCTCCTCGCCGCAGGTCCAGGCTGCGCACGCGTGGTGGCGGCGTCTCGCCTCGAGGCAGGTCCGGGCTGCGCACGCGTGGTGGCGTCGTCTCGCCTCTCCGGAGGTCTAGGCTGCGCACGCGTGGTGGCGTCGTCTCACCTCGCCGCAGGTCTGGGCTGCGCACGCGTGGTGGCCGCGTCTCTCCCGAGGGGCGTGGCTTTCTCCAGCACAGGGGCGTGGCTTTCTCCAGCACAGAGTCTTGCTGTTTAGTCAGTCACTCAAGCAAACGGTAGCAAAAGCAAATGCTCCAACGGTCAAACCAAATGAGACCCCTAGAGACGCCTCTGCCCCACATGCTGACGCCTCCCCAGCCATGGAGATCTCGTGGAAATCACTCTCACGAACGAAGTCTCAGTGTTCCAGAAGAAACAATAGGAGGTACATGGATTTGTTCATAAAGGGCGGCTAAACTATGAAGGAAACTGTCATCTTGCATACATGGCCATGTAGGGGAGCACATAACCCCGCATCCTTTCACTGACACATTTAATAACACACTCAGAGTGCCCCGTACGGATCTTTAAACGGAACCCCTAAGATTTCACAAAGAAGAATGAAACACAGCTGAAGGAATTCTGGCATTGAAATGAATTTTGATTTGGTTGTATCTAACCCCATGTTCACTTGGGAAAATATACTGCCTCTCTTGCAGTACAATAAATAAGAGTTTAATGATGAAACACTGGAAATATATCACAATTTTATCTCTGTCTGATCTTCCTCTAACCCACGCCATCCATGTCCAACTTATTGAAAAGCATTAAGATAACTGGTTTTGAATCATCGGACAGGTCACTCCGGAGTGTGGCTTAAAGTCTCCGCACTTTCACGAAGTGCTCCTGGCATCTAGCAGGCAGCAGCCAGGGATGCTCCTAAAATCCTGCAGTGCACAGGATGGTGCCCACGCAGAGGAATTACCCAGCCTGGATGTCGGGAGAGCTGAGGGTGAGAAGCCCTGCTGTGGAGGGGACCCACATGACATTCGTCTTCCCCATACCAGGAGAGGGAGGAGTGAGGGCAGGACGGTGTCTGCTTTGCTCGCCTGCAGAGCCGGCCCTCGATAAGTGTTGGAAGCACATTAAACAGTGTCCTAGTGTTGGCACCACGGTGACCGGCGTCCTAGTGTTGGCACTACAGTGATCAGTGTCCTAGTGTTGGCACTACAGTGACCAGCGTCCTAGCGTTGGGCGCCACAGTGACCGGCGTCCTAGCGTTGGGTGCCACAGTGACCGGCGTCCTAGTGTTGGGCGCCACAGTGACCAGCGTCCTAGCATTGGGTGCTATGGTGACCAACGTCCTAGCATTGGCGCCCCGGTGACCAGCATCCTAGTGTTGGGCACCATGGTGACCGGCATCCTAGTGTTGGCACCACAGTGACCGGTGTCCTATAATTGGGTGCCATGGTGACCAGTGTCCTAGTGTTGGCACCACAGTGACCAGCATCCTAGTGTTGGCGCCACGGTGACTGGTGTCTTAGTGTTGGTGCCATAGTGACCAGCATCCCAGCTGGTCCCTCTGCCTAGACTTTCTCCCTGGAGAATCCGTCTGCACCATGAAAGTCTGTTCCTGTCATGGATCCTTAACGTCCTTTGCTGCCTCCCTACTACTTAGAGTGCTGGTTCTCACAGAGCAGCCCTGGGACCAGCAGCCTCGACTTCTCCTGGAAACTCTCGGTTGTGGCCCCCCAAGCCCTGCCCAAGAACTCCTGAATCAAGAGGTGTGGGGTGGGCCCAGAATTCTGCTTCCACAAGCCCCCGGGTGACTGAGGCTCACTGAAGCTAAGCACCACCGGCCACGAGAAAGCTCCAGTGTAGGAAACCAGCTTCTTCCCGGCTGCCCTCGTTTCTTATTCTAAAGCGAAGGCAGAGAGAAAAGTTACAGCGTCCAACTTACTTGTGTAAATCCTCTGTTCTGGCACTGGACACACAGAACCTCAATATAACTCAGAAAGGCACCCACAGACACGGCCCAGACCCAGGTGTGCGCACGACACAGACACGGCTCGGACTGATGCTCCTGCTGACTCTCGTTCTCACAGAACCTCAGTATAACTCAGACAGATACACAGAGACATGACCCAGACCCAGGTGTGCGCACGACACAGACACGGCTCGGACCGATGTTCCTCCTGACTCTCGTTCTCTTGGAAGGAAGGAGGGCAGCAGGGAAGAGGATTTTAACATATGCCAGCTGCAATTAAGTGGCCTTTCCTATTTGGCAATTAATATTTATTCATGAAACAATTTGAATAAAATTGTAAAAAATGCCACTACCCTGAAGGTTTTAGGAAATCGGCAGCCGTGAGTCCTGCCGGAGGGCTGCTGGGACAGTTTCCAGCTGCAGAAATGACGAGTGACGGCGGCACATGCCTGGGAGGGAGGAGGAGGCCTGCAGGTGAGGGCCCAGGTCCCAAAGCTGCCCCCGGCCGCTCACTCTATCACCTGGACAGGTGCCTGCAGGTGAGGGCCGGGGTCCCAGAGCTGTTCCCAGCTACCCACCCCATCACCTGGCAGGTGCCTGAGCAGTGTGGGCCTCAGTCCCTCCACCCGCACGGACAGCAGGCTGCACCACTGAGTTGACCTGCAGCATTGAAATGCCCAGTCTATGTTGGTAGGAAACTCTTTCCTGTTCTCCCTGGCTCCCTTTTCAGAGCAAAGTGGCATATTGAAAAGGGCCCTGCGCTCTGTCGCTGGTCTGTGTGACGCCGGTCGCTGGTCTGTGTGGCGCCGGCCGGACTCTCCGGGGCCCAGCTTCCTCATCCTGACACGCAAAACAGTCAAGCTCACTTCCGGGGTGAGTGGACATTCCGTGATGCACATAGAATACAGGAGAAATGCCCAGATATCCACTTCCCCTCTCAAGTGGCAATGACGTGTGAGCTCAAAGCCCTGGCCACAATTCTGTTCTTCCAGCTCAGCCCTAAGATGTCCTGTTAGCAATGATTTATTAACCTCAAATTTCAACATCCAGTTTCATTACCATCAAATTTAAGAAAACATAAAAGATCTTTAAATTCCTTCTTTTCCAATCAAGTCCTGGGAAGTGAGAGGATAATAGAGTTCTGCAGAAGAGATTTCCAATTACAGAAGCCACAAACCACCACTGCATATTAATCCCGCAGTGACCAGGTAGCAATGCTCTGGGCACAGCACCAGCCTGAGTCATCCTGCCTTTCTGTCCATCGCCCATGCCTGGAGTCCAGGAGCCACGCCTGACTTCTGCCAAGCGGCAACTGCTCGGAGCTCTGCCCTGGCGCAAATGCCATCCGTGTGGATACAGCACCAGCCAGGTCCAAGTCAGGAAAGGAAAGGAGCGAGTCACTAGAGATAGAGGCTGAAGGAAAGGCTTACAGCTAAGGCGAGCATCCGTTTAGTTCCACTCAATGCCTGTCTGAGGACTGCTGATCAGGTGCTGGCATTGTTACTGTGTACAGGATGGAGGCAAAAGACATGTCTTACTCCCTTCCTTGAGGAATGACACGTGCATCTGGGAGGCAAGAAACATGCAGGATGGTTTATAAAAGCAATGACAGTGCCTCAGCCAAGGCTGCTTCCGATGACAATTACTGCAATCATATTACATGAATGGTATTAGAAGTGGCTGACACGTAAAACACTATCCATGGTGTAAAGCGCTGTTCTAGGCACCTAACACACAGATGAACTTATTCACTCCTTACAGCAGTCCTGTGTGGTGCGTTACTCATCTTTTATGCCCATTTTAATGATATAGAAATGGAGGAATGGAATAGCAGATTTCAGGAACTTGCCCCAGGCCAGGCAGTGGTAACTGTCAGAGCCTGGGTGCCGAGTCCGGCTCCTACATATACCAGCAAAGCAGAAAAAAAGAAAGCAAGAGTGGAGGGGTTGTCTGGGCTGATCCCAGGAGCAGGTGCCTTCAGATGGCTTCTAATCCTCGTTGGACGTGACAGCTGCCCGTGCTCCCTGTAGCAACCAGAGGGTGATAAAAGACAGCTTTTTTCTTTTTTAAAATTGATTTTTCAGCATTTTATTTTAAGCAAAGGAAACACAAATAAATATGTGACTTATTACTTAAGTATAGATGGTTTAAATAGAAGATAAAGGAGAGTGGAATGCCCCAACCTATTTTATGTTCATTTTCCACCTCACTATTTTGAAAGCACGAATGGTAAGATAAACAGTGAGAAGTCCTGGACGGTGTTAAGATGGTGATGAAATGATGTGACCCCACCTGCCCAGGGAGAGCAAGGGTTTGCCGGGGATGAATCGTGCCATGTGACTGCTGCCAACCTTCAGGGAACTGCTGAGAGCCTGTCAGAGCCGGGCACTGTGGGACGTCACCTCCATTTTCTACTTGTCTTCAGAGTCGGCCACTCTGAAGGGCAGTGCTGAGGACAGAGGGAGAACTGTCAGGGAAAGATTAGGGCTCAGCTCGGGGAGACCTTTCCAACTGTCATAAATATCCAAAGACCTGGGAGAAAAGCTGCCTGGGGACAGTGTGAGTCACCCCGAGAAACAGCCAACGGGGGCTGGACCATGACTGGGGAGGATGCTGCTGAACTCAGGGCTGAGGGCAACTGCGTGAACAAGCGCTAAGGCCCCCATCACTCTGAGAGTTCAGGACTCACGAATTCTCCATGCCACTGCGTTGCATTGGCACCACTGCTCACTCTGAGAGTTCAGGACTCACAAATTCTCTGCACCACTGTGTTGCGCTGGCACCGCTGCTCACTCTGAGAGTTCAGGACTCACACATTCTCCATGCCACTGCATTCTGCTCCACATTTAGTCCATAACATGTGTGTGCTTTTCTCGCTTGTTTGCTTCACTGTTTCACCTCCAGCCTGTTTGTTTCTCTCGTGTTTCTTCACTTTGGGAAGAACAGAGGGATCCTTTACAGGCAGCACCAGGCACTCAGTGTCCTCACCTTCTGTGCACACGGCCCCCGTGGCATGTGTGTGGTGCCGGTGTGAGTGTGGTACTCAGCAATGTTGTCAGTCAAGCCCAGCACACCTGGCACGTGGTTTAAATAGAAGATAAAGGAGAGTGGAATGCCCCAACCTAGTTTATGTTCATTTTCCACGTCACTATTTTGAAAGCACGAATGGTAAGATAAACAGTGAGAAGTCCTGGACGGTGTTAAGATGGTGGCTATATAAATCCTCAGGCTGTGGCAGCTGCCTCTGCACGCCCCGGGACAGCGTCTTCCCGCCAGGCTTGTGCCTTGCACCTCCAAGTGTCTATCGTGGATCCGCGAGAGCCTCAGAGAACCAAGGCATTTTCCTACATCACTGCTGTGTGCTTTGCACAGATACAAAATGTTAAAAGAGTTCAGAGGCTGCAGAACTTGGCGGGGCTAGGATAATTTGGAAAAGGCTTTCCAAGAGCCTAGAGATTTGGACAGGGCTCGCGAGGTGGGTGCGATTTAGATGTGAGAACGGAGTTTCATGCATTCCACCTAAAGGAATGTAGCAGGATGAGATGTCCTGTAAGATACGGGCACTTCTAGAATCTACACTGGAGACCAAATGAAGTAGACAGGGAAACATGGGGAAAGAATTTTTGGTGCAAAACCAACTCTGAGGGCCCGAATTGTGGCCCCCAAATTCCTACGTTGAAGCCCTAACCCCCGGGACCTCAGAATGTGACTGCATTTGAAGATAGGGTTTTTAAAGAGGTGATTAAGGTAAAATGAGGTCACTGATGCAACAGGACTGGGGTCTTTACAGGAAGGGGTGACAGGACACAGACACACACACAGAGGGAAGACCATGTGAGGTCACACACAGCAAGAAGATAGCATCTGACAGCCAAGGGGAGGCCTCAGGGGAGTCCAGCCCTGCCCACACCACCATCTGGGACTGCTGGCTTCAGGACTGTGAGAGAATAAATGTGGAAACCACAACATCTGGGGTAATTTGTAATGACAGCCCCAGCAGAGGAACACCAAACTTGAAAGCTTTGATCAAAAGCTATCTGTTATGTTATAACATAGAACTGTGGGATTCCAATGTGGATTTAGGGTTCTACGTTCTCTGCGGTACTGTAAGCTCCATGCAGGAAGGGGCTCTGTGTGCAGAAACTAGCTCAGTGTCTACCAGTGTCCCATGCCAGGCACCGGGCATTATGTGCACAGAGCTCAGGGTGACGCCTAGTATGTGTGGAGGACAGGAATGGACAATTAGCTGTGGATGCTGTATTACAGGAAGAGGCCACCTGGAGCCATCGGAGTCAATTTGGCCTTTGTGCTAGGAAAGCATCAGAAATAGATGGTTCCAGGCTAAGCAAAAGTTTACCTAAATGCTGCAAAGATGCCTTGGATTTCAAACCAGCACGGGCTGTTGAGGCTGTATTTCTGGAGTCAGCAGATAACGAATTATTAGATCACCAGCTAATGAGATAACTCTGTAGCATACCATGTGCTTTATGCCAAAAATAAAAATAAAAAATTGATATAAGGCACCAAAAGGACAAAAAGACTCATAAACATCTTAGTCATCTTGAAAGATTTGCCTTTATCCATTTTTAATTATTAATCCTCCCAAAATAGGCCCACATTTAATAAACGGAGGTCAGACTTGATGGTATATTCTATAAATATTTACTGTGATAATCCTCTGTGTATTTCCACATTTTTCACAGAGCACAGCATAGGGGAGAGCTTTGCCCACAGCTCCCCATGTGGCCACGAAACTTACACATACATACATGCACACACACACATATACACACATACACACATATGCACATGCACATAGACACATAATACACAGATATACACACACATGCACACACACATGCATGCACACATGCATGCACACACATACACACATGAACATGCACACATACATACAGACATGAACACACACAGACATGTACGCACATACATATGCACATGCACACATACACACAGATATACACAGACATATGCACATGCACATCCATACACACATATGCACACACATACATGCACAGATGCACCACACACATACATGCATACACACACACACATACAATCAGCACTCAACACAACAGCAACACAGGAGGCCGCCGTGATAGGAACGCACATTAAAATGTGAAAGCGGAGTTAACCCCCAAAATAAAACCAGACAGTCCCCATCTGGGGACTGAGGAGGGAGGTGAATTCTGGTGGCAGAGCCTGTGCTGGCTCCGTGCGAGGCACTAAAGATCATCCAGAACAACTTAGCTTGTTTGGGTATCTGACTTCTCTGCCCCCTCTTCTCTCTCACCAGTTTATATATGATTTATGTCTAGACACAGGCTAAATAACTTGCTATTTGTGATAAAATCTTGATATTTAATCCAAATACACTGTAAATACACAACAGAGTGATTTTCTGAACTGCAGTGAAGAACATGCCGCAATAGGGAACCATTTTAAACAAGACACTCATTAAACACTCTTTGTTACAAAACTAAGAGGTAGCATAGTTTCCATGCATAGCAACCACAATTACCTTCCAAAATGCTTTTTCTTAGCAACGTGTGAGTTATGCCTTTCCTGACATTTTAGAATGGTGAGAGCAGCTCTAGAGGGGAGGTGACAACGATCCCACTGTCCTCTGCGGCTCCCAGTAGGGTGTGCCTGGACTTTTGGGATTCCACCTGCTCCACAGGCATGTGCTGGGGTGGGGAATTATGAATGAGGCTCTGAGCCACAGTGCCCAGGAGTGTGTGCTAATTTTGTGTGCTGGTTGGTCTGTGGATTTTCCCAGAGACAGGAACAAGTTTTCAGCAGATTCTTAAAAGGTTTGGGATGAAAAGGAGAATCCAAAATAATCTTCTTTAGGCATCAATTCCTCGAGAAAGCTTTTGAGTTGCATGTTTTGTGTCATGTCACCTATGGTGACTCCTACGAAGTCACCAGGCAATGGTCAAAATTCTTGCCTTTTGATTCAACAGCCAACCCCCATTCCTAAGAGAAACTATTTCTCAAAAGACGATCTGTGGTTCCTAAATCATACCGGCCGCCGGGGTCTGTGGTCACTGCGTGTGTGCTGGAGGGGTTGCCATGTAAATGTTAACACTGTTATTTACATGGCATTTCTCGCATCTCTCAATAACTCACTTCACCACACACACCCTTATTCCATTTTTCTTATTCTGAGCAAACGTGCTGCAGGGACCCGAGACAGAAGGCCCAGCCTCCAGGATGATGCCTGCTCTCCGTCCTTGTGGGGCGCAGGCACCTCCTGCCACTTCCCAGCTCACCTTCTGTCCTGCCCCTTTCTTCTGCACCAAGTGAATTCTGCCACCACTCCATGCCACTGGGTTCCCCTGCTCTGTTCCTGTGCCCCTGTACTCTGCTCTGCCCGGGGTGCCTCTGCCCCATCCCTCCCCTCACACCTCTGCCTTGTCCCAGGTCAGCCCGTTCATCCCCAAAGCCTCAGCTCAGGACGACCAACTCCAGGAAAGCCTCCTGGGCTGCCCCTCCTTCAGACAGGGACCCATGTCTGTTCTTGCTGCCCTGAGGACACAGTGCACTTGGTTCTCTCACAACATGTCCTTGCAGAATGACAGTTCTCTGGGTGTGCAGCCCCTCCAGCCTGGGAATTCCTAAAGAACAGGAGACGTGTCTCACGCACCTTTATCTCCAGTCCTTAGCACTGGATATGGTACAAATGGGTGATAAATGTTTATTTTATGAAGGAATAAACAAATGCATGAATATTGACAGTACAGAAAGCAGCACATTACAATTCATTTTTAAAATGGAGGCCAAAGGAGAGAAAGAATAAAGAAAATAGGAAACTTTTCAACTTGTAAAAACTTAATGAATCCCCAGCACAGGGTCTGGCCTTTGGGTGCGCAGTGACATAACATAAGGCAGACCCGCCCCTGCCAGCTGCGATTCATGGGACGGCACGTCTGTGGCAGAAGCCAGGCTGGGCGGTGCCACAACGGGAGGTTTCGCAAGGACGATGGACATCTGAGCAATTTCTCCACAAAGAATCGTGACGCTACAGTTACGTGGCTTCTGCCATTGCCTGTTTTTCCTCCTGGGCAGGCATTTATTCTGGGGAGTTAGAGAGAGGTGACACTATATTTACATCTGAGCTGCAGCCCCCCAGGGCCCCGGCATGCGACGGGGCACAGCTCTGGTCCCCCACGTGCCTTCTCGCAGGCTCCCCCTCCTCGTGGGCCTCAGAGCTCCCAGGAAATTTAGAAATTGAGTGGCCTGGGCTGCAGCGACTCCATCTACTGGGACCTGAGATTGATTGTGCTTGGCTCGGCACACTTGGACGCTTGGTTCTGGAGACAGGTCAATGCCATTAATAGCTAGAGGACATCCAGGTAGCAGCTTCTAGTGTAGCAAGAATTATTTTACCTGGGCAAGCAAACTTCCCGAAGCCATCCCCACGGATTCTGCAGGACCTGGGAGGGCACCTGCTCACTAACTGCACTTCCTCCTTCATTAGGAGTGAGCCCTGCGGATTCCAGTGGGCTCCATCTGCCCCTTCCACCTCCATGGTTGGAGAGGAGAGCCAGGGGAGACGCAGGAATCCAAGTGTCTGCCTGCTCCCCTGTGCCTGTTTCCCAGTATCTGGGGACCCTGGACCACCTGCAGCCTCGGTGCAGAGACCCCCACACTCAGCACCTGAGCCACATATCCCCAGAGCTTGAGGTTCTGAGTGAGGGGTTCCTAAGGAGTGTCTGCCAGACGCATGTGTGGACTGGGTAGAAGTGACCACACAGGTCCCAACACATCCCTCGACTTCCGCAAACTGCAGATGGCTTTGTCCTGACTGCAGGCCCCTGACCTCCCGCTTCATAGAGCATTTACTTGATAAAACTATGTCCTTGCAGGGTTTCTCTCTGGTCATCTCAGATGTAAATCTTCTGCTGGACTCTTTCTAGCTGTACCCATCTCTGAGGGCCGGGTAGCCGTCCGTGTCAACACAGGCATGGAGGGGGTGGGGCTCTGTGCCATCCCTGGGCCTGTGAACACAGGCGTGGAGGGGGTGGGGCCCTGTGCCCAGTCTCTGGGGAGGGTGGGAGCCTCGCAGCTGTTCCAAGTTTTAAAACTACCCCCTGCCATGAAGATAAGAGAGTTTGCTCTTCCTCTGGGAAAGGCCGATCGGCAAACGCAGAGCCCCGGGAGCCTCGTCCACTCAGATGGAAATGCACAGCGTCACCTCTCTCTCCAGCTCTGAGAAGCCCTCCCGTCCTTCGTTCAAGGGGAGGTGAACTCTGGCTGAGTCCGGGGCTGTCTCCCCTGCTGCAAGTCTTAAGAGGAGACTTAAGTCTTGCGGGTTGAGCTTTGCCCAGAGCAATTTTCACTTTGACACAATGCATTTATGTCACTGACAGAACCACTGAAGAGGTGGTGCGCCGGCCCCTGTCGCGAAGATGAGGGAATGAAGTTGAGACACGCTGCCCTCCCAGCCCCAGTCCTCCAGGGAAAATGTGTCTGCTTCGCTGTCCCTCATGCCCTTCCCATGACCGGCGCCCGTCTCCCTCTCACAGCGGCGCCCTTTCACCAGAATCCAGGGTTCCTGAAGGTCGGGGTGGAGGAAGCCCCCAGGCCTGCGAGGCCACTGCGGCGCACATCCCTCATCTCCTGCTTGGCAGCCCTTGGCGTTCAGGAGAACGATCCCACTCTGAGTCTGGGTTCTCTCACCCCAGCTCTGTTCCCACCTGGACCACAGGGCACCCCTCCTCTGGGGGCAGCTGGCTTCAAGGCCACCTGAGGCAAAACTCACAGCTGGGATCCAGCCCTGGGGCACCGTCCGCCCCTCCCCTCTGTACAGGGCTCCTTGATGCAACGTGTCATCCAGTGGGAGGAGGCAGGGGAGACAGGGATTCGGGAGGGAAGGGAGGTGGGGCCGAGAGCTGTGTTATCCCAGACATGGGGTCTCCACCTGAAGGAGGTGGGGGTGAGGAAGACGCCCTTGGGGCTCCATGAGGATCAGTGAGGGGTCCCCCCCCAGTGCACCTGACAGAGGGTGAGGGGCTGGGAGGCACCCTGACTCTTACTGTGCCACGGCCAATAGCCTGGCTGTCACTGTCAGGGAGGGATTCTCCAGCCAGCACAACCTTATGGGGAGCAGGTGGTCAGAAGGGGCCTCCCAGAAGCATGGCAGGCCAAGGCCAGGCTGGGCAGCCGGGCTCTGTCACGCCGACAGCCTCTGAGGCCTGGCTGAGTCGCCCGTGGGTCCCACACAGCAAGGCTGCACCTCAGCCATCGCAGACGAGCTGCTGGCACTTCGGGTTCTCTTTCCTTCTCTGCAGCTTCTCTCCATGTCCTGACTGTTGTCCCCACCCAGCAGCAAGGTCAAGAGGGCCAGAAATCAGAGGAGATTTGCAGATCCAGATCCTGACGTCCCCTGACAGGGCTGTGAGAAGACAGCCAGGCCCAGGTTCCTCTGGAAATGCTGGGGATCCCACCGCCCCTGCGGGGAGACGTGCCCCGAGCTCCTGCCATGATGGCTTTTTGCGGACAAGGCCATCACAGGGCGGTGGAGGAAACGCGTGTGGGGGATGGAGGGCTAGCGTGTGCCTCTGTGTCCTCCTGACCAGCAACGTGGAGGCAGGAGAGGCAGCCGTGGGCACGGGGGTGCTTTCGGGATGCTGCCTGTGCCACCCGTACCTTCGTGCGAATCTCTTTTCTTCCTCAGAAAGGAAGGCTGGCGCCCGCAGCCTGGCAGCCAGCTCCACCTGCAGATGGTTTTGTGTGGCCCACGTGGTATTTTCTTTTTATGAATTACTTGCCAACTTCTAAAAATGAGAAGATTTCAGACAGAAACCAGATTTTTGGCTTCTCTTTAAAGCTTAGAGGGTCTGGTGGTGCAGGCCTGTGTCCGGCGGTGGGGCTGAGGTGTGGCTTCCTCTGCGGCTGCCCAAGGCCCTCAAACCCCCTGAGGCTACTGCCCTGAAATGAAGAACACTAGCAGGACAGACAGACAGACAGGGAAGACGAGAAGAGAAGAAAGACAGATGGGAAAGATAAGAAGAGAAGACAGACAGGGAAGATGAGAAGAGAAGACAGACAGGAAAGACGAGAAGAGAAGATAGACAGACAGGAAGGATAAGAGAAGAGAAGACAGGGAAGATGAGAAAAGACAGACAGATGGGAAAGACGAGAAGAGAAGACAAATAGACAGACAGGAAAGATAAGAGAAGACAGACAGGGAAGATGAGAAAAGAAGACAGACAGATGGGAAAGATGAGAAGACAGACAGGAAAGATGAGAAGAGAAGACAGACAGACGGGAAAGACGGGAAAGAGGAGAAGAGAAGGGAAAAGAGAAACTAGCAGTTGACTTCAAAACGTCCAACACAAATCGCCAGGAGAAGCCTGGAAGCCCAGGCGGTCGTGCTTCTTAACCCCAAACCCACGGTGTCAAAGAAGTAAAGAAATGGATGCTGTTGCTTGAAACTAAGGCTTTCTCTCTTGAATTAAAAAGCAAATAGGCAGAAAATAGATTTTGGTTATTTCGGGGCTCAGCACTGCCTGCCGCTATAAAATGCTTTCAGAGAAAGCTGAGGACGGTGCTGGCATTAAGGGGAGAGAGGGCCTCATGTCACTTTCCCATGGCGACTATGGACGTGAGAGCTCAGGGCTAGCCCACGGTTAGTGTGGAAGCCACGGCTCACGGGGACCACACAGTGAAAGGGGAAGTGAGGACACTGATGGGCGTCCTCGCCTGAGGCTGCATGTGCACCACTCCGGCCCTTACCAAGCCTCCCAAGGGCGCTGTGACAGCGGGGCTGCCGTCCGCGTGGGACGTGGGAAGATGGACGATCAAGAAGCGGCAACCTGCCTGAGGTCGTGAGCTGTAAGTGGCAGGACCTGGGTCCAAACCCGGGTCACATCCCTAAGACCCAGGATTCGACCCTTTTACCTGCCTGGCCCTGAGTGGAGCTGCCACTGTGGGGAACGCCAGGTCCCACCCATGGTTCCCCAGGACTTGCTGCCACCTCGGCCGCCCCTGCCCCTCCCCTGCCGGTGCCCAGACGGTGCTGCAGATGCCTCAGAAGGCTCAGATCACACAACCAGTCCCAGCTGCACCGTTCTCCATGAATTCTCTTTCATTCTCCTAAACTTCAACCCCAGACCCCGAACTTGCCGCCGTAGCAGGGAAGGGCCACTCCACTTCTGCAGCCAGCAGCTTCCCGGGAGACTGCCAGGCTGAGGCAGCACAGTTAGCGCCCGGGAGAGCAGAGAAGAAACCAGCGGAAATGAAATGCTGGAGCCGGGCTCAGGCCTGCGCTGAAGACCCCGCGTGTGCACTTTTCTCCTAGAACTCGACTCAGAGAGGTGGATTCGGGGAGGATCTTCTCCTCCACTGGAGTTTTCTACAAGTTTCCGACTCGCAGCTTCCTCATAGCTCAGTTACCCTGTAGGGCCTTGCGCGAAGGTGCTTGACATCAATTTAGTAAATGAAGAAAGCTAATAATCAGACCCAGGGGGTCTTCCATGCGCCGTTTAAACTATGCAGTGAGTTAAGAATGTATCAAGTTCAATAACATATTTAACATCATTTCCCTAAAACAACGATGAGCAGGAAGAAGCTGAAGAAATGTTTATGCAATTCTCAGCACCAGATGGCTACCTACAGAGCTGTGTGTTACACTCATTCTGAAGATAAGGGGGAAAAACTACAGAGAGAAGAGTAATTTTTAAAGGCAACACATAGATTTCTGTTTATTTGTATAACGCACTAAGAAACATAAATCCATGTCCTATACATAGAATCTGAAGTAGAGACTTTGGATGGATAAAAGTCTACTCTACAGTTGTGTGTTGGGGAGAATTTTATTCATGAAATGTCGACTGGAGAAGCAAGGTCTCCGCTGTCCTTGGGGAGTCACCCTGCTGCAGAGACCATGGTCGAGGCTACACATTTGCAGTTGGTGGTTCGACCCCTGCAGATACTGTTGCAAATCTCGCGTGGTGAGGTCCCAGGCAGTGACCACCAAGGACCATCTCAGCTCCTCGGCACCATCACTGTGAACAGCCGGGGGTTGGCCCCGGGCACAGGCCACACAAAGCTGAAAAGGAAGGGATCACGGAAGAGTTTCCTTCCCCTTCTCAGGATGAAATTTTAAGCCTGGCAACATTTTCTGTAATTACCCACTTCCCTTTTAGACACTTGGCGCTGTGCTTCTCAAACACACGTGAGCGAGGAGAGGGTGAAACCCTGTTCACGTGTCCGGTGGGACCAGAGCATTCCCCGGTCTCTGTTTGGATCTCCCCCTCCTGTGCAGACGGCCCACGCTCTGCCTCAGGGCTCGTTTCCTCCTGCCTCATGGGCAACTGTGTCAGGCTACACAAGAGACTGACCATCACGATCAAACAGGAGTTTGGAAGCTGCCAGAACACGGCTGCTGATCCCCATGGTGGGGCGGTGTGGTGTGTGTTTCTCGGTCTCTGAGGGCTGCAGGTGCCCTCAGGATGTGGGGGATGTGCGTATGCCCCTGGTTGAAGCGGATTCCCTGTGTGCTTTTCGGGGTGCTGGACTCGGCCTGCCAGCCCGGCTCACCCAGACGGACAGCCGCGGTCCCGTGCTGCCTCTTGGGGGCGAACAATCAACCCTGAGCCACGTCCACGTCCACGTCCACATGTCCACATGCAGCGGGGCAGGGTGGGCCCTTCAGTTTTCTTCCTGGAGTGGGCAAAACTCTCTGGGCACCTGGAGGACACCCATGCCCTCTACTCCAACACAGGCGCAGGCAGACGCCGAGAGAAGCCTTTAGCTGCACCCCGGGCTGCTGGACGATTTGTTGAAAGCACCGTCCGGGAGAAGCCCCGCCCCGGGGAAGCGCTGTCATAGAGAAGCACCTTCCGGGGAAGCCCCGCCCCTGAGAAGCCCCGCCCCGAGAACCCATGGCTCTGAGAAGCCCCGCCCCCGAGAAGCCCCGCCCCGAGAACCCATGGCTCCGAGAAGCCCCGCCCCCGAGAAGCCCCGCCCCCGAGAAGCCCCGCCCCTGAGCCCATCCGGGAAGCAGCAGGTCCTTAACCCTTATGCGTCTGCACCAAGGTCACACCCAGAAAGACAAATCCTTGCAACCGCTCCCCTCCTCTCCTCCGAACGCCACATTAAGAGCTTCATGGATTTCCCCAGTGAACGTGGATGAAGAGTGTGGAGAATCAGCTAAAATCTACCTACTTAACCAAACCCTCCCGATCAATACAATTTTAACCCCAGGCCCGGGTCCCACACCAGATCTCTTGAGTTGTCCATCCTGCCTTCTTCCTGTAATCCATGATTGCACCTGACATATTTGCAACAAAAGCTGCTGATTGGAAATGAAGACGTTAGGAGAAAATACTTCAGTGAAATCGTTTAGACTCTCACCTCATTCCACTCACCAAACCTTTCACAGCCTCTTTTCCTTTGTGCGTCCACATCCTTTTGAATAACTTTTCACCTACAAAGCTACTTCATAAAAGGAGGCACCTGGGTTTTCTCTTTTATTTTATAATCTTCACTTCTACCCGAGCTTCCTCCTGGGAGGGGGCTGCGTTCTCATCCTGCCTGTGCCCCTACTCCTGGAGCACCTGCCAGCCGTTCCCCTCCTTCCTCCGTTTGGTTTGTCAAGGAGTCCTGAGACGGCTCTCTAAGTCAATTGGGTCTGTCCTAAACTTCACCAGCAAAGGAGCCAGAACACCCGGGTGCTCTCAGCGTGGGGAGCCAACATCCACGTCAGTTAGATGCAGGTGCAGGGGCAGGTGCTGCTCCCCATGGGGGCCCGCCCCCTCCCTACGCTCTGAGATCCACAGCCCTGAACCCCAGCGTATGTCTGAAGAGCACTGCACAGCAGCACACGGCTGCTCAGAACCACAGCAGAGCACAGCGCTTGCTGGAGGCTTCTGCTGTGGTGCCCGGTATCGCAGCAAGGCTGACGTCTCACATTATGAGAGTTAAAATCCATCAGAGGCAAGAGGGCTTCTTTTTAAAAATTTTTATTTTGAAAATGTGTAAGAGGTTAAAAAGCGTGCTTTCCAGGGAACTATGAGAATATTTTCCGCACTAAAATGCCAGGGCACCTGTGAGGGGGGAAATGTTTGCTGTCTCACTACTATAGATGGTATTATTACTCACCAGCAATAGGAATAGCAGTCACTGTACATTAAAGGACTCCTGATAATTGCAGTGACTGTTTTAATAATAACAAATCACACACACACACAAAAGATTCGACACCAACGGATGCATCAGGAAGGGGTTGTAACTGGTTTAGGTGAACGGGGGTGTCAGTGTGATGAGTTGGCCATCCACTAGCCAGTCTGTGGCATTAGCCAGTGAAGCACTACCCTGAAGGACACCCCTTCTCCAAGGACTGGCACATTCTGCAGTCTGAGAACCGCGAGTGTCTGCACCAAGACCACCCCGGCCCACCCTTGTGACCGAGACCCCCGGCGGCTTGTTTCCTGGGCCACAGACTGGTGTAGAGCATATTTCTTCTGCAGTAGAGCATTGTATATTAATTTTGGATTGCTCATCTGCTTTAATGTCATGGATCAAAGTCTGCAAGCAGAACAGACATTAACAGGGAGGACGATTTCTCCCACCGGACTCTGAGCTCTGAGCCCTACCCCGCTGTGTGTTCCCAGTCGTGAGCACAGCCTCAGCCCTCGCAGCTGCTCACAGGTTTGCTGAATGAACATGTGGTGTAGACATGGATGCTGCAGACACAAGCGCACACCCTGAAGACGAGGTGTTTCCTGGTTGTGCAGGCTTGGCTGTTATCCTTTGCTTATACTCACCTCATTCACTGACTGTCATGGTTTCACCATATCCCACTGTCTGTTTTTCCTCCATACTTGGCCTTGGCCGTTAGCCTTTACTGTAGTGTCACATTGTGGCGAATGATCGTTTGCTCATACTCATCTCATTCACTGACCGTCATGGTTTCACCATATCCCACTGTCCGTTTTTGCCTCGTACTTTACCATCCCTGCACATCTCCACCATATTCTGCCTGGGGGGGCCACAGGATAACTCTTGCAGTGTGCACTCCGAGGGAGGAGTGCTTCCTGGCATCCCATCCCAGGCCACCAGCACAGACAGAACCAGGTCCCAGAGTCCAGACCCCCAGAGATGCCCACTGCTGCCTCTCACTGGCATTTCCTCTGAAAGCACTTTCACATGGTTGTATTTTTCTGGTTGGAATCCTAAACTTAATGAGCTTTCACCATCTAGAAAATGAGGATTTGTTTCACTGCCTGTAAACGTTCAAACCATAAGGTGAGGGGATCGATACAGCTGCAAAACCAGAGGACAGCTGACAGCAGGTGAGCTTTCTGCACAGTGACTCCCCAGGTCCCATCTCCCTGAGCAAAAGCTTTCAAAGGGAGTCTCGCCGGGGGTCCACGGAACAGCATCAACCACGGGGCGAGAGCCATGGAGGGGCTGTGAGGTCCACATGAACCGTCTATCAACTCCCAGTGGGGCCCACCTCATCCAGGGACCTGCACTGGTTGGCGTAGCGTGAGGGCCGCCCCACGCTACACAGTGGCCCACAGTGCAGTGGCCCCAACCACGCAGGGCAGGGAGGGGGGACACACAAACACCCACAGGAGGAGCCGCCTGTGCTTCCCAACACGCGTGTGCTTGAACGGCCTGGGCATGGAATTTTGCTTAATGTGAATATGAACAGGTGATTATAATGCAGACAGTGATCCCAGGGTAGGAGTGAAGGGGACTAGCTTTGAGGGACTGGCTGGTGGGCATGGCTAGGACCCTGGGGCTGGGGCAGGGGTGGGGGTTGTGGGAGGAGTCAGGGAGCCACCCAGCTGTGGGGCACTTGTCCACAGGGACAGGGCCAGTCGTGCTCAGAGCTCTGTGGCTACCAGTCAATCAAGCACTAGTTTTATTTTTTCATTAAAAAATATTCATACTTGGCTGGGCACAGTGGCTCAAGCCTGTAATCCCAGCACTTTGGGAGGCCGAGACGGGCGGATCACGAGGTCAGAAGATTGAGACTATCCTGGCTAACATGGTGAAACCCCGCCTCTACTAAAAAATACAAACAACTAGCCGGGTGTGGTGGCGGGTGCCTGTAGTCCCAGCTACTCGGGAGGTTGAGGCAGGAGAATGGTGTAAACCCAGGAGGCGGAGCTTGCAGTGAGTTGAGATCCGGACACTGCACTCCAGCCTGGGCGACAGAGAGACTCCGTCTCAAAAAATATATATATATTCATACTTGGCCAGGCACAGTGGCTCACGCCTGTAATCTCAGCACTTTCTGAGGCTGAGGCGGGCGGATCAAGAGGTCAGGAGTTCTAGACCAGCCTGACCAACATGGAGAAACCCCATCTCTACTAAAAATACAAAATTTAGCCGGGTGTGGTGGCACGCACCTGTAATCCCAGCTACTCAGGAGGCTGAGGCAGGAGAATCGCTTGAACCTGGGAGGCAGAGGTTGCAGTGAGCTGAGATTGTGCCATTGCACTCCAGCCTGGGCGACAGAACGAGACTCCATCTCAAACAAACAAACAAACAACAAAAAAAAAACACTCATACTTGCTTAGATTAAAAAAAAACAAAAAGAATCTCTGACAATCTCACCATCCAGAGACAACCCGTTAGTGCCTGTTAGGACACAGGTGCTCTCTGCCTGTGCCCTGCACACTGGCACGCAGGTGCCCTCTGCCTGCGCCCTGCACACTGGCACGCAGGTGCTCTCTGCCTGCACCCTGCACACTGGCACGCAGGTGCTCTCTGCCTGCGCCCTGCACACTGGCACGCAGGTGCTCTCTGCCTGTGCCCTGCACACTGGCACGCAGGTGCCACCACAGCCACGGTGATTTCTGCTCTGCTTTGCCACTTAAAACATACAACACACATTTCCATGACTTTCCACCTTCATCCACAATGTCATCTTAAGAGTCCCAGAGTCTTTCATTCCATAGTATTTTCTTTTCTTTTTTTCTTTCTTTCTTTTCTTTTTTTGAGACAGTGTCTCGCTCTGTTGCCCAGGCTGGAGCACAGTGGCACAATCTCAGCTCACTGCAACCTGCGCCTCCCGAGTTCACACCACTCTCCTGCCTCAGCCTCCTGAGTAGCTGAGACTACAAGCCTGCACTGCCACACCCAGCTAATTTTTGTATTTTTAGTAGAGACGGGGTTTTGCCATGTTGCCCAGGCTGGTCTTGAACTCCTGGCCTCCAGCAATCCACCCACCTTGGTCTCCCAAAGTGCTAGGATTACAGGTGTGAGCCACCGCGCCTGGCCTCTATAATTATTTTTTTCTTAAATTATATCTCACTGTTGAACAGGTTGTTTTTAACGGTTCATGCTGAGAGAATATCCTTTAAGGTAAATTTCCAGAATTTCAATTTCTGGGTGAAGTAAATGAATATTTTTAAGGCTTCTGATACAACATTTCTCCCCCCTGAAGACTGCATTTATTCATCCTTCTATAAACAGTGCTGCCCATTGCCACTCCATCATAAATAGAAGCAGCACTAGGTTTTTAACTTTTAAAACATGACCACTTACTTCATTGGCAGTGATGCTGGATTTTTTAAAATAATTTCTAATATTTTCTAATAATTTCTAAAGCTAAATAACTGCTTTTTCCCCTTTGCCAATATTTTCCCCTCTAGGGATATTAACCTGCATTTTTCATATTGATTTGAGATATTTTTCCTGTATTAAAAATTTGGTATCAATGTGTTGCAAATATTTTTCCTGCCGTGTTTCTGCCTTTTAATTTTGCTTACAAGGTTTTTTGACCTATAGAAATTTGAATCTTATGTTAAGTAAATTATGTTTCTTACTATTCCTAATTCAATTTCATGTTTCTAAAGGCTTGGTAATCCAAAATTTGCCTCTATTTTTATCATAGTACAAATACTCCTCACCTTATAGTGGGGTTATGTCCTGACAAACCATCATAAATGGAAAACATTGTAAGTAAAAAATGCATGTAATACAGCTAAGCTACCAAACATTATAGTGTAGCCTGGCCAACCTTAAACGTGCTCAGAACACTTAGATGGGCCTACAGCGGGGCAAAATCATCCAGCACAAAGCCTATTTCATCATACAGTGAATATCTTACATAATTCATTGACCACGATACTCACAGCAGAAATCAGAAGGGTTGTGCGGGACTCGAAGTACAGTTTCTAATGAATGGGCATTACTTTCGCAGCATCATAAAGTAAAACAACCTTATCGAACTGCTGTGAGCCGGGACCGTCTGTCCCTTTATTCACACGTGTCTAGAGAAAGCCTCCTGTGTACACAGCCCTGCGCTGGGAGCTGAGCAAGGAAGGAAGCGAATGCAGGACATCCTTACCTGCCTCTGAGAATCAACCACACACAGGTGTGGGAAGCAAACGGATACCCTTAGGGACCTGCAACCTCCTCCGATCACAGACCTCGGGGTGGGGGGTCCTTCATAGCTTCCTACTGTCCAAGGCAGCTCATGCCTCTGAAAAGCAACAGCACACACAGGTGTGGGACGCAAACGGATACCCTTAGGGACCTGCAACCTCCTCTGATCACGGACCTCGGGGTGGGGGGGTCCTTCGTAGCTTCCTACTGTCTAAGGCAGCTCATGCCAGTTCAGGACACTGCTGAATCCAAAGAACTTCTCCCTTCAACTGAGTCAAAATCTGCCTTCGATCCTGTCTACACGTGGGTATGGATTCAGAGCTCTGGAAGAGTCAAGGAGCACCCCGATGGGAGGCTGAGCTGGAAGCCCAGAGACCCCATTCTCAGGCTCTCTCAGCCCTTCTCTCTCCTTCCTCTAGGACCTCCTGCACCTCCACAGAATGACTGAGGATGGGATGAGCAGACGTGGGTAGGGGCTGGAGAGTGGCATCCCAGACTGGAAAACTACCAGCCTCAGATAGGCAGGGGAAATGCATTTGCAGGGCACAGAGAGCTGTAAAACTCAGGGCAGAGAAGTCATATAAAGAAGGAACGTGGACAAGGCCAGCCACGCCCAAGTCAGGGTCTGAGTCTTTACCTCAAAGCTTATTCAGAGAAATGGGCCAACTGAAGCTTGTTGGTTCCAGGAATTGACATACTTAGTAATTATTACAAACTTGGATGAATTAAAATGATATTATAATAAACACTCTAAGAATCTTAATGCCATGGTGGCACTTAAGACGTCTGTCTGAGGTGGGAAGAGTCTTCAGGAAGTGATAAGAGCTGAGGCCCAGCGGTGACCCCAGGAAGGGGAGGGAAGGGCAGGTGCAGGGGGACTTCCCGGGGACAGGAGGAGACGGCCCATGAGGAAGCTCCTGGACTGGAAGGCGGTTTTTGCCAGGTACGATAGAAACCACGGGTGTTTGGGTGTTTACTGGCTATTTGTACTTCTTTTGGTGAATTTCATGTTCATTTCCTTACCCACTGTTCTATTGGAGGATGCATGGCATGGAAAAGTCAGTGTTCTGGGGATAATGGAAAAAACGGAAGCTCTGATGGAAGAGAAGTGCCTGAAATGCTGACCACACGCGTGGACGTGGGAGGCAAGGATCTGAAAACAAGGCTGAGAGAGAGAAGGGACCACAAGGGAAGAGAGAAATCGCTCTTTTCCTTCGTTCCTTACCAAACCTCCCTTTTACCACTGAGAGAAGAGGCATTTATTGGGCGCCAGCGAAGAGCTCATCGAAGAACTGGCAGTTCCAATGAGAACCTAAATCCAGTCCTGGGGCCACGTGGGCTCAGCTGGGGCAGACCAGAGGTTTGTCCAACTGCGATGGCGAGGACCACGTCAGGGGCTCCTTCCAGACCAGACACTGCAGCCTGAGGAGCAGCCGCCAGCAGCGGACGGGTCCTCGGCCCCAGGGCTTGCCCTGCGATCGGGGTCTCAGCCCCGGCAGCTTCCCCTGCGATCGGGGCCTCGGCCCCAGGGCTTCCCCTGCGTTCGGGGTCTCAGCCCCGGCAGCTTCCCCTGCGATCGGGGCCTGCACAGCCACAAGAGCATGAAGCAGTCGGGGAGGTTTTTATTTCTTCCTGCATTTTAATAACCAGTTGATTTTACAAATATGAATAAATTATTGGCACTTTATAAATGGTTTAATATCGAAACAGCTTCAATATTAAAGTCATCATTTTGTTCGCTTTTATATTAGCTGTAAGGTTATATGTGTTTGTTTTGGTTGCTGAAAAAAAATAGAGCCTCTATAAAGTACACCGTGTTTGTAAGAATCTGCCTAGAGATAGAGGCAAATGTGTTTGTTCTGAATATTAAACAAAGATACACAGTCTATGCAATGTAACTGAGGTACAGAATTTATTAGATAGCGACAAAAGTTGTTGGAGCAATTCAAGACGTGTGCTGAGTCTGCGCCTGTCTGTGGAGTCACTGGTGGTCGGAGGGAAAGACGCCGTCCTTCCTCTTCCTGCCTGCGCGTGTGTGTGGGCGGGAGGCTCACGACAGAGTCCTCTCCAACACCGAGTTTGTGGATCTCAGCTACTGTAATGTCACATTTTAATATGTAATGCGAACGTACAGCAGAGCTGCGTTTGATAAAGCTGTGTCTGTTTAGGTGAATGGGAAGGAAAGAGACCTGATGGGCTTGCTGGCCCCTCAAAAATGGCGACACTCCGAGGTCAGGAGATCGAGACCATCCTGGCGAACACGGTGAAACCCCGTCTCTACTAAAAATACAAAAAACTAGCCGGGCGCGGTGGCGGCGCCTGTAGTCCCAGCTCCTCGGGAGGCTGAGGCTGGAGAATGGCGGGAACCCGGGGGGCGGAGCTTGCAGGGAGCCAAGATGGCGCCGCTCACTCCAGCCTGGGCCACAGAGCGAGACTCCGTCTCAAAACAAACAAACAAAAAAAAATGGCGGCACTCTCTGAGCAGCTCACCCCTGAGGTGACTTTGCAGGAACAAGTGGCCTCATCTCCACCCTGCAGCTAATTTATCTCACTATGAGTTCCAGAAAGATAAATGATTGCTGAGAATATTTAAAAGTATCTCTAAGCAAGGCGACAGACTATGGTGACCATTCTTCAGTATAATTCAGGTCACATCCAAAATCCTACCCTGAGACGATGCCACAAGATTCCAAAGGCACAAGCAGGCCATGGAGGGGGAAGCAACCAACGTGTGGTGGGGACCGATACTGGCTCGTGCTGAATCCATTAACGTGCTACACCACATTCAGAATGGGTTGGGTCCTCTGCACAGCCACCATGAGTGCAAGACATCAGAGCACGGGCACTCAACCTCCACACAGCCACAATGAGTGCGATGCAGCTCTGTATGGGAACTCAACCTCCACACAGTTACCATGAGAGCAATGCAGACGTGTATGGGCTTTTGACCTCCACGCAGGTCCCGTGAGTACAATGCAGCTCTGCCGGGCACTCAACCGCCACACAGCCACCATGAGTGCAATGCCCATGGCGTGGGCACTGAACCTGTCCCCTCTACACTGGACACAGGAGCTGGTGCCAGAGTCTGGACCCTGTTTCTATGGGCAGCTCAAGGGCTCGGAAGTCAAGCGCTGCCTTGTATCTTTCCTGCGTGGAGTCATTTCACGTCTCTGAGTTTACTTCCTTCCTAGAGGTCAACCACTAGCGATAGCGACAAGCAGTGCACTCCAAGCACACCCACTTAATGTTACAACAACGCTGAGGTCGGCACTACAGGCATCAAAGATCAAAGATAAAAAGCACTGGGGAAGTTCAATAACCGGTGTTTGAAACAACATCTGTCCGATTCCAGGGCACGGGCCCCTCGCGTCTGTCCGATCCTGGGGCACGGGCCCTTCACGAGCCTCTGGCATTTTCCTGAAGTGGGGTCATTCCCTGTCCTGTCCACTCCTCAGGGCTGCTGTGTGCTGATGAGACGTGTTAACACACGTGAAGGACTATGACAACCAAGGAATTACATCAACACAAAGTATTTTCTTAAAACAATTAAGATGGCTTATCAGATTAAAAATTTTATATAACAGAAAAACTCATGCAAAGTAATATCAAAAACTATTTTCAACAAAGGGACAAAGAGTGAAATCGTTTGTATATTTTGTAGTAGATGCAGTTTCTTTAGATTTTGGCAACTAGGACAAAATGAGGGAAACTACATCCAATGTACTTATTCTCAACAGCAGAGGAAAGAAATCTAACAAGTGTGTTTGGTGAAGAGAAACAGAACAACTGCACACACTGCATGGGAGGAACTGAACCTGCACCTTAAGCAGAGAGACAGAACTGCACACACTGCACGGGAGGAACTGAACCTGCACCTTAAGCAGAGAGACAGAACTGCACACACTGCACGGGAGGAACTGAACCTGCATCTTAAGCAGAGAGACAGAACTGCACGCTACGCTCTGCACGGAAGGAACTGAACCTGCATCTTAAACAGAGAAAAAGAACAACCGCGCACTGCATGGGAGGAACTGAACCTGCATCTTAAGCGCAGGATACAGTAACACGCCTCAGAACTCTACTTCACAGAAAATGTACTGTGCCCTAACGAGTTTCCTTGGTCTCAACACTGCACCAAAACTGAATTCTGTCATTTATATAAGCAGCTAAGCTAATTGTTCCAGAGTCATGAAATTTGCAAAGGGCCAGATAACTGAGCTTTTAAATGATTCCTCTGAAAGATGCATGGTCCCAATATCAAATTTGGAAGGAATTTTATTGAAAGTGATTAACGGGCGGTCCAGCCCTTTGGTAGTGCCTGGTGATGTTGAGTCGTCTTCACCAAGACCCTGTCCTTTGACTGGAAGTGGAATATTTCGGTCCAGGAGAGAGGCCAGCCTTCATATTCCAGTCTCTCATTCATTAGTTCAACAAACATGTATTCTGTACCTGCTGTGAGCCAGGCGCATGCCCAGTCCTGCACAGATGCCTCCGTTACCAGTGATCCCCAAGGAGGAGCGCAGGAAATGGAGCAGAGCACAGCCTTACGATGTAGCAGATAGACCAGTGCCCGGTTTTCCTGAACACTGAGAGGTACAGGCACTCTTAGTCTCTCCTAGGAATTACTCCATGAAATCTCTGTGACACTCTTATGGAGAAAATGTGAATGTTCCCATTTTACAGATGGGGAAACTGAGGCACAAAGTGCTTCAGTAACTAATGTCAAACAGGTGAGTCTGAGTCCAGGCTTTTACACACATGGCCACCTAGTATGGGGAGCAGCTTCTCAGAGAAAGCAACACTAGACCTCTCTGGAGGATGCACAGCTGTACCCTGGCCGTGTGCGAGTTATGAGGTCAATGCAGGTGGCACCGTGAAGGCCGTTGTCTGCACAAACCCACCAGCCACCCAGAATGCCCGGGCATGTAGCTCGAGGGGAGGCTGGGCAAAGCGTGCAGCTACAGATTCTACACGGCACAGGCCCCGCAACAGGGTCCCCAGTACACGGACCCAGGACAGTGCCCCCAGTACACGGACCCACGACAGCACCCCGAGTACACGGACCCGGGACAGGGCCCCGAGTATACGGACTCAGGACAGGGCCCCGAGTACACGGACCCAGGACAGAGCCCCTGGTACATGGACCCACGACAGCGCCCTGAATACACGGACCCATGTGGGATTCCCAACATCTTTTTCAACAAATGAGAAAGTAAAAATGAAAACGCTATTCATTTTCCCCTATTATAAAATAACATGTAATTATGAAAGAATGGAATATCAGGAAAAAAAACAGGTTATTAACTGGAATACATTTATCTATCTATCTATCTATCCATCTATCTATCTATCTATCTCACCACATGGCCTTCAACCCCCCTTTTCTTACTTTGTTGCAGGACAGTGAAAATTTTATCACACTTCGTTGCATTCTTGAGCTGCAGTTTGAAACCCATGGCTGGAAGCTGTGAGCTTCTCAGGACATTAATGGATTTCTTAAAAATAGATTATTGTCATGGGCTGAATTATGTTGTCCCAAAATTTATATATTGAAGCCCTAACCCCAATATGACTGTATTTGAAGATGAGCCTTTACAGAGGTAATTAAGGTAACGTGAATTCATTAGGGTGGGCCCTGATGCAATCTGACTGGTGTCCCTCTAAGAAGAGATTAGGACACAGACAGGCACAGAGGGATGACCCTGTGAGGGAGAAGACAGTGTCTGCATGCCCAGGAGGGTGGCCTTGGGGAAACCAGCCCTGCCGACACCTTGGTCTTGGACTTCCAGCCTCTGGGAGTGAGGAAATACATTTCTGTTCTTTAAGCCACCCCAGTCTGCAGTGCTTTGCTCGGGCAGCCTGAGGGGACTCACGTAGTTATCTTACACAAAGTAAATAAATGTGTAGCCTTGACCAAGGGAAGCGGGTGAAATCTTAGTTAATAACCTTGTGAGTTATCTTATTCTCTCTGTCCTGCAGCCATTAACGCCACCAGACGTAAGACACGAGCACTGAATGCCTGACTGTGAACGTTTCCCATCTACGTGACATTTGCAGGCATTATTCCGTTACTGTAAAGACAGGACCTGTTCTTTTCTGTCAACGAACCTGAAACATCTGTGAATAGGACGCCGATAAATGCAGGTCTCCTTTGTCCCCCATATTTCTCCGTACACCTGCCCTCGGCCACGAGGGAGAGCCCTGGCATACATCACGTGGCAGGGAGCTGGCACCCGTGAGGAGCATGAGAGGGCCGAGCTCCCCCTACTCCCTGGAGCTGGAGCATCACCCGCTTCGTCACGGGCGGACGTGCGGGGAGGATCCATGCCACAGCAGGCGTGAAGCCCACAGCACTGCCCCTGCCTCTTGGACTCCCTGGAGCTGGAGCATCACCCGCTTCGTCACGGGCGGACGTGCGGGGAGGATCTCATGCCACAGCAGGCGTGAAGCCCACAGCACTGCCCCTGCCTCTTGGAGAGGCCTCCGTCCCACTGTTGTGAACATTGGAACCTCTAGCAGCCCTCCCCATAAAAAAACGCTCCGAAAGTTGACTGCGGAAATCATCTCCCTACTTTTATCGAGGAGAAACAGGACGTGCATTTACTTGGTGTGCAGTAAAGGGTTAATATTGCCAAGAAAGGGCTGGTTTTTTGACCAGCGCCTGGGGTGACCTGTGAGCCTTCGGGGCTTCCAGCCTGAGAGAGTCCTTGCTTATCGAGGCCCTGGGCCACATGGTACCAGTTTTCCCTCTGAGGGGCTGGAGACCAGGCAGCTGGGCTCCGTCACGTGGGCACCCCAAGCCTACATCATGGACCCCAAGAAAACCCCAGGACACAGGCTCGTGGACAACGCCGGCTGGCCGTGCCTGTGGGTCTTGTCGTGTGTCACCGCTGGCAGATTAAGCACGACCTGTGTGACCCCCGGGAGGGACACCTGGAGGCTCAGGCCTGGTCTCTCCAGAGCCCTGCGCACCTCTCACCGTGGCTGATTTAATCGGTGCCCTTTTGCCCTGCGAGGCCACAACCATGCACACTGCTCGTCTGTGTCCTTCTGGCGTATCCCGAGCCTCCCGGTGGTCTTGGGGACTTCCGCACGCTTGGTGAATAATTAAGCACCATCCACTAAGGACTAGCCAGGGCGTGGGTCTCAGTTTGTGAAAATAGGAACAAAAAGTACAGAAATCAATGTGGCAAGAACAGATTTCTCAATAATCTCTGTGCTCCCAGCACCCTACACCCAGGCACGAGCATGTGCCCGAGCCTAACATTTACAGAAAAAGAGACACAGCTGGTGCCTGGCACCTGGTCTCATGGCAAAGATGACAGAAAGCAGTTTAGAAGGAAAGCAAAAGGTAAGGGAAAGAATTGTGACTTGGAACTCAGAAATACGGTGCTAACTTAATCATGAGAGAAATGACAAACAGGCACCACAGGACTCTTTCCGGCACTTTGACACACACGCCGTATTTCACAAGCTTGTTAATTTTCATTTTGACGTTCTGTTTAGTCATTTGCAATTAATGTTAAGAAAGGAATATAAAGTTAGGGATGAGAAATAACAGAAAATTCAGCAGTCGCATGTGATAAAGCTCTTGCTGAAATGCCAGCTCGGTGCACAGCCAGCCTTTGGCACTGGTACATGTCAGGAATCAAAACTTACCCTACTACAAAAGTACAATAGATGCGACACACCACACAGTCCACAAACCCAAACTATTAACACTTGGCCCTTCACACAAAAAGGTAGCTGAACTGTGCTGTGTATCATTTAATAACAACAGGGGGGGTCAATATTATGGACGCTACAATGTATTACATATAACTTAAAATTGGAAGACCTCCCGCACATCACAAATTAAACACATCGTTTGTGGGACCCAATAATTCACTAAATTGCTGGAAATAATATGCGAGGTTGGGAGGTTTGAAATCCAGTCTCTGATCTGCCTGAAGCAAGTCACTTTAAACCTCACAACCTGGCCAGGCGCGGTGGCTCACGCCTGTAATCCCAGCACTTTGGGAGGCTGAGGTGAGCGGATTGCTTGAGACCAGGGATTTGAGACCAGCCTGGGGAAGCAACATGGTAAAACTCCGTCTCTGCAAAAAAATCAGCTGGGGGTAGTGGCGACAACCTGTTGCCCAGCTACCTGGGAAGCTGAGGTGAGGGAATCACCTGAGTCCGGGAGGTCGAGGCTGTGGTGACCTGAGATCACACCACTGCACCCCAGCCCTGGTGACACAGCGAGATGCTGTCTCAAAAAACAAAACAAAGCAGAACTAATCAAAACAAACACAACAAAACAAAACCTCAGACCTCAACTGCTTCACCTGCAGGCTAGAATCCCACAGTGCACCCACTGATTTCAGCTCCCATAAGTGATAGCTCCATGTTCTGTAGACCACGACCTCCGCAATGCACCAGGACCTGGGGATGGAGGGACCCTGTGGACAGCATTCCTGCTGCAGCTGGTGAATGGCACCTGCTAGCACACCGTGTTAACGTGCCCAGAAGGGCGGTGACGGGAGACACCAGAGGGTCAGGGGCTCATCTCTGTTTCTCTGGGAGCCCCTCTGGTCAAGACAGCCAGCAAGTTCATATTTACCTGCAAGGATTCGGGGGAAACCACACAGAACTAACTTTTGTAGTGGGTCAGCCATAGTCATCTCCTTCCCATCTCTGATTTTTTCGAGACATGGCTTCAACTAACTCATCCAGCCCACACTGTAGGCAGAACTGCTGACGCAGGGTTTCTGGTAAATACGCCTATATGTGTTTCAGAGAGGAGTGATTTATGAAGCTAATGTTCAATAACAATTTGGCTATGAATAATTTCTGGGTAAGAACTATCTAATAAAATTAAATGTACTGCAAAAAAAAAGTATGCCAAAAGGACTGCAGATCTCTGTTGAAAAATGCTGGGGGATACAAAACACGCTTATTTTTCAAACAAAAGGAGAATATTTGAAAACTTATTTCATATGTATCTCATTTTTTTAACTTTGATTTTACATTCAGGGGTACACGTGCAGGTTTCTTACACAGGTAAACTTGTGTCATGGAGGTGTGTTGTACAGACTATTTCATCACCCAAGTATTACGCCTAGTGCCCTTTAGTTATTTTTCCTGATCTTCTCCCTCCTCCCATCCTCCACTTCCCATAGGTCCCAGTGTGTGTTGTTCCCTTCTATGTGTCCATGAGTTCTCATCATTTAGCTCCTACTTATAGGTGAGAACGTGCAGTATTTGGTTATCTGGGATGAATGCTTAGGAATACACACACTGGGTCATAAGGTAACTCTGTTTAACTTTGTGTGGAATTTCCAAATTAAACCACGTGGCTGCACCATTTTACGTGCCCACGGGCTGTCTCTGAAGGGCCTGGGTTCTCCAGTCCTCACCAGTACTTCTCATCATTCATTTTTCAATCACAGCCATCCTAGTAAGAATGCAATTGTATCTCATCTTGGTTTTGATTTGAATTTTTGTAACGACTCATGATGTTGAGCTTCCCTGTACTTAGTGGGACATTTTAAGGCCTTCTTTGGAGAATTGTTTATTCAAGTCTTTTGCCCATTTTTAATTTGAGTGGTCTTTTTCACCGGTTGGAAGAATTCTTTACACAATCCAGACACTAGAGTTGTCTCAGATAACTGATTTGCAGATATTTTCTACCATTCTGTCGGTTGTATTTTCACTTTCTAGATTGTGTCTTTTGAAGCACAAAAGATGTCAAAGTTTAATTTGCCTGGTTTCACCCTTGTGTTGCTTGTGCTTTTGGTGTCACATCTAAGAAACCACTGCCTAACCATTTTTGGGGAGATGAATTAATGCATGAATCAAAGATGAACCCAAGCATGCCATCTTCCTGCTCCTCTTCATCACCACCACCATTATGATCATCATCATCATCTTTTTTTTCTTTATTCTCCCCCATCCTTTTCCTCCTCGCCCTCCTCCTCCTCTTCTTCTCCTCCATTATTATGTCATCATCACCATAATCATTATCACCATCACCGTCATCATCACCATCCTCACCACCACTATTATCCTCAGCACCATCATCCTCAACATCATCATCACTGTCATCAGCATCACCATCCTCAGCACCATCATCACCATCATCCTCACCAACAACATTATCGTCACCACCATCATCCTCACATCACCATCATCACTGTCATCAGCATCACCATCCTCACCACCACTATCATCCTCAGCACCATCATCCTCACCATCATCACCATCATTCTCACCATCACCATCATCAACATCATCACTGTCATCAGCATCATTATCACCACCCTCACCACCATCACCGTTATCACCATCATCCTCACTACCACCATCATCGTCACCACCATCCTCACATCACCATCATCACCGTCATCAGCATCATTATCACCACCCTCACCACCATCATCCTCACCATCACCATCATCATCCTCACCACCACCATTATCATCACCACCATCCTCACATCACCGTCATCACCATCATTATCATCATCACTGTCATCAGCATTACCATCATCACCATCCTCACTATCATCCTCATCCCCATCATTCTCACCATCACCATCACCATCATCATCATCATTATCTATTTCATCTTCCACCTCCTCCTCCTCTCTCTCTTCTCCTCATTGTGTCACACACTGCCATTACTGGTTACTATGTACTGATCACCAACGACTATTCTAGGAACTCATCACCTCCGCTCCTCAGTCCCATCTGCTCAATAATATCTTCATTTTCGGATGGGATAACTTATATTTAGAAAATATGGATTGCTCAATGTCATTTTGCTAGTAAAAAGCATGTTTTTCTGATCCCAGAATCAATACCTTTTAACTACTCCTTAAATTCCTTTGCAGTAAACATTAGGAAAAATGTGTGTATGTATTAAATGAACAACAGCTCTTAAGTAGTTTATTTAAAAAGGGTGACAGGAGCCCATTGCTTTCACGGGTAAGCTGAGAGGTCACTGAATGCATCTAACTTACTTAGGGGTAAGAAAAGAGTGGCTCAACAGAAGCAAGACATGGGCCTAGAGGAGCCCCAGCCTCTTCCAGATGCATTGGAGGTGCAGAAGCCACAGAGGCTGCTGGTGTCCAGGCCCCTGTGAGTAGTTGGAACAAGCTGTGCCAAGCCCGGGCCCCAGCCAAAGTCCTTCCTGTGCTGAGAAAAGCTTCTGGTACAGAGTTGTGTGCATTCCAGTGGCACACCGGAACGTCCTCATAACGGATGTCTGTAAAGATGAGGGAAAGAGACCAGACTTCTACCGGCTGGTTCCTGGCAGCCTGTGGATGCACAGTGCCTTTTCTCCTCCTCCTCGCCACTTTTCCTCCTGTCCCTGGCAGCCTCTGGATGCACGATGCCTTTCCTCCTCCTCACCACTGCTTTTCCTCTAGCTCTTTCCTTGCTTTCTCTCCCCACCCCTCTCTCTTCTTCACTTCCACCCTTTCTTCCCAGGGCCAAGGTGCTTCAGATCTCAGAACTGCTTGGCTGTTTCCGTGCTAGCACTGAATCAGTGTCTTCAAAGTAAATCCAGTTAAGAACATAGTTACATTCAAAACCATCCATTGAATACATTTATTTAAAGCTCAGAACAAATCCACAGAAAGGAGGGACCCATGGGGTCACCAAGGTGGGGAGGAACAGGGTGCTGTTGGATGCAGCAGCCAAGACTGCAGGTGTGGAGGACCAGGCTTGACTTGAGACGGGATGACCGCCCAGCACCGCTCAGAGTTTCTTTATATCGTGATGTTTTCCCCCTGGGGGCTCTTTACCTTGAGTTCGAAGACAATCCGGGAGGTTCCTGAACGAGTGTCGTGTGGGAAGACAATCCGGGGGTTGCTGAACCACCGTCGTGTGGGAAGACAATCTGGGGGTTCCTGAACCACCGTCGTGTGGGAAGACAATCCAGGGGTTGCTGAACCACCATCGTGTGGGAAGACAATCCATGGGTTTACTGAACCATCATGTGGGAAGACAATCCAGGGGTTGCTGAACCACCATCGCGTTCGCCATTTTGCACAAATGCATTTTCACCCGTGGTCTGGGGACAGCGCTGCAGATGTGGATGCTTGGAGTCACACACAACCCCTTCCTTTCCAGGAGGACCCAGGAGGTTTCCCCACGTGGGAAACTGGGTGAGATTTCTGTCTGTCTTGTTGGATTATCACGTATGCCGGTTTTCATTTCCTTTTTTCCTCTGGTTTATAATTTTTTGTTTTTGCCACGTCAGTATTCTAAATCTTGTAATAAGCGGTGCTGCCTTCTCCAGGACAAGTTGTCTCAACCACAGCAAGGGTAGAGGATGTAATTTGTCTTATAAATACGTGTGTGCGCTGATTCTGTTTCAGGCTCTGTTTGAGGGGCCCAGGATCAAGCTGGAGAAAAAGCACGAAGCCCTGGCTCTGGGGGCCCTGATGCCTCCTGCGTCACCACGCACAGCCCCAGCTCTGACACACTTTGCTTCCCTTAGTTTCCTTTTAGTTGCGTTTTCTTATTTATCTGAAACTTGTTTTATTGTGCCACAATAAATCCACTCTGGAACAAGGAAGGGCATAAATAAACATGGCAACAAAACACATACATCATACTCAGGGTTCCCTGGGCGTCCTGCGTCCTTCACAGACAATGTGTGTTCTTCCAGGATTGCTCTTGGCTCTTCCTCCATCCATCAAACTCCTACTCATCCGTCATGGCCAGTCCAAAGCTTCCCTGTTTCCTGAAACTCCCACCCAGCACCTCACCCTGCCCTGCCAACGACCACCCTCCTCCTCTGAGCTCATTTAGCAGTTAACATGTCTTTCTGGGCCTCACGTCTGATGTTGCAACGTGATTATTACCCATTCCTCTAGGGGAAGCACATCGTCCTGTTGGGTTCTGGGTCTCTGGACACGGCATGATGCCAGCCCACAGAACACACTCGGACGTGTTGCTGAGTGTGAACAGGACTGTCTCAGAGTGAACACGTAACGCTAAACTCGATCTTCTGAACTCCTCCTCCACTGTGGCCAGCTGAGGGGTGTTTCCCCAGCAGCAGCCTCTTTCAGGCCACCCTAAAGCATCCAGCCTTCTGGTCACAGCTGGTTTGGAGCTTGAAGCCTCCTGATGGTTTAGGTGTAGACTGAAGGAGAAGGGCCACACTACCTCTGCTTTGTCACTCCCAAGAAATCCAGAAATTATCTGGGCAGCAACTCAACAGCCGTGTCCTGGATGAGGAGTTCGCTTCTGCAGAAACGTCAGACCACAGTTCCTAGAACTAACTGTTCCTTCCGGTTTGCCCTGAATTTCTAGACAATCCAGCTCCAGCTACGATTTACTTAGATGCTTATAAGATTTCTGTGTTTTCAAGGCCTGATGGAAGTGCCTGTGAGGGCTGGGTCCCGGGACACTGCCTGACGGGAGATGTCGAACCGGTGCCCCCGCAGCGAGGGCCGAGGCAGGGAGGAGCAGACAGAACATTCAGAGAAAAGGGGTGAGAGAGGCAAGACGGGGGTGTTAGTGAGGCAATTTCGTGTCTCCTCCTTTACACCATGTCAACACACGTATCATGTATTTATCATGTTACATTATGGCTTCTGGTTGGTACGAGAAATAGCTGCCACGTGGTGCTGTGGAAGGCACACGGCCTGGGTGCCATGGAGGTGTTTACCCTGGAGTGCCGGGAATGCCGACGTGGACCCACACAGGTCATCCCGCCGGAGTCCACACATGGCCCACGGTGGGCACATCTGTGCACTGGGGGGTGGAAGGGTTGTGACATCCTCACTGGAAGCTGCTTTAGGAATCACACCAGTGCCTTTCCCAGAAGATTTACGGAAACAAAAAGTAGGCACGAGAAATCCACAGCACATTCCCACAGCACGTATTTACAGAAAATTCACCGAACCCTTGAAGTATCCACTGTTGGATGTGGATGGTTTTGTTGATGTCATTTTTGAGTTGGTGACTGATGGATGAGGGCTGATGCCAGGAATGCTGGGTCACCGTGTTGGCTCTGGGGGAGCTGCCAGGGCTGCGTGGAGTGGCAGCTGCTGACCAGTGTGGCTTCTCAGCTTAATCAGCTCAGCTGTGCAGCTAAAAGCTGTCCATTTTCATCACAGGAAACATGTCCTCTGCTTTCAAGGCAGCCCATTGGAACGTCCAGAACCGCACCGAGGAGAAACGCACTGACATCACTGTGCGTCACTCTTTCCGGTCCACGCACGAGCTGTTTGGGGCTCTCAGGGACGCAGAGGTCTCTCGGTGAAATCTGGACACCGTGGGCCTTCCTCATGCAAGGAAGCCGCTTCCCCAGCCGTGCTGGCCCCTGAGCCGCCGCATCTGCACCTTCAGCAGCCCCGGGGCCGAGCCTCGCAGTGGGAGGCAAGGATGCACCTGGGACCTGAGTTTCTGTTCCGCCTGCTCTGCTAGAGAAGTTCAGGTGGAGATGGACCACCCCGTGTCTTACCTCCTCTGAAAGAAAGTTCCCCATTAAAATCAGGTGTGAGAATAGGTGAGAATCATATGAAACCGAATTTGAGGCAAGTCTCACATACGCAAGTCCAGACCTGCCTGGAGAGCCCGCGGTTACATCAGCACACAAATTACCTCCGAGTGCCTTTCTCACTCCACGGGCGCCGCCTATTATGAGGGCTTGATATGGACTCCACAGGCGCTCAGGCAATGGGGGTGTCTGGGCGAATAAACCCCGCACACAGGACTCACGGGAGGAGAAACAGGGTGTGAACTCCGTCCGTGGAAGAACTCGCAAAACATCGCTATTTAGACCGTCGGACAATGGGACGGGAAAGCGTCAGGGACGAGATCACAGTTGGATAAATGAAGACTGTGCTGGACATTAGAGTGTGACAGCAAAACCTCTTCAACCTCTGCTTCCTCCTCCCCAGGTAAGGGAGACAGGGAAACACCTGCACCCCAGCCCTGACTGTCCCTGTGTCCTGAGAAGACAACAGCAAAACCTCTTCAACCTCTGCTTCCTCCTCCCTGGGGAAGGGAGACGCCCACACCCCAGCCCTGACTGTCCCTGTGTCGAGACTCGAGGCACCACACTCTGCACAGCCCACCAGGGCTCTGCTCCTCCTGGCCAGGGTAGCAGCGGGTTTCTCCTCCCTCCATCTCTGAAATGTGCAGGAGGCAGTCTGTGGAGGCTTCTGGATGGTCCCTGATGTCTCTCCTTGTGCTCATGCCTGCAGCCGGGAATCCATCTGCTTAGGAGGAACAGACCCCCAGGAGGCGTGAAGAGCCTGACCTTCCCCAGATACCGCCACTTTCAACGCCTCGGGAGGTGCCACAGGGCTGCCCCTGCCCCGGCGCACCACACCATTGGAGGAAGGTGGGCCTGCTGTGAGGGGCCACGTGCTGTGGACGGGAGTGGGCTCTGCTGGGGGCTCTGCTGGGCTCTCTGAGGAAACACCAGCAAGTGGTCCCACTCCAGACACGCCCGGCGCCTTCAACACGCGTGTCTGCTGCACCCAGCAGGAAGCTGATGTGTTTTCATTCGTTCCAGCCACGCTGATGTGACGCTCGGCTAGGAACGGTCCAGGACCCTAGAGAGCTACCTGCAGCCTCCATGGCTTTGCCTTGCCTGGGGTGTGAGAGGTGAGGCTGAGCTCACCAGTGACTCAGAGGTGATTTCTGAACGCTCCTTGTGTCTGCAGGCCGAGACTGTGGAGGCCAAAGGCTGGTCACGTGGAGGTGGGGCCTGGAGGGGAGGACTGTGCTTCTCAGAGCATGTGTGACAGCCAGGGGCAGAGAAGCTCCCTGTGATAGCAAGTGTGTGTGCATCTGCAGAAGTGTGCGTGCACTGACACACGTGCAGATATATGTACACAGACATATATACACACACACATACACACATGCGTGCACTCACACGCAGACACACACACTGACACACGTGCAGATATATGTACACAGACATATATACACACACACATACACACATGCGTGCACTCACACGCAGACACACACACTGACACACACGTGCAGATATATGTACACAGACATACACACACACACACACGCATATACACACACATGCGGACACACACACTGACACACACGTGCAGATATATGTACACAGACATATATACACACACACATACACACATGCGTGCACTCACACGCAGACACACACGCTGACACACACGTGCAGATATATGTACACAGACATATATACACACACACACACGCATATACGCACACATGCGGACACACACACTGACACACACGTGCAGATATATGTACACAGACATATACACACACACATACACACATGCGTGCACTCACACGCGGACACACACACTGACACACACGTGCAGATATATGTACACAGACATATATACACACACACACACACATGCGTGCACTCACATGCAGACACACACACTGACACACGTGCAGATATATGTACACAGACATATATACACACACACACACACATGCATACACTCACACGCAGACACACACACTGACACACACGTGCAGATATATGTACACAGACATATATACACACACACATACACACATGCGTGCACTCACACGCAGACACACACACTGACACACGTGCAGATATATGTACACAGACATATATACACACACATACACACATGCGTGCACTCACACGCAGACACACACACTGACACACGTGCAGATATATGTGCACAGACATATATACACACACACATACACACATGCGTACACTCACATGCAGACACACACACTGACACACACGTGCAGATATATGTACACAGACATATATATACACACACATACACACATGCGTGCACTCACACAGACACACACAGACACACGTGCAGATATATGTACACAGACATATATACACACACACATACACACATGCGTACACTCACACGTGGACACACACACTGACATACATGTGCAGATATATGTACACAGATGTATATACACTCACACACACATGCGTACACTCACACATACGGACACACATACCATCACAAGCACACAATGCACATAAACACAAATACACTCACATTTGTGCGCACACACTCTCACACACCCCATTTCTACACCAGGACACACATTGGCTGTGGTAAGGGAAGGCGGCTGTTGGGAATGGGCTGCGCCAGGCTGTGGAAACCCCTCGCAGAGGGCTGCACCCCTACACTGGTTCACCAGCAAAAGAAAGAAGATGCCACTGCCCGCTCCCAGCCCTGGCCCACCCTGGGGCTGTTCGGGGGGTTGGCAGCAGGTGGCTGTGCCCTCCCCAGTGGCTCCCTAGGGACTGTTTGGTGACACGCGGCCCCCGACCCCAGCGCTGCTCTAGTGGGAAGGTTGCAGGCCTGAGAGGAGGGACCCACAGCCGCTCTCCCTCTGCCCCTGCCTGTTCACAGATCCCAGAAAGGTGCACGGATTTACACGTATCTGGGATGTGAGAGGTTTGCCCAGGCCGTGAGCAAACCAAGACGCGTTTTAAATGTTGGAAGGACCCTCTGTAAGTGGGTCATCTTTCACGTCTGGGATATTTTAACCACGTTTGTTATATACCCAATATGTTGCCACCAAACTGAGATTAAAGAAGCATCCAAGAAAAATACAAGACGATTCTATCACCAAACACTGAGGTGGATGAACAACAAAGACTCCAAACGCAAAGAGTTTACGAAGAGTGTCCAGAGCCCCGCCCCTGAGATCATCAGAAAAGGTTTCCTGGGGCAGGAGGAGTCTGTCGTTTGCCCGGCACGGTGTCTGGAAGGACGGCAGGTTTGTGAAGGGGAGGGAGGGACACGTTTCAGGCTGGGGTGTGTAGGAAAGGCCTGTGACCTGCCCGCTAGCCCACTCCGGGCTGTGAAATGGGTGTGTGAGGAGAGCGTGCAGCCGACCCACCCAACCAGTGTAACCCCAGACACTGTGGCTCCCAGGACCTCTGAAGGAATCTGTGGCCTTACTTACAGCACACAGTATGGCTTCGATCAGCAAATCAGTGCCGCATCGCTAGATTCCTGTCATCTAAGAACCCACTTTCCCAGTGTGCTGTGATAGCCATTTGATTATTAACACAGATGAAAGAAAGTGTGTATGAGTATCCAGCACGTGGCTAAGCCAGCCAGGAGCAGCCCGTCCTCCCTGACATTGCAGTCGCTTCACGTTCCTGTGAAGGGGTGCTCCCACCCAGAACTCAGTCCCTGTGAAGTGGTGCTCCCACCCAGAACTTGGTCCCTGTGAAGTGGTGCTCCCACCTGGACTGGGAACTCCGTCCCTGTGAAGCGGTGCTCCCACCCACTCTGGGCGTCAGCACCATGGCCAGCACCTGCCGGCTCCTGCCATCACCTCCTCACTCCCAGAGCCACCTCTCTCGCAGGAGCAAGATAGAAAGAAACCTCAGCCCCAAATGAGGGACCGTGACCTGCCACAAGCATGGGACATGGAGCAAAGCCGCTTTAGTGGACACTCATTCTGTCCCCGTCGGGGGGCGGTCCGCAGCTCACTCAGTCCCAGCCCCAGACAACCAAGTGAACCAGACGGGGAGAGGAAGCTCTGGGGTTCTACTGCACGGCAGGGTGACTGCGGCTCGCAGCAATGAGTTGTGCATTTCAGGAGAGCTAGAAGACAAGGTTCTGAAATGTCCTAGGCCTGTTTGGTACGAGACACATGGTGGGAAATCCAGCCCCAGTTTGACGGGGCTCACAGCAGTGCTAGCTTGGGCTCAGGCAGGTGCAGCTGGGGCTAATGCACCCCCAGCCCCAGGGTCTCTGCTGTTAGAAGGTGGCCTCACGCACGGCTCATCTTCATTCACCCCCGGGGTCTCTGCTGTTAGAAGTCAACCTCATGTAGGGCCCGTCTTCATTCCCCTCGGCTACCTCAGGACCCGACACAGAACCGGGATGGAGTAGACAGTCAGTAAGCGTCTACTGAATTGAATTTCCCCAAATAGAATTCACTTGCTCTTTGAACATGCACACACATGCACAGACTCTCTACATGAAACACTTGGGAAGAAAGAACTGCAAAATTTCAGAAATCATAGAAATAATATTTTGATCTAAAATGACCTTAAAAATGGATCTGGCTGAATCTAACCAATTGGTGAATAAAACATCGAAAATGGATATGGATTCTAAACGAAATGCCATTTAATCTCAGTCAGCCGGGAAGTTCAGGAATGCGGCATTCACGGGCACACCTGTGCGATGATTGAGAGTAAACGTCATTCTGTGACACAATTTCAGAAATTAAAGATACTTTTAAAGACTGACTAAAAGACATTGTTTTTAACCCATAAAGGTTTCTCCAAATCTCTTGAGAACCCCGGCTGATCTGGGCCCAGTTTGGTCCGTACATTTGAATCTGTCCCCTTCTGAAGACTTTTTCTTCCCGCTCGCCTGTCGCAGTTTAGCCGAGTCATCATCAGAGCAGCACACATGTGCCCAGCACGTGGACTCTGCCTCCAGCTCTAAGGCTGAGAAGAGCCTTCCACGTATAATCCACAACACAGCTCCTCAGAGTGTTGCAGAGAACCAGACGCTGTATTCTTTATTTCACGCCATTTCCCGAAAGTTTCTACCACGTGTCTCAGCAAACCACCGAAGTGTGCACATGAGCATCTGTGTTCCGCCTTTCTCAGAAACACAGCTCTACGTAAACACCCCGATATGTAAGCGGCATACCGACGTTTCCACCATCTCCCATTATTATGGGGAGCTTCGTTCATTTTGCTGTGGTTGTTGATCTGTCTTTACTAAGAGGTTTTAAAAAGAGTGAATAATGATGATCACTAAATTTAAGAATATTAACTGTAAGCCCGGGCGCAGTGGCTTCTGCCTGTAATCCCAGCACTTTGGGAGGCCAAGGCAGCAGATCACCTGAGGTCAGGAATTCAAGACCAGCCTGGCCAACATGGTGAAACCCTGTCTCTACTAAAAAAAAAAAAAAAATTACACAAATTAGTCAGACATGGTGGTGTGAGCCTGTAATCCCAGCTACTCGGGAGACTGAGGCAAGAGAATAGCTTGAACCCAGGAGGCGGAGGTTGCAGTGAGCTGAGACTGGGCCATTGCACTCCAGCCTGGGCGACAGAGTGAGACTCCACCTCAAAAATAATAATATTAAATGTACAGCACTTTGGGAGGCTGAAGTGGGTGGATCATGAGGTCAGGAGTTTGAGACCAGCCTGGCCAATAAGGTGAAATCCTGTCTCTACTTAAAAAATTTAAAAATTAGCCTGGTGTGGTGGTGCATGTCTGTAGTCCCAGCTACTTGGGAGGCTGAGGCAGGAGAATAGCTTGAACCTGGGAGGCGGAGGTTAGAGTGAGTGGAGATCGCAGCACTGCACTCCAGCCTGGGCAACAGAGTGAGACTCTGTCTCCAAAAAAAAAAAAAAAAAAAAAAAAAAAAACTGTAAAAAGGCCCTTGTTACAGAAACATAGTCTCAGCCTCACCCATGAAGCCTGAAGGGCTCTGCTCTGTCTCCAGGGCCCAAAGACGTGAACCAGCAATCCCTGTGGTCTTGTACAGTCTGAGGGAGATGCATCAGAATTAATGAAAAAGTGGAGAATGGATTCATTCACAAGCATGTTAATTAAATTAATTATTTATTTATTTAGAGATGGAGTCTCACTCTGTCGCCCAGGCTGGAATACAGTGGCACAATCTCAGCTCACTGCAACCTCTGCCTCCTGGGTTCAAGCTATTTTCCTGCCTCAGCCTCTTGAGTACCTGGGATTACAGGTGTGCACCAGCACACCTGGATTTTTTTTTTTTTTTTTTGTATATTTAGTAGAGACAAGGTTTTACCATGTTGGTCAGGCTGGTCTCAAACTTCTGACCTGATGATCTGCCTGCCTCCGCCTCCCAAAGTGCTGGGATTACTGGCGTGAGCCACTGCGCCCGGCCAACAAGCATGTGATTTTAAGAACACTACTTGCATGAATATAAAATGCATCCCCTCAAAAATAAATGGTAAACAACTGCCCTGCCCTGATCCCCTCAAAAAATAAACAGTAAACAACTGCCCTGCCCTGAAGGCACCTTTGTTACAGGCCTGGCCGCCAATCTCAGCAGTCAGTGAAAAGTGAAAATGCAGATCCCCCTGTTACTGAAAAATTATTAAGAAAGCCAGGATGTCAGCAGCAGAGCATTAAGCCCAGCACAGGGCGCTCTTGTGTGGCTCTCAGGCCAGGGGAGCCACCTGCCCATCACTGCTGGGAGGCTGAGCGCCTTGGGCCAGTGTCCCTGGGCATCAGGAAGGTGCCGCTCCAGAGCACGGCAGCTTCGCACACATCACAGCAAAGATGGGGGCTTCGTCTTCTTCCTGTGGGCAGCGTGCCTTTGAAATTAAAAAGCCAGAAGCCTTTCAGCTGGTCAGAGACACATTTTGTGTTATTCTACACACTAAAATGATACACATTTATTATTGTTCTAACCCACTGTGTCAAAACAATGGCTTTCAAATAAGATTCAAGCTAATTTCTAGCAGAATGTAATGATTTTTCTGTTGCTGCCTCCATTCCACTAGTCGGACGATATGGGCTTCTACTTCAAGTAAAAGAACAATGACCCCTCTAAGGGCCAATGCGTCACCTCCCTGCGGGTCCAGCACAAGCGGGTCACATGGCGTGTCTTCATCTACACTGTGTGGCCACCTGTATACACACTGTCTTTTCTTTTTATTTTCTGTTTTTTACTGATACGTTTGCTTTTCCTAAAACTGTCACATAGGAATCATTCAGTTTTACTGCATATTTGGCTTGCTTTCTAGTTACCAGAATTTACTGAAGCACATATTTCTTATATTTCCCAGTGTCTGGAGATTTTGTTTCTTCCCAGAGTCGATAGAAAATGAGTGCCCATCTGAAGTCTGGGCCTTGCTATTGGACTTCAGAATACCTCTTATAGCACTCAAAGGGAGGAAACTCGTCTTCCCACGAGGCCGCGTGACCTTGCAGTGTGTGTGGTGGACACGATCCACCAGGCAGCAGGTACCACGGGGCACACACAGGCTGCTTGGCTCCTGAGTGGGAGCACCCAGACGCCCCCCTGGGATAAACGGCGGCTCAAACACCAAGCCACTGGTCTCACCTGGGAGGCTCATGCTTGCCGAGTCTGTCGTGCAACCTGAGGCTCAAAAGAACAGGCAGCTCTTCCTGTTGACCATTCTCCTTGAATCTTCCTCCACCATGTTTCTTTCTCTTTTTTTCTTTCTTTCTTTCTTTTTTTTGTTTTTTTTTTTGAGACAGAGTCTCGCTCTGTCACTCAGGCTGGAGTGCAGTGGTGTAATCTCAACTCGCTGCAACCTCCGCCTTCCAGGTTCACTCCATTCTCCCGCCTCAGCCTCCTGAGTAGCTGGGAGTACAGGTGCCTGCCACCGGGCCCAGCTGATTTTTTTGTAATTTTAGTAGAGATGAGGTTTCATGGTGTTAGTCAGGATGGTCTCGATCTCCTGACCTTGGCCTCCCAAAGAGCTGGGATTATAGGCGTGAGCCACCACACCTGGCTTACAATGTTTCTTACACTTGTGAGAGATTTAAACTTTTTAAAAAGGTCAAGTTCAACTTCTCTGGATCTATTTTTCACAAACTATAGCAAGTGATAACTAAATGACCAGAAGTCACTAAACCAATAAATAAGACAAAGAGATGTAATGATGGCTCAGGCATACCTCATTCTGATGAGCCCAAAATACTCTATACAGACTGATGACCTTTTAAATGAAACTCACTGCAGCCCCCCGGAGCCACAGGTGTGGAGCTGTGAGGCTGTGCAGCGAGGGGTGGACCCATTACATCCGCCTCGGCCAAGGGACCCTGACTGGTCACTTAGCTTAGCCTCACCTGTAAAATTGCAAACAACTACACAGCAGCGTTAACGTCCTAAATGGTGAAATGTGAGATGCCTGGGAACCCTAATCTCGCTCAGCATCAGGAGGATGGAAGGCAGGCTGCGCTCTCAGGAGAGGGCTGGGCCCTGTGGAACCAGGGCTCTGCCTCCAGGGGCCGGCCCGGGATCTTCGCTATGGAAACATTGGCTTCAGAATCACTGCCTAGGTCTTAGTTCACCCTCATAACCCAAGGCCTGTGTCATTGCTCAAGACATTTTATGTTGGCTAAAAAGCTGATCTTGTGTAACGGTTTCTTCCACCTATTTCTCTTCTCCCTCTATTTTCACCGTGTTTAGATATTTCCACACCACCACATACTACAACACCGAAGGGAGGAAGGTACTGTGAAAACTGGGCATAAATCAGAGTCATGCGAAGAAACGAGAGATGGAAAGAGCCGTGAAGTTAGTCTCTCCAGTTGAAAAACCAAGACGATGGAACTAAGGTTCAAGCATGTTCTTTAAAGGTTTTAACTTCCCCAATGGAAAGCTCCTGTTCACTTGGCAGGCCCGGACCGGGACCGGGACCGGGACCGAGACCGAGCGCCGTGTCCTGAGTGCCAGGCCCGGACCGAGACGGAGACCGAGCGCCGTGTCCTGAGTCCCAAAGGAGAGGCCGGGCTGGCCTCGTGGGCCCGCAGGCACCGTCCTGGCCGGGGGCTCTGTGCTGGGGCCTTGGAACCCCACCCACGGCGCCTCCCTGTCCCACGCCCCCGGGGCGACCCGCGTCTCCGCTGCGGCTCCGGTATCCGGTTCGCACGCGCCGTGGACTCGCGAGCGCCCCCTGCTGGAGTCACGCCTCTGCGTCACCACCTCCGAGTTCTCAGCAACTCTGGGAATCCGGGGGTTTGTGAACGAAGCGCATGGGACCGGGGAGCACATCCAGGCAGAGGGGACGCGGCGAACCACAACGCCTGCTCCTCCCGCCCTCCATCTGCGCAGCCTTCGCAATGTCCTGGGAGCACAGAAGCCCGGGAGATCCACAGCCGTGGACCCTCGGCAAGGCTCAGCCAGAGCAGAAGGCTGTGCGCAGGACAGGTGAGCGGGACACACCAGACCCAGGAAGTCAGGCTTCCCCTTCAAGCCGGACCGAGCTTCCGAAGCTCAAAGAAGGCAGCAGCGTCCGAGAGACGTGGCGGTCCGGGAATCCTATGACGCCCCTCCCTGGTCACCTTACTTCCCTGAGCGGGCCGACCACTTCTGCTGAAGACGATGACTCAGAAAGAAAAAAGAAAGGGCGGCCCAGAGCTTCTTTCCTTTCATTCCTCCCTTGCTCGTCAGTGAGTCAATGGGAGAGAGTTTTGTTAAAACGTAGCACACTGTGAAGTGAAATTAAAGTACTTATTTAGTTCAATATTTCCATTGTTCCAGGAAGAACAAAATATACGTGCAATAGTGAAATACAGATTGTCTAATTTCAGTGATTCTGCACACAAGTTAAATGCTCTTCCATTTTTATTTAAAACTGCTGTCACACAGTATAAAGACAAATGGTAAAAGCATGCTAGTAGTTTAGACTTCTAATCTTTATTTAAAATAGCATTAAGGAGCACATAAAAAACACCATGGCAAGTCAAGAAACCATGGAAGAAGAAAAAAGCTGTATAGTTGAGTCCATTTGTGACCATTTTTCCTGCTTATTGAACAAGTGGCACATATTTTCATTCTACACTGGGTCCGAAAAACTAGATGGCTAACCCAGAGGCAGAAACTCGCGTTTCCATGGGCCTTATAGCTTAGTGGGGAAGATAATGATTAGACCTGTAGTTACTACTACAATAAAGATTACAAAATAGAAGAAGGAGATCAAAACAGGAGACGGTGGCTGGAAAGCCATCTCCACAGAGGGTCCTTGACAAAAACGATCCAAGAAGAGTTGAGGACAACTCTTGACACGGTAATTTAACATTTCACCCATCTCAGGAAAACAGATCTGAGTTTGCCATTTTTCTTTAGCAAGCTGTACCAAAGTTGCTTTAAACTCTCTAGCAATACACGCGAGAGGAATAATGAAAACCCCAGCAAGCACTGCTGGAGGCTGCTCTGTTCAGGCTCTGTAGGGTATGTCTCCTTAATTCTTTTGGGAGAGATCCCTTTTGCATCCCAAATCAAGTAAAAGCAAATGTTAACTAGATTTAATTTGGGCTGAGCTAGCAATTTATGCATACAGAGTTTGTTAAAGATAAATTCACCAAGCACCCCAAACCTTGAAACCTTAGGAAACAGTGAAAGTTCACTTTACCAGCAGGTAGCTCAAAAATGCGCTACAGCAGCTGGGCTGCAGGGCTGCGGGACCACACCCAGGGACCAGTGCTGCTGGAGGTGGGAGAAGCCCCCCTGCAGGCAGATGGCTGGACACACAGGCAGCTTAAACTCTTAGATGCTATGTTGTATGGGAACTGCCTCAGTCCAGGAAAGAAAGCTTGGTGAGACCATCGGACCTCTCACTCTTGAGGTCCTGGAATGACTGTCTCATTGTGATGTTGAACATCTCACGACAGCCTCGCTGAGAAGACCATCCACTGCACCAGCTCTGGAGGACTGGGGAAAAGTGTCCCTGCAGAGCTGAGTTTTAAATTAAGACTGGAAAGACAAGCAGGTGAGTGCTGGGTGAGGTGGAGGCCGAGGATGCCAGGCAGAGCATCCATCGGTTCAGGTCGAGAGGTCTAAACTGAGAGAACCATCTGGCCTGGGAAGTACAGGGATGGTTTGGGATATTTGTGAATCTGTAATTCTCATCCTGAGTCTGCCTCCAGGGCAAGGCTGAGCCAAGCAGGTCGGCAGGATCCGGAAGACGAGGCTTGTAGATTCCTCCTTTATTCTTGTGCTCTCTGCAGCAAGAAACCAAGTCAGCTCCATATTTAATGGGACTGCCAAGATGAATTTCATTTTAGATGCTGTGATTCCCGCTCCTCTGATATTTTAGGAAGAAAGACAGGAACACGGAATTCGTGCCTGCCCAAGTATCTCATGTATGTTAAGTCCTCAATAGTTAAGGGATTCTGAAATGGCTGAAAAGGACATGGCTCAAGGACACAGGAATTAATCCCAGTCAAATGGAGATTTTGAGAGGGTAACATTTGTTGTCCTTAAATTGCAAACCATGCAGCTTAAGAAACCCCTATAGAGAATGGATGGAACGTTGTGTCCTGGACGGTTTTACATCTTGAGCGATGTGTTAATGGCTAAGATGATCTCGGAAGAAGGTGCCTGCTCTGCTTGTGGAAACATGTTGCTTGAATGCCGTGGAAGAATTTCAGACAGTAACGCAGACGAAATCTTGTGCATTTTTAAAAGGGCAGCTGAAACATCAATCCAATTTTCTTACAGTGTTGTAAAATCAAACTCAGGACTAAGTTGAGTCAGTACAGAAGAGATAGGATAGGAATGTGCTGTCTGGCACAAAATGATCTGGAGTGCAATGAAAACTCTGTTGTTATTGAATTACAAACACCATTTGGTTCTTACAGGGGAACAGACAGCAGTTTGTCCTAATTTGGGAAAGGTTGAATCATGTTCAAAGCAGCTTAACAGCAAACAGTCCGTATTCAAAATACAGACTTTGGGGTTTCCTTCTGCCCCCTTCAATGGACACTTTTATTTCACTAAGCCAGGGGCCCTAGAGACAAACCTTCAGCCTTTCCTGTTGGATATCACAGCAGACGCACACTTCAGTTGCCAGATGAATCAGGTGTAAAGAAACAGCAACTTCTTTACTGTGTCGAAACTCCCTACATCAATCCTATTAAATAACAATTGGGCTTTTTGAAAGAGGCAGAGCATAAATAATAAACAAATAATTAGAAAACGTGATCCATGAAATGCCCTCGTTTCAGCTGCTAGTACAGCCAAGCCCTCAGCTCTAGACACACGTGCTTAGGGAAGGAAACACGATGTGGAACTCTTCCTTCAAAGATCCAAATAAAAAGGTGTCCTCGGTGGCACAGAGGGTGACTCAGTCATTGGAGCACAGGCAGTGCACCTGTCTCACCTGGCAAGTTGGGGATTGTTCTAGGACAGGGTGCTAAGGATAACTGTCCTGAAGAGGCCACAGGGCATCTGGGCATTGCTGCCCGCTCCGTATCTACATTGCGGTACAGCAGGAGCTGATGCTGCCTGCCCCGCATTCGAATCCTGTTCAGCAGGAGCCACTGCTTCCCACACTGCATTCCCCGGCACCGCATCTGCATCCTAGTACAGCGGGAGCCACTGCCTCCCACACTGCATTCACCTGCACCGCATCTGCATCCTGGTACAGCGGGAGCCACTGCTTCCCACACTGCATTCCCCTGGCACCTCATCTGCATCCTGGTACAACGGGAGCCACTGCTTCCCACACTGCATTCCCCTGGCACCGCATCTGCATCCTGGTACAGCGGGAGCCACTGCTTCCCACACTGCATTCACCTGCACCGCATCTGCATCCTGGTACAGCGGGAGCCACTGCTTCCCTCACTGCATTCCCCTGGCACCGCATCTGCATCCTGGTACAACAGGAGCCACTGCTTCCCACACCGCATTCATCTGCACCGCATCTGCATCCTGGTACAGCAGGAGCCACCGTGTGCGGCGGGAGGAAGAGTTCCCTTGTCATGGTTGCCATGTAAACTTACAACCAGGGCCACCCAGACTCAAAGCCAGCCCCAGTTTAACAACCTTCCCTCCCAGAGAATGAGCATCATGATTGTTTAAAAAGCCTTAAAATGTGTGAATTTCAGGCCGGGAGTGGTGGCTCACACCTGTAATCCTAGCACTTCGGGAGGCTGAGGTGGGCGGATTGCCTGAGCTCAGGAGATCAAGACCAGCCTGGGGGCAACACGGTGAAACCCCGTCTCTACTAAAATACAAAAAATTAGCCGGGTGTGGTGGCTGGCACCTGTAGTCCCAGTTACTCAGGAGGCTGAGGCAGGAGAATTGCTTGAACCTGGGACGCGGAGGCTGCAGTGAGCTGAGATCGTGCCATTGTACACCAGCCTGGGCAACAGAGCAAGACTCTGTCCCCCACCCCCCCAAAACAAAACAAAATGAAACAAAACAAAAAACAAAAACAAAAAAACGTGAGTTTAACACTATCAACATCTATTAAGCACCCATTCTGTGGGGCATGGAGGGGACAAAGGTGAATTTTAAAAATAAAATGAATTACAAGGAGTTCATAATCTACAAAATGAGGCAGACGCTCTGATAATAATACACAATATGATTATAATAATTATGCACTGTGACAAATGACACATCATACAAACCTACATATATAGCACCATTAAAGAGAAAGTGATTAACTCGGCTTATCAGAGAAGGCCCTGATGCAACAGGGAGGATCCGATCTGATCTATGTTTCCCAGGGCAGGAAATGCAGGGAATCATCTTCGGCTGAAGGAATAACACGAGTCAAATCATGGAAGCAGGACGCAGCATGCCGGGCAGGTGCACGCATTTCCACGGAACAACACAGGTGAAATCACGGAAGCAGGACGCAGCATGCCGGGCGGGTGCACACATTTCCACGGATCAACACGCGTGAAGTCATAGAAGCAGGAGGCAGCACACCGGGCGGGTGCACGCATTTCCACGGACATTTCTCTATTAATACGTCCTGATTTGCCTTTGTTGTATTTATTGTGGTAAAGAATGAACATTTTAAGTTTGGGATTTCAAAGTTTTTTCAGTATGCTTGGTTTTTAACTAAAATTATATTTTTGGAAAATATGAAATACTCTAATTTCTATTAAATGATGTACATCTGAAATATTTAGTGGTTAATTAATTCACAATTAAAGAATTCAGCTATGTTGATGGAATAGTTTGCTAGAAAAAAAGGATTCACTTAATATCAAGTCGGGACTATTTTTTTTATCATTAGTTCACTGCTATCTAGGGTTTCTGCTAATTTGTAGGCTCACTTACAAAATAAAAATCCATTGGGGATTACAACAGATATAAATTCTAATCTCTAGAATTTAAGCACGCTTCAGGGCTTAAGCTAGATTTTAAACCACAACATAAAATTAAATGCCTGTATTTATTGAATCAGTTTGTTTGGTTACTCTGGAAGCTGAAGAATAGGTCTGAAAATATTAATCCCACTAATTGAAAATAAAGGAAGGAACTCCTGTTTATCCAGAATCCACATAATCACCAAGCACATTATTTTCCTTAGAATTCCAATTACACATTTTCCCCTTTAGAATTCTAAAGTCAGAGAATCACTGAATTTTGGATTTTATAAATGAGGAAGCTGAGTTCTAGAGAAAATCCATGAGTTGTATGCATGTGATTTTAAACATCCCAAGAAGAGCTTCAGTTCCTTTCTAATACTAAAGGTGAATATGAAAAAAAGTATCCTGATGTAAAAACAATTATCTGCTGAATTCCTGTGGGCTGTGGAGGAAAGTTAGCCCAGGACGTAGAAGGCAGAGGCTGTGAACAAGTCCTCTCATGAGAGCCAAGCAGCATGGCGGTCACAGACCATGCACACGCACATGGACGCAGATGCACGTGCACACACAGAGACACGGATGCACACACACACAAATGAAGAGGCACATGGATGCATGCACACACATATGCAGAGGCACACGGATGTACATGCAAATATGCAGAAGCACATGGATGCACACACATATATGCAGAGGTACATGGATGCACACACATATGCAGAGGTACATGGATGCACATGCAAATATGCAGAAGCACACGGATGCACACACATATATGCAGAGGTACACGGATGCACACACACATATGCAGAGGCACATGGATACATGTGCACAGAGACACATGGATGTACGTGCACAGGCAGAGGTACACAGATGCACGCACAGAGGCACAAAGATGCACGCACACACAGAGGCATGTGTATACACAGATACATGCACACACGCACGTACACACCTGTGCATACAGACATGTGCGCACACAAACAGATGCATGCAGAGAGACACACATGCACACACGCAGACACACACAGGTGGCGGCACCTCCAGCCTTGGCTGTGGCATCACTGTTCTTGAAGGCCTATGGCTTGGGGGAAGACCACAGAAGCATTTGGAGAGATCTGGCCATGACTGGGGTGGGTGTGCACAAGGTGCTGGGAAGTGGCAGCTGGTTCAAAGCTGACAGCGACAAGAACGTCATGCTTGGGGACACCTGCAATGAGTCCCGTATGACTAGAACTTATAGTACGTTCGAGAAGTCGAGAGAGCTGAGCATGAAGCACCAGGCAGAGCTCAAGCAAAGGCATGGCTATCACATCAACGTGGGACCCACTGCTCCATGCCCGCACGTTGCCCGTTCACTCGTCTGCCCGGTGCCTTCCCAGCCTCAGCAGACAGACACCCCGGGCTCCACCCCGCCCAACCTTCTTCACTGTGTCCCTTCCTCCTCCTCCAGTCTGGCTCCAGGGTTCACAGTCATCTGTAGGTTGAAACGCTTTGGTTCCCTCGGGTCCTGGCCTCTTTCCTGGACTCCAGGTGTCTCCGGGTAGCTGCCGCCTTGGCACGTCTGCTTGGATCTTTACTACACTCGCTGGGGCTCAGGGAGGACCCACGACTTTCCCTGCAAATCATTTCATCCTTGCCATTCCCCATTTCCGGAAACAATGCCGCCATGACTAACAACTCAACGCTCAGCTGGGACACAGGCCGTCCCTTCAACGCTGGTCTCCCTTCCTCACCTCAGTCTCATGGGCTCTACTTCCAGAATGCACCCAGAGCCCAGCCACTCCGAGTTCCTCAACCCCTGGGCCGCAACACCTTTCATCTTCATGTACACTCATCTTTTGTCTCCTGACCTGTTCTCCCCCATCCCCATTACTCCACCAGCATTTGGCACCTTCAGGAACTCACAGCCCACTCTGGGTAAAAGCGAAGTCCCAGCACATTCTCAAAGGCCCTGGGTCACCCATCGTCCCCGTCTCTTCCCTCCAGCTTTGTCTCCCGTGGTTTTCCAGGCTGACCACAGCGCTCCAGCAACCTGACCTTGCCGTTGTCTGACATGCGATCTACATTTCCTTGTGGTCTCTGACCCCTTACGGGCGACAGCTCCCTGCCCGGAAACTCTCCCCCGAAGCTTCTGATATGTCTTGGCGCTTCCCATCGTTCTGATGTCTGCTTGAATGTGCACGCCTCAGAGAGGCTTTCCCTTAACTGACATGAGCCCCTCCCCACTCACTGGCCAGGCCCTTTCTCATCTCATCACAGCTGATGGACATCCGGCAAGCCTACCTTCCTGGGAGAAGACAAGCTCCTTGAAGTCAGTGACGGTGACTTTTAACTCGTGCTGTATTTCCATAATGAGTGCTCCACTGGTTCCATGCCAGCTGCCTCCACACCCACTCCAGTCTCTCCTGGGGTGCAGAGCTGGAGGACAGAGGATGGGTGAGTAGGTGGACAGACACACTCATTTCCTAGAATCCTGCCAGGAGGTTTCCACACGTGGCCTCTGTCCCGGCACCTGCATGAGCCTCTGATCTGGGATTTGAGTCAGAGAAGGTTGACCTCAGCTTTCAGGGAATTCACTTTACTAGCACACATTGTGGCAGAGGTGGTGGTAACGATTCCAGAGAGCTCAGCTCAGAACTTGCAGTTCACTGGGGTGGCAGCAGATGCCCTGACCAGGGAGAAGGGAGGGGAGGCAGTGAGCACAATTTCCCAGCTAAGCCTGGCCCTCCAGCCCTCGGCGACCTCAGAGGCCACTAATCCCGCCAAGTCTCCATTCTGCTTCAGTGAGCAACAGGGAACCCATTGTTCGCATCTAAGCTCGCACTGATACATCACCCGAATCCCCTGAAAGCCCCATAAAGCAGACGCTACATCGATTCCCATCTCACAGGTGAGAAAAAGCCATGCTGGGCATTTTGGCTTAATCCTGAAATCTATGGGGACCCACTGAACCCTTCTAAGTGGTAGAAGAACATCACTAACTCTGCCTTGTAGGAAGACCGTTCTGGCAGCTGTTGGGGAACATAGTGGAGGCCCCAAGGATGGGAGGGAAGGGGGGCTGATCACTGACAATGGATTAGTTGGACAGCGGAGCCCCCTCTTCCGTCCTGACACGCACACTTTTCCACTCACGCGCGACATAAATCACACTCATATTTTGTTAATCTAGCTGTAAGTTAATCTAGTAATAAGCCATTTCACAAGAAAAGAAAACCATAATTAAATACATATGTTTTATTTTCTTAGCACTCAGTTAGGTTTGCCAAGGAAAAGCTATTGCCAAAAACAGGGACCGGTATCCACTTGAGGCAAATATCCCCACAGCAGAAACAGGGCTTTGAAGCAAAATACAGTCACGGATGTGGGGGCCCGCAAAGCAAAACCTCCTATTAAACCTGCTAATGTGAACAAGGCCTCAGCCACAACGGTGCGTTACTGTTGACTCATCGCTTTGTGTGAACTCACTAAATATTTGATGCATATCACAGCAATTCAGGCTTCTGGTGGCCGCTGGCAGCATTCTGCGTTCCTCGGTGTGCAGATGCGTCACCCCAATCTCTGTGGGCATCGCCGGGCAGCGTTCCTGTGTGCGTGTCTGTGTCCAAACTTCCCTCTTCAGAAGGGCACAGTCCTGCTGAGCTGGGCCCACCTTCTCCAGCGCAGCCTCTTCCTAACCAGCTGTCTCCGCAACGGCCTTACTTCCAAACCCAGCCACACTCTGAGGCACCTGCAGACAGGATGTCAGCAGGGAATGTAGAGGCACAGCCCCCACCCAGGATGGTGCTCGCCAATGACAAAACACAATCACACGGACCCTCCTTCCTGTCTCCTTCCGTCCTTACACAGCAGAAAACAGCCCCATCCAGGATGGTGATCATCAATAACAAAACACAATCACACGGACCCTCCTTCGTGTCTCCTTCCGTCCTTACACAGCAGGAAACCTCATCTCATCGCACAAGACGCTGGGACTTAAGGCATTCCAAGGCGGCTTCAACCCATGGCTGGAAGCCATATCCTCCAGGTGACTCTTCCGTCCTCCCCTCCACTGTCCTCCTCTCCGTCCTCCCCTCCACCGTCCTCCCCTCCACCGTCCTCCTCTCCACCGTCCTCCCCTCCACCATCCTCCCAGCTGGCCCAACCCAGCTGGAGCCCAGAGGCCACGTGGAGACACCGCGGAGCCCCGCAGGAGAGCTCAGCGTGCCCTCTTGGGCTCTTTCTTTTACAAATGGGGAAAGCTGTGACGCTGGGGACAGTGTAAGCCTAGCCAAGCTCTGGTGGCCCTCACCAATCCCTAGAACCACCTAAACAGGACTCACAGACCATAAAATTTACATTCTAAAGTGTACCAGTCAGCGGGTTTTAGTATAGTAACAAAATTGCGCAGCCTTCACAGCCATCAAATCCCAGAACATTCTCATCACCCCATTAGCCCCAGTCCCCTGCCCAGCCCCTGGCAGCCCCAGCAGCCTCTGTGCCCTGCAGCCCTGCCTGTGCTACACGGTCCCCATTCATGGAATCCCACACTCAGTGGCCTTCCGCGCTTCCTTCCCTCCACGCCATGCATTCGAGAAGCACGCTCCGGCAGCTGTCTGTGCTCCCTTCCTCCTCACAGCTGGGAGGGGACGTCCCACTGCCTGGATGGACCACATTCCTTCCTCACTGCTTGCCTTCCTGGCTCCCTTTCCTCCCTTTTTCTGAACCTCATTAGCTTCTACTGCCTTCAGATTAGATACTTTTTAAGAATGTTTTTACTCTTGCTACATCCCCCAAATCCTAACCTGGGGTTGGACACAGGGAAGGCACTTCATACACACTGTCCCCACGAACTGCAGAAGCAGGAACAGATGCGTCCATCGGCCCAGCCGTCAGGAGAGCTTTGTGTGGGCACAGGGTGCCGGGCAGCCCCTACCCTCTCTGCAGGGTGTGGCCCCACCTTTCCGGGCACCCACAACTTCCAGTGGAGCACCAGGTGTGCAGCTTCGTTTGGACACAGCAGGTTTTCCACCCCGAGCAGCCTCTTCCTTCATAACCGTGTGGCTGCCCACGGGTGTCAATGGAGACTGAGAGCTCCCCTGAGCCAAAGGGTAAGGATGCTTAGAAGGTTCGACCTGGAACATGTCTAAGCCACAGAAACAGACGATCCGGTGTCACTAGCCTTCCCACTGCTGTGCTTCTAGTCCATGAGTCTGCACAATGAAAACAGTAAGATTCTATTCAATATGAATAGAAGCCACTCAATTTTCATTTTGAAAGTGGTAAGTTAATATATTGCTTGGCAGTATTTAATTTATAGCCACAGATCCCATTTTCGTAACATGAGAGAACTGCCTTTCTACATCGACGGGGGAACCTGTTCCCCACATGAGGTGATAAACCGGCCCTGACAATGGACCCCTGCGGAGGCCTGAACTTCGAAGTCGGGAACAGCCTTTTACAGGATCAAAGGCGTGACGACAGCTGCCATTTTGCTAACTGGCATATGGGGGACACGAAGAAACGAAGGTCACTAACAATCTGGGTGTACTAGATATGGACAGTGCGGAGCCCTGTCGGAGAAATACAATACAAAGATGGTTTTGAAAATAAACCCAGGAAAGTAAAACTGAACTGATAAAGCCATACATTCTTTGACAACCTAAAAATCAAGCTTTTTATTTCGTATCGTTGCCTTGATTTGGAGAAATCAGAGTTTGAAAGAGGACCCTTCAAGGGTTGCAAAGAAATGAAAAGCAGCCAAGCCCTTTGCAGACCCCTGTTTACGAGACGCTGCACTCACACGGGCTCCATTTTTAAAAAGCGGCCGAGTTTCTCGAGTGTAGACCCCTGTTTACGAGACGCTGCACTCGCGCTGCACTCACACAGGCTCTATTTTTAAAAAGCGGCCGAGTTTCTCGAGTGTTGGGAATTATCCCAAGTTATTTCTTGACTCTCTTCAGGAAGCTTTACTCTTCTCAAAATGTTACTTACTAAATACGGTTCTATGGTGTCACTTTCTGAAAAAACCTCTCTTGTAAAAAAGTATTACTTAGAAAACCATCGCCATGAAGCAGTGTTCTGAAAGTCCTATTAATAATTAAGAACACACAACGGTGGCTTAGAGCTGCTGGGGTAGGTCACCCTTTCAGTGGGCAACTTGTGCCTTCCCAGGTAGGGCACGTGGGAGCTGTGAAAGGAAACGTGTAGTATTTTTCTTCAAAAGGGTTCAGGATTTATTCATGGAAATTCAGAGGAGACTTAGGTTGGAGATAGGTTCAATCCTTTGTGTATCCTTCCTAAGGAACAAATGAAACTTCCAAAAAATTCAGAAAAGAGAGAAGTGGCACCATAGGGAGATCCCTGAGAGTCCTCGACCTCAGGGGCAGGAGGTGGACTGGGGTGGGAGAGGGGCCCCCAGCAGCCCGGTCCCAGGCGGAGGGACCCTCCTTACACCAGACCATGGGCTGCCCCAGTTCTCCAAGACCCTCAAACTAATGCACACCTGAGAGGCAGCAACACAAGAGTGATGTTCGGAAAGTCGGATGGTGGCCGGAGGGTGACTCGGCCAAGTCTCCCCTGACATGTTAAAAATGTTATTTTTTAGATGGAGAAATCCCAAAATGCTTTTGTGACAGCACAGACAGCTCTAGAGTGTCATTATTTTAATGGAGTTTTAAAAAATATTGTGTGCCCTTTAATTTCATTACTGTGACAGAATATGCACTTCCGAGGGGAAGGGTCAATGGCAAAATCACTTCAATCGGCTACAATATGACGTTGGCCTCCAGGTGCAAAGAAAACTTCGCCTTTTTTTTGTTTTTTTGAGGCGGAGTCTCACTCTGTGGCCCAGGCTGGAGTGAGCGGCGCCATCTTGGCTCCCTGCAAGCTCCGCCCCCCGGGTTCCCGCCATTCTCCCGCCTCAGCCTCCCGAGTAGCTGGGACCACAGGCGCCGCCATCATGCCCGGCTAGTTTTTTGTATTTTTAGTGGAGACGGCGTTTCACTGTGTTAGCCAGGATGGTCTCGATCTCCTGAGCTCGTGATCCGCCCGCCTCAGCCTCCCAAAGTGCTGGGATGACAGGCGTGAGCCGCCGCGCCCGGCCGAAAACCTCTACTTTTTAAGGGTCAGTGACCAAAAGTATTTCACGTATCTAACTCAACAGCAACCCAGTTAGAATGGATAACTGAAAAGTGTGTGTTACTATGACATCTAAAGCAAATAAACATGTGTTTCTTATCATACAGTTTCATAAGATTTTATGAAATATTTTAATTTTTAAAATCTGAAACCAACATTTCACATATCTAATTAAGTCAGCAGTAACTCAAAATGGATAACTGAAAAGCGTGTGTTGCTACAAATTCTAAAGCAAATAAACCTGTGTTTCTTATCATATGGTTTCACAGGATTTTATGAAATGTAATAATTTTAAAAATCTGATAACCAATAGTGAAGTGAGATCATTTTGTGTGGAAAGTTTCTGTATGGTGGTTTTTGGGAGTGAGGTGGGTTTCAGCCTTAGTCTTTGATGTCACTGATGAATATGACAGGGGGATGATTATCAAGGCTCAGTTTCGGTGCCGGCTGAACTTGGGTCTTGCTTCCTTCTCCCCTCCCCTGACAGAATTCAGCCTTCCTACATCTGATATTCAAAAATCTGACCTTTTTAGTCTCTGATTGAAGCCCTCTTTTGTCCTTTAGTGACCATCGGGTTCAGGTGGGACTTCGGGCATCCCCGGACAGAGCCTGCCGCTGTGACGTCTGAATCCACCCCTGACTTTCTGGACTGTTACCAGATGGCCTGAGGAAGTGTCATGTTGGTCGGTAGGCAAAACGTTTATGAGGAATCCATCCTACCTACTGTTTGTCCATTCTTGACTTTTCTTCAAAGATTTATCAAAATTCTGGACTTTACAATTCTCCATAATTAAAGGTGAGAGTATAGGGGAGAGTATGGGGGAGAGTATAGGTGAACGGCACATGTGCAGACAACCGGAGGGTTCTCTAAAGACTCATGGATTCCTCCAGAATCCAGTGGTGAAGAAGACCAATTTGTTTATTCTAAGTGTCAAGTTTTACATTTTAGCTGTTCAATCAACACTGAATATATATAATGCAGACACGCACTGAACAACAACGAAATCATTTAACTGTTAAATCAACACTGAATGTCCATAATGCAGACACATGCTGAACAACAACGAAATTTCAGGCACTCATGATTGAGAAACCCCGCACCCCTCTTCACAGGCAACTTTTGTTACAGGATTTCTGGCCTGTTTCATTTTTCAGACATGTTCTATGTCTATATAAACAGATATAGGTAAATGTCACCCCCCAAAGGGGGCAACACCAAATATCTGACTGGGTCCAGGGGCTCTGGCACACACTGGGCAGCACAGACCATGGCCGGCAGGCACATCAGGGTGTGTGTCTCAGTCCTGACCTCACAGAACACAGGACATCTGGGGTTCTGCGTCTTGCTATTTTTCAAGGAGACACACGACCTTTGAGATCAGTCCGTGCTGCATGTAGGGCCTGGCCTCACTCATTTTACGGGCTTCACAGTGCTCCCAGCACAGATGCACAGTGAAGTGGCCGTTTTCTTACAGATGGACACTCACGCTCATTTCCCGTCTTTCATTCCTGCAAACCCTGCTGCAAGAAGCAGCTCTCCTTCTACATGTGTGAGCATACGGGCACTTCAATGGGATGAATTCCAAGTTAATTAACTGAGTCGAAAGGTATGTGCATTTAATTTTATTTTTTATAAATATTTTTTATTCTGGTAAAGTACAGATGACATAAATTTGCCATTTCACTGATTTTAAGTGTGTAATTATGTGTCATTAAATACATTCATAATGCTGCACATCCATCATATTTCCAAATAGAACCTCTATAATCATTCAGAAATAACTCCCATTCCCTCTCCCTCAAGCCCCCAGAAACCCCAGATCTATTCTTGTCTCCATGTGTGTTTTCTTCTCGTTGCTTAAGAGTTCTTTGTACATTTGGATACCAGTCCATTACTGGATGTGATTTGCAAAGATGTTGTCAAATCTGTGGTTTGTCATTTCATTCTCTTCACTGTCTTTCAGAGAGCAGAAGTTTTAAATTTTAATGAGGTCGGATCAATCTTTTCTTTCCTAGGCTGCCTTTGGTGTTGTCTCTAAAAACTCATCACCAGACTCAAGGTCACCTGGGTTCCCTCTGATGTTAAATTCTAGAGTACTGTGTTTTACATTTAGGTCTGTGATCCATGTTGAGGTAACTTTTATGAAAGAGTTGAGATCTGTGTCTAGATTTTTGGCCCAGAATGTAGCCTATCTTGGTGAATGTTCTGTGTGAGCTTGGGGAGAATTTGTGTTCTGCTGCTGTTGGATGAAGTAGCCTACAGATGTCAGTTAGATTCAGATGACTGATGGTATCACTCAGTTCAACCCTGTCCTTGCTGAATTTATGAATCTCTGCCTGCTGGATCTGTCAATTACTGAGAGCAGATGCTTAAAATCTCCAACACTAATGATGGACTCATCTATTCCTCCTGGCAGTTGTATCAGTCTTTGCCTTATGCATTTTGACACGCTGTTGTCAGGTGCATATACATTAAGGATTGCTGTGCTTTCTTGGAGATTTAATCCCTCTATTATTGTATAATGTTGGACCAGAAACTGGATGTCTTGGCTGTGGCTTTTCACAAATGCCCTTTATCATATTGAGAAATTTTCCTTCTACTTCTAATTTTATAAGAGTTTTTATCATGAACAGTTATGAGATTTTGTCAGATACCTTTTGTGTGTCAACTGAGATGTGCAGGTAGTGTTAATTAATTTTCTTTTCTTTTTTTTTTTTTTTTTAGGAGTGCAAAATGAACAGCTTTATTTGCCAGTGCTTCCTTTTCTTTCTTTTTTTTTTTAAATTTATTTATTATTATTATACTTTAAGTTGTAGGGTACATGTGCATAACGTGCAGGTTTGTTACATATGTATACTTGTGCCATGTTGCTGTGCTGCACCCATCAACTCGTCATTTACATCAGGTATAACTCCCAATGCAATCCTTCCCCCCTCCCCCCTCCCCATGATAGGCCCCAGTGTGTGATGTTCCCCTTCCCGAGTCCAAGTGATCTCATTGTTCAGTTCCCACCTATGAGTGAGAACATGCGGTGTTTGGTTTTCTGTTCTTGTGAGAGTTTGCTAAGAATGATGGTTTCCAGCTGCATCCATGTCCCTACAAAGGACACAAACTCATCCTTTTTTATGGCTGCATAGTATTCCATGGTGTATATGTGCCACATTTTCTTAATCCAATCTGTCACTGATGGACATTTGGGTTGATTCCAAGTCTTTGCTATTGTGAATAGTGCTGCAATAAACATACGTGTGCATGTGTCTTTATAGCAGCATAATTTATAATCCTTTGGGTATATACCCAGTAATGGGATGGCTGGGTCATATGGTACATCTAGTTCTAGATCCTTGAGGAATCGCCATACTGTTTTCCATAATGGTTGAACTAGTTTACAATCCCACCAACAGTGTAAAAGTGTTCCTATTTCTCCACATCCTCTCCAGCACCTGTTGTTTCCTGACTTTTTAATGATCGCCATTCTAACTGGTGTGAGATGGTATCTCATTGTGGTTTTGATTTGCATTTCTCTGATTCTTAAACTGAACCACTTTTACATTCCTGGAATAAGTCCCACCTGCTCACATGTGTAAACCTTTTAATACACTGTTGGATTAGGTTTGCTGGTAATCTGTGGAGAATTTTAGCGTCTACATTGATAAGGAATATGGTTTGTGATTTTCTCTTCTATGACCATTTTTATCTGGCTCAGCTACCAGGGTAATGCTGGCCTCAAGGAATGTGTTAGGAATTGTTTCCTCCACTTCTATTTTTTTGGAAGGGTCTGTGGATTTGTGTTGATTCATTTTTATATGTTTGGTGGAATTCACCAGTGAAGGTATCTAATTCTGGATATTTCTTTCTGAGGATTTTTTTTATCATTATAGATTCAATCTCTTATTATAGATCTGTTGAGATTTTGTAACTTGTCTTCAGTCAGTTTAGATCATTATCACTGTTTTATAAATTTGTCCATTTCATCTGGGTTAGCTAGTTTATTGGTGTACAACTGTTCATAGTATTGTCTTAAATCCTTTTTATTTGTGTGGTCGGTAGTAATGTCCCCACTTTCCTTTCCAATTTTAGTTATGTCTTCTTTTTTCTTTGTCAGTGTCATTAAAGGTTTGTCAATATTTTGGTCTTTTCAACCAACCGACTTCAGTTTTGTTGATACTCTATTTTTAAATTTTAATTTAATGATCTCTTTTCTACTCTGTGTTAATTCCGTCTGACAGCTTTCTTCTCGTTCATTGTGGTATAAAATTAGGTTATTTATCTGTGCTGTTTCTTCTTTTTAAACATAGGCTATTAATTTTCCCCAGAGCACAGCCTTTGTAACCATCTATAAGTTTTGGTATGTTGTGTTTTCATTTTCAATTATCTCTAAATACGTATTTCCTAACTTATCTTGTAATTTCTTCTTTGACCCATTGTCAAATTTCCAGTTTTCCTCCTGTTATTAATGTCATTGTGGCTAAAATGTTACTGTGACAAAAATTAGGTGGGTGTGGTGGTGGGTGCCTGCAGTCCCAGCTACTCAGGAGGCTGGGACAGGAGAATTGCCTGAACCCAGAAGGTAGAGGTTGCAGTGAGCCGAGATCGCACTACTGTACTCCAGCTTGGGTGACATAATGAGACTCCATCTAAAAAACAAACAAACAAACAAACAAACAAAAACCTCTGTATGATTTTAATCTTTTACAATTTATTGAGACCTGTCTTTTGGCCTAACATTTGGCCTATTGTGGACAATGTTTCACGTACACTTGAGAAAAATGTGTATTTCCATTGTTGTCAGGTGGATGGTTCTATACGTGTCTGTCCAAGCCCCATGTTTCTTTGTTAATCTTCTGTGTAGATGTCCTGCCTACTATTGAAAGTGGTTCATTCCAGCCTTCAACTATGACTGGAGAACTACCCCTTACTTTCTTCAATTCTATCAATGGTTGCTTCACATATTTTGGGACTCTGTTTTTGATTTTGGTACATATATCTTTAAAATCATTATATCTCCCTGGTGAAATAGACCCTTCTGTCAAGGCTTTCTGTCCTTGGTTTTCTTAATTATTGTCTTTTTTGTTGATTTTTTTGGAGTGAACTATTTTGATTTCCCTTTTGTTTCCTGTTGCGTATATATTTTAAAATACTTTCTTTGAAGATAAATTTAGAATATTAGGATTAAATATAGAACCCCAGATTTATAACAGCTCCATTCCTCCCTTGCTGTCATAGGTTTCATCTTTTTTTTTTTTTTGAGATGGAGTAGCCCAGGCTGGTTTACAGTGGTTCAAGCGATTCTCCTGCCTCAGCCTCCCAAGTAGCTGGGATTACAGGCACCCACCAGCATGCCTGGCTAATTTTTGTGTTTTCAGTAAAGACAGGGTTTCACCATGTTGGCCAAGCTGGTCTTGAACTCCTGACCTCAAGCAATCTGCCCGCCTTGAATTCCCAAAGTGCTAGGATTACAGGCGTGAGCCACGGCACCCGTCCTGTCACAGGTTTCACCTTTACACATTGAGTGCGCAGTAACGTGATGTATACTTATCTTTTATGCTTTCATTTTTTAATTTCTGTAGCAACAAAAGGCGGGGTTACAAACCAAGTACATAACATTGTTGGTTTTCCTCGTTATCCATGTATTCACTGTTACTGAAGACCTTTTACTTCACATAGCTTTGAGCTACTGCTGCTGTCCTTTTACGTCAATCTGCAAGATTCCCTTTAGCATTCTTGTAGAGCAAGTCTCAAGTTTCATTTATTTGGGAATGTCTTACTTCCTCCTTCATTTTGAAGGATAGTTGTACTGACTATAAACTTCTTGATTTTTTTTAAGAACTTTATTATCCCATTCTCGTCTTCCATGGTTTCTAGAGAAACCAAGAGAGAAGCTTTTTCTGAAAAATAAATAATCATCCTTTGTGTGTGATGAGTCACTTCTCTTCTGTGGCTTTTGGGATTTTCTCTATCCCTCACTAGTTTGATTATAACGTGTCTTTTGCAAATCTCTTCATGTTTATCTGACTTGAAGTTCATTATGCTTCTTAGATTTATATATTCATATCTTTCCTCAAATTTTGGATGTTTTTGGCTTTTATTTTTCCAAATATTCTTTCTTTTCATTTCTTTCCTCTTCCCTTTTCTGAGACTCTTGTAATGTGTAGGCTGATCAGCGCGATGATGTTCCACAGGCCCTCAGGTTTTGGCTCCCAGTTCTTCTTTCTTTTTCTTTCTGCTCCTCAGGCTCCACAATTTCATTTGTCCCATATTTATCTGTAGACTCTTTCCTCTACCTGCTCAAATCTGCTGCTGAAGCTCTATAGTAAATTTTTCATTTATTTTTCTCCAGATTGTCTGTTTTTTTTTTGTTTTAATTTGATCTCTTTAATTTTCATTTTCTTCATACATTGTTTCCCAGTGTCCTTTAGTTTTGGGGCATATTTAAGAAAGCTTTAAAAAATATTATTTGGGGCCAGGTATGGTGGCTCATGCCTGTAATCCCAGCACTTTGGGAGGCCGAGGCAGGCAGATCACCCAAGGTCGGGAGTTCAAGACCAGCCTGACGAACATGGAGAAACCTCGTTCTTTTAAAAATACAAAATTAGCCTAACCTGGTGGCACATGCCTGTAGTCCCAGCTGCTTGGAAGGCTGAGGCAGGAGAATCACTTGAACCCAGGAGGTGGAGGTTGCAGTGAGCTGAGATCACACCATTGCACTCCAGCCCAGGCAACAAGAGTGAAACTCCATCTCCAAAAAAAAAAAAAAAAAAAGATTTGCTTTGTTGCTCTGAATGAGCCATACTTTCCTGTTTTTTATATGTCTTCTAATTTTTTTGTTGAAAACTGGACACTTGGATATTAGAACGTGCTGTTCTGGTTTGGCTGTTTTTGATTGTTGAAGGCTGGTATAGTCTGTTTAGTGACTTTCCAAACTATTTTTTGAAAACACTGTATTATTTGCTGTGTGCAGTCACTGGAGTCTGTTTCTTAGCTTGTTTCAAGCTAGTCTGATGACAGATATTTCATTAAATGCCAAGAGCTACAAACCAAAAGACAAACACACCTTTCCCATTCTCTGCAGGCACTCTGTCCTGAGGCACTTCTACATGTCGCCTGGCTTGCAACGAGCCCAGGGACCAGCTTGAGGTGAAAGTTATGGATCTTCTTAGGCCTTTTCTGCACACATTGACCTCATGTGTGCATACCTTTGTGCGTTCCCCCATGTACATGGGTGCTTTTTTGAAAAACGGTGGTAAAATATTCATCTTAACCATTTCATGTGTGTAGTTCTGTGGTGTGTTAGGGACATTCACACCATGGTGCCACCATCATCTCCAAAACGTGTCCTTTTCCTCATCTGAAACTCTGTGCCCATTTCTAACTACCTAGTTCTTCTTCTCTCCAGCCCTAAGTCCCCGGCAGCCTCCTTTCTACTTTGTCTTTATGAATCTGACTGCTTTCGTACCTCATGTGAGTGGAATCACAGTCACTCTCTTTTTGTGACTGGAGAATTTCATTTGGTAGAATGTCTTCAGGGTTCATCTATATTGTGCCATGTGTCAGAATCTCCTTTCTTTGTAAGGCTAAATGTTCTTCTTTGACCCGTCTAGGCCCCATTTTGCTTATCCATCCATTCACGTGTCTGTTGTACACACGGGCTGCTTCCACCTTTGCTACTGTAACTACTACTGCTTGAATGTGAATATACAATTATCTGAGCCCTGCTTCCACTTCTTTTGGGTGTACGGCCAGAGTGAAATTTCTGGAGCATAGGAAAATTCCATGTTTATTTTTTGAGGACTCACCATATCATTTTCCATGATGGGAACATCTTTTTATATTCTCACCAGAAATGCACAAGGTTTCTAACTTCTCCACATCCTTGCCAACACCTGTTCTCTTCTTTCTGTTGTTGTTGTTTTACAATGACCACTCTAATGTGTGTTGACATTTCCTTGTGGTTTAGCTTTGTATTGCCTTAATAATTAGTGATGTTGTTGTGCTTATTGGTCATTTGTAAATCTTCTTAGAGAAATATCCAAGTCCTTCGCCCATTTTTGAATCAGATTATTTTGCTGTTGAGTTGTAGTTATTTAGTGTAGATCTCAGTCCATTTTCAGATCGATATACGATTTGAATTTTGATATATGATTTGATATCTACTCCCACCCCATCCCTTTCATTCAGCTGAAAGTGTCCTTTAACGCACACAAGCTTGAATTCTTATGACATCTAAATTATGTGTCTATTCTTCGGTTGCTTGTACTTTTGGTATCCAAGATCACTGTCAAGTCCAATGTCATAAAGCTTATCCTCTCTGTTTTCTTCTGAGAGTCTTATAGGTTTAGCTCTTATGTTTAGGTCTTTTATCTGTGAGTATTGTTTGTACGTGGTATCAGGTACGGGTTCAACTTCATTATTTATATGTTGCTACCCAGTTTCTCCAACATAATTTATTGAAAAAACTGTTCTTTCTCCATTGAATGATCTTGGCACCCTTGTCAGAAATTATTTGACAATATACACCAGGGTTTATTTCTGGACTCTCTATTCTGTTCCATTGGTCTAGATGTCTGTGATTATACCAGCACTTACCACACTATTTTGCTTATCATAGCTCTGTAGTAAGTTTTGAAATCAGGAAGTGTGAGACTCCAATTTAGTTCTCATTTTTCAAGATTGTTTTGAGTATTTGGGATCCCTTGCAATTTCATATAAATTTTAGGGTGGATTTTTCTATTTCTCAAAAACCCACTATTAGTAGTTCTGACATCTTAACAATAGTAAGCCTTTCAATCCATGAACACAGCCGTCTTTCCATTCATTAGTGTCTTTAATGTCTTATAGCAACAGTTTATAGTTTTCGGCATACAGTCTGTCTCCTCCTTAGTTAAGCTTATTTCTAAGAATTTTTTTAATGCTATTATAAATGCAATTATTTACTTCTTTTTAAATGGTTCATTCTGATAGTATATGGAAACACTACTGATTTTTGTGTGTTAATTTTATATGCAGACACTTTGCTGAATTCCTTTTTTATAACCTTTTGTATGTGTGTGTGGGGAATCTTTACAGTTTTCTAATATAAGATTATGTCATCTGCAAATAATAATTTTACTTCATTCCAATTTGGATGATTTTCTATTTTTTCTCTTTTTTTGCCCAATTTATCTATCTAGGACTTCTACTATGATGAATAGAAGTGGCATTTCCTGTTCTATAAAAGGAATTCAGCAAAGTGTCTGGATACAAAATTACATGCAAAAATCAGTAGGTGTTCCCTATACTATCAGAATGAACAGTATAAAAGGAAAATAAGAAAATAATCCCATTTATAAAAGCACATAAGTAGAGGGCAGGCAAGGGCACACTTGCCTTGTTCCTGACCTTACAGGAAGAACTTTCAGTCATCTGCTGTTGAGTGGGGTGGTAGCTGTGGTTACACAGGTGCTCTCGAATGTCCTGATTTACTGAAGGAACTCTCCCAGCTTCTGCTCCCAGGCTTTAGGTGGTATATGGTATGTTTTTGGTGTAATTTTTGTCCCAGCAGGTTGCCGGAGGCCTGCAGTGTTTACGGTATGTTTTCAGGGTAATTTTTGTCCTGGCAGGTTGCTGGAGGCCTGCAGTGTTTCAAACAATGTCCCTAATTTCTCTGGCCTGAGTTTCAAGTTGGGTGACGCAAAGATGAGGACCCTGCATTCGTCCTTACACAGACAGAACAGAAAAACACAAAAATGTATAAATAAAGTCCTTATAGACACACAGGGATGACTGTAAGGGGTTTATATCTCATGAAAACTGTAAGGACTAATTTCTTTTAAGCCAAATGTAAAATAAACATATGAATTATCTAAACCAAACAAAATAATGCTGAAGATCATAACTTCAGTAGCCCCACAAAATCCCAGAAACAACAGCCACTAAAGATGGGGACCTGTGGAAGGCCGAACACCTCACATATGCTGTCTCTCATTTTCACAACTCCCTAACATTGAGAGATGCTACTTTCATTTTTTAAAGAAGGAAGCTAAACTCAGAGTCAAGAAGTCACTTGCTTAGGTCACTGAATGGGAAGTGGCGGAGCAAGCTTTTTACCCAGGCCACTCTGATGCTCCCGAGAGATATTCCTGGGATAACCTCCAGGTGGGGTCACCTGCCAGCCCCTACAAAGGTGGAAACCAAATGTGACACCTCCTGCACAGTTATTCTTAGCTGTATTTGTCCAACTCATATCTGTGTTACTTCAGCTGGGTATATATATGATTATTACCTTATGCGCTATATATATGAATGACAGACGATTATGTCAAGTGCGATTGCAGAGAACACAGATTGTGCTTTTCAGCTTATCCTGTGCAGTACTGAGGGGTGCTTAGCATTTATTATAATTGATGATGATCCACAAAATACGGATTTATAAGTACAGGAACCCAAAATGTTCATGTAGCAAGGGGTACTTAGCTTTCGATAAATTACCCTTCTTGCTTTTATTGATCATCTTCCTTCATTCTCTCTCCTCCCACTCCATCAGAAGTACTTCCACACTGTATTTATCCTTAAGGTACAACCATATCAATTTAATTATTATTGGATTAAGAACAACTGCACCCATCTTTTTTCTTATCCTACTTTCTTCTTTTAAAACAAAACTGCATTAAGACCCAATGTTGTTGCCCACAAATCATTATGGAAGCTATTTTCCTTACATCTCCCGCCTTTGCTGTCAGTGTTTAGTGCCTGTTTTTGGAACAGGTGGGTTGTCATTCTTTTTAAAATCTCATGTACAACTTTCTCTATACGTGAAACCTGGGCACTTGAAATTCCTCCTCGTTCTGTCAGGTGCAAGGGCTTCCAGAGTGAGAGATCCATGTCGTCTTCATCATCAGGGCTGGCTGCACCTGCCACCCTGGGTATGGGGCCACAGTGGCCGGCATCCTGTGTCTCCATAGCCCATGCTCAGGGCTCCTCGAGGAAGAGTCCAGTGTGGACACAAAATCTGTCATCTCTTAGTTCCTTTCAAGGACACTCTGGCCTGCTCTTATGAAACCTTCCAGTGGTTTCAGTTGCAATTTCATGAATATTAAAATGGTCTCTGCACTGAAGAATGCAGTAAAACCCCTCTGCCCTGATTCTGCTGCTGACCTTTGCAGTCTGAGAAATGAGCTGTCTGGGAGAGGTTGAGTGGCTAAGCAGCCTTCTAGGGTCTGCACTCTCCTCACAAATGGAAAAATTACCTCTTCCCTTCTGTGAGAGTGCATCAGCAGCTCCATTTATGAGGGAGGCAAATGGCCTCAAAACCCCATCTCCCTCCACCTCCTGGGCTCCGCTCAGGGGCAGGCCAGCCAGGCCTGCAGGGTGCCTCCTGAGAGTCCCGCCTTCTCCTCAGCGCAACGCAGTGTTGGGCGAGCACCAGATGCGGGACTAATTTAGCCCCTGTGAGAAGCAAAACCCCAGAGACCAGAGGAAAAAACACCAGGGAGGAGGCATCCACTCCTCCCAAGGAGACCCTGGGCCTTAGGGCTTCCTGCGGACTCCTGAGTGTTGGGGAGTTAGGAGTGTGTTCAGAGGCATGGACGGAGGACTTTCTACTTATTCTCCATTCACAGAGGGTTACACCTTTAAAAAATAAATAACCCATTAAAGCTAATGCATAAGACCAGGGCAGTGCACAGCCCAGCAGGGTCTGTGAAGCTCAGATCTTATTTCCAGGTCAGAGCTCCTTCCCTTCCATGGGAAATCTTGGAAGAAAACACTCCTCTTCCCCTTCCTCCTTTTTCTTTTCTTTCGAGATGGAGTTTCACTCTGTTGCACAGGCTGGAGTGCAATGGCGTGATTTAGGCTCACTGCAACCTCCGCCTCCCAGGTTCAAGCGATTCTCCTGTCTCAGCTTCCTGAGTAGTTGGCACTACAGGTGCCGCCACCACGCCCAGCTTATTTTTTTGTATTTTTAGTAGAGATGGGGTTTCACTGTGTTAGCCAGGATGGTCTTGATCTCCCAACCTTGTGATCCGCCCGCCTCAGCCTTCCAAAGTGCTGGGATTAAAGGCATGAGCCACCGTGCCCGGCCCCCTTCTCCTTTTTGTTCATTGGCTTTTTCCCCTTCCAAGGACACTCACTCCCCTGCGAGGTGGAGTCCAGGAACATCCAACCATCTGTGTCCTTACGAAGGTCCATCCTCGCAGCCTGCGGCCGACAGCTAAGAAATGATTCCTGCAGCGATGGAGTCTCCAAGGACATGCATGTTTTTCTGAATCTACCAAAGGCACAGCAGAAGGAGGCGAGTTACAGCCTGAGGTTTTGGAAAACACCTGAATTAGAGCTGTGAACAGCGGGACCTTGGCATAAACCTTGTGTTGCGTTGAGGGGGCCTCCCACCACTGCCTCTGCTGTGGTCACAGCCCTTCCCTGAGGAATGAGGAAATGGAACCGGCCATGGCTCTGCTGCCGTGGGAAGAGAGGGGCGCTGTGGCAAGAACAAGCCCAGAGCCTCCTTCAAACATCAGAGGCCTCCTGACATCCTCTGCAGGACTCATCCCAACCTGGAATCATCTCCGCCTTGTTTATTTGTAAAATGTGAAGCTTATGTTGGGCCCTTCCTTATCCTCCACCCTCTCCTAGCGTCCATCAGGCAGGGACGCCCATACATGGGCAGGATCAGGACCATCAGGATAGCGACAGCAAGAAAAAGAGTGAAAGCTTTTGGGTGTCACGTACTCGATGTCCAGCATGAGCCTCAGACCTACCTTGAGCTGATCATCTTCAAAAAAATACTTTAAGAAAAAAAAAAAAAAGTGGAGGTTGGAGGGTGTCCTACATTTCAAAGCTGATCAGTTGCTACTGAGAGCAGAGCTTGCAGCAGAGATGAGCTTTTCCTGTGCCTCCCAGGCCCCGGAGCTCGGGGCATGATGTCCAGGTGGAGGCCTCTAGGGGAGAAGACAGCAGTTTCCATGGAAGGGGCAGGATGTGCTGCTGTCAGGACAGAGTCCTGCAGGAGGGCTCAGGTCTAGCTCCCATGTCAGGTATCGATTGGAGAAAGACCTCAAGCTCAGAGGACCTGCAGCCCTGTGGGAGCCAGAAGGGCTTGGCTAGCCATGGGACACTGCCACGCTACCTGTGAGAAACGGCCCGGCCTCTTCCACGGCCAGAGGAGGGTGGGGGGGTGGGCAGCTCTGTTACTCAGCTGCAGAGGCTGCACAGCCAGGAGCTGGAAGCCACGTGGGGCCAGGCAGGGCCGCTTCCCACAGGTGAGGGTGCTGAGCCCCACCAGACGAGCGCAGAGTGGACGCCGAGGCGCAGGGAGGACGCTGAGCTCAGTTCACGCAGCAGGCTCTAGGGTTTATCTACCCGGCCTCGCTGGCTGGAAATATTCACTTAGATAATAAGATAAGGATGAAATCATACATAGAAAACGAAGAGAACTGCAACACGCCGCACACACTTATTTCAGGGGCTGCTCTCGCTGTTCCTGTGCTGTGTCCCTGGATGTGGGGCCTGTCCTGTTCATGGTGCAGTCTCAGAAAACATGAGGGATGCCGCTGTCCCCATCTCCTAGGCCGACGTCCAGGAAGCTGCAGCTTAGACGCTGGGCAGGTGAACCTCAAAGCTGGACTCTGGGTTCTCACCAAAAACTGGCCCCCTCGCCGCCAACTCCAATTTGTGCTGACCCCACACCCGGCAGGGTCTGCTTTGCGTCGGGAACGGGGACAAGGGGGATGGTCAGTGCTTGATAGGTACTGAGCACGGCTCTATGTCCCCAGGTGCTTCGCAGAGGAAAGATGGCATTCAACTCCTGTTATGCATCTGGGGCGGGCAGAGCCGCATTTCAGCCGTGCAAACAAATGCCAGTGTAGGGAGAGAAAACGCGTCTGGTCAAATCCAGTCCAGGGTCCCCCTTCCTACCCTTCCCCTCAGTCCCCTGCAGGGTCCAATTACCCACTCCAGGGGCCAGCCCACGTATATGTGTGTGTATGTGTGTGTGTGCATCTACACACTGTACACATATGCACACTTTGCACACAGACACCCACACATGTAAGGGTGCTATCAGCTTTTAATATTGCTAAGGGCTGAATTTGGTTTCCCTGACAAATCCCTATGCTGAACCCTAACACCCAGCGTGGCTGCGTTTGGCGTGAGGAAGTAACGAAGGTAAACCAAGGTAGCGAGACGGGGACTCTGATTTGAATGGATCAGGATCTTTCAGGAAGAGACACCAGCCTGTCTCCCTGAGGACACGGCGAGCAGGCGGCCAGGAAGAGGCCCTCCCCAGGAGCTGGGTCTGCCCACGCCTTGATCAGCCTCCGGAACGGTGAGAAAATTAATTTCTGTTGCTTAAGCTGCTCAGTCGGTGGTGTTTTGTTGTGGAAGTTCCAGCAGATTAAGACGAAGTCATTTGGGTTGATTTTCAAATTTTCCTTACATAAGAAAGTTGCTTCAGATCTACCCTTGACCTCCTTTAAAAGTGCAGCCCCGTGGGAATTGTAGATGATAATAATTATGATATCATTTGGTTTTATTCTGAGGAGCTCACAGTACTTTAAAAACATAACTGAAAAATATTAGATAGGGAATAGCATTATTGCTTCTAATTTGCAGCCAACATCAGAAGACAAGCTTTTAAAATGAATGTCCCAGCAGGAACGAATCGAATCTGCTAGTTACTGAGCTGAAGGTGCGATCGAATTCTGAAAACCGTGTTTCTGTTGGCAAGGGCTGTTCCTCCATATGCGTTTATGCTCACCTCATGCAACCTGGCGTTCCTAAGATTCCTAAGAATATCACAAAGAGTATTATTAAGCATCCTCACAATTTTATGGAAAAACATTAGATGAGATCCACATGTGAAAGAAGGGCCATGAGACTCTGTTTCCGGATTTCACACTTGTTTATTCACTTGTATGGTGGAGACACCACTGAAAATCCAGGGAGGCCAGACAGACCATCCGTGCGGCACCCTGGGTGGCCTCGGGTGGGGGCCTCTGTGGACGGTCAGGATGGGCACCCACTGCAGAGCCCAGAGCTGTGCTGCCCTCCTTGCTACCCACCACCACTCTGAGCCCCTGAAATGCCATCTTGCATTTGGTCAAAACCAAACTTAATTTTGCCTACTTCTTTGTACTGTACACATTCACATGTCAGTAATCCAAATTAAAAGCTACCCACGAGGCTTCCGTGTTCTGCCGGCAGCATTGGTCTAGAGGGCAGTAACAGCCTTTGCCCACCTTTGCTCCCCTTGGGCCCCCTCTGGGTCATTCAGCACGAATCACTGAGAGAGACACGAGTGCCACAGCTCGACCCAGCCCTGGGAAGAGGTTGTCCCCCCGTTCCTGCCTCAGGCCTGTGTTACTGCCCCTGGGAGCTCGCTGGGACATTCGAATTACCACCACCTTTCCATGAGCTAGCCACCGCCAGCATCATATTGCCTCTCAAGACAGTCTTTGCAAATGGAAGCCTTTATTTTAAACTTTTTATAAGGGGATTGTCTTGCCCTTTTGTAAATTCTAGTTACCCCCTCTGCCGCACACGAATGCTTGTCCTGGGGCCCTAGGCATCTACTGTGGCCAAGGTGCCCGCTGAGGCGTCCCCTGTGCTCAGTGCCTGCCATGCTCCTGCAGGGCGCATGGCGGGTAGGACTGTGGCCGAGGTGCCCGCTGCGGTGTCCCTCGTGCTTAGCACCAGCCACGCTTCTGCAGGGCGCATTGATGGGCAGGACTGTGGCTGAGGTGCCCGCTGAGGTAACCCCATGCTTAGCACCAGCCACGATTCTGCAGGATGTGTGGACGGGCAGGACTGTGGCTGAGGTGTCCGCTGAGGTAACCCCATGCTTAGCACCAGCCACGCTTCTGCAGGATGTGTGGACGGGCAGGACTGTGGCTGAGGTGCCCGCTGAGGTAACCCCATGCTTAGCACCAGCCACGCTTCTGCAGGGCACGTGGACGGGCAGGACTGTGGCTGAGGTGCCCGCTGAGGCGTCCCCCATGCTCAGTGCCTGCCATGCTTCTGCAGGGTGCACTGCCTCTCAGCGCTCTCCAGGGCCACAGGAGCACACTCAGCTCCCTCCTGTGTGTCCCCATAAAACCATATTTATACCTCAGTACAGAACGTGTCACATGGTGATCCAGGGCTTCCTGGTATCTCCACCGAGGGACAGAGACAGTGCCAGGCCCGGGGCCATTGCATGGAAGGATGCGGCCTCTCTAGGCTGCAGGACAGACGGACCAGAAAGTGGGCGCATTTGGTGTGTGGGGGGTTTAGATAACTTCAATTATATGACTTTTACTTGATCCTTTATATAGATGCTGAAATAAGATCACGTCCTGGATCCTCCCTATCTCACATGGTGTCTGTTCACACGTGCCACGTTTCTCCTGTCTCACGTGGTGTCTGTTCACGCATGCCACGTTTCTCACCAAGTGAAATACATGATTTAAAGCTCTCACTGAAGCGCTGGTTCTTAGAGAGATGGCCAACAACCTCTAGACTCTAGAACATTCTCATCCTAAACAGCAGGGGAGATGTGTTTTTCTGACGTACGTTTACATGGAAATGTTAAGATTTATTTGTGGATACGAATGCATGCCTTCCACAGGAGACTGGGGGTAAACTCAGTACCTGGAGGTCCGTGTCATTCTCATCGCTCTGACTGTGTCCTTCCGCAGGAGACTGGGAGTAAACTCAGTACCTGGAGGTCTGTGTCATTCTCATTGCTCTGACTGTGTCCTTCCCGCATTGCTGTGAAGACATCTTTCCTCTCCCCACGTTCATGAAAACCGTGCAGCAAAGAGGGAGAAAAGGAACAGCGTTTGCCAGGAACCTGCGCTATGCCACGCGTGATCCGAGGCTTTTCCAGCTCTTCTGGAGTTCCATCCTTAGCACAGGCCCTTGCGTCTCCAGTTCCCATTATCCGGGATGCTCAATTCTGCCTTGGGATTGAATGACCTCCACCCCACCCCAGTGTCACGCAGCCTCCACAGACTCAGGATTCCAGGCCCGGCCTCTCTGAGCCCCGCATGAAACACCCCCTCCACAGCACTGCCCTGCGTGGCTCGGGGGCAGCTCTGGTGTGGCCGTGCACCTGCCACACCGTCCGCACGTCAGTGTCACGTTCAGGGACTCACATGCCACATTTCCCACAAAGGAACCCAAAGGGCCTTTGATGCTTTAAGTGCCTCCTTTGCAAAGTGGGGAGGAAAGGGCTGTGTTCTCTGTTCCCAGGATGTGTCAAAATCCCACGTTCAGTAAGACTTTGCATAGGTCATGAAAGCAGCTTTTATGCTATCCCAGAAAAATATTTATTCATGTAGAATTCCAGAAAGAATTTAATAAAATGCACACTCTGCGAGCTAGGCTGTGACAAAGATCAGCACGAGCACCAAGGCTCTGCTTCCTAGAGACACACATACAATGTGAGGGCTAAGAAATCTCCAGTGATAACATCTCCCTTGGATCTGGACAATCGCGATCCATTTTGTTTTTGGAAGTTACAAGGCACATGCAGCCAGCGTGCCATGGAGATTAAAGGAACGCTGAAAATCTCTTGAAGACACTCGTTGGAATTCATTTATAGAGTTATAATTGAGGTTCTAGAAAAGAACCCATGATAGAACACGGATCATATGTATTCAAGAAGAGTGTTGAATTTATGTCCATTGATTTCTAAGCTCTCAGTCATCAAGGGTCCCAGCCCACCTGCACCACGCAAAGGGAGTCAGAAACCCGGGGGCCTGCATTTCATCCACCATGACTCCACCCTGCAAAGCACCCTTCCGAAAATCAACACTCAGGGGAAAGCTTTACAGGCACTGGATGAACAGCGGGTAAAGCCAAAATAAAAGCATTGTTGGCAGACACCCTTCCAGGGATTTCATTAACGCGCCTGGTGACCTTCAAAGGCGAGTCGCACTCCTCCGCATCCGGCTGTCTCCTGGCAAAACCAGGATAATAACTCTCACGTAGCCTGCGGGCATGTTGTGATGCTTCATTAATTAAGGCTCCTGAAATCGTTTCCAATTCCCAGGCAGGTGCCAGGAGAAGGTGTGTAAATGACGGCTTCTGCTGTGAGCAAAACGGAACATCTCTTCCCACTTCCCTGTCATGAGGGGACGACGGCCAGGACACACCCCACAGCTCCCCTGCCCGGTGTCACGCGTCCTTGGGTGCACAGAGAGACTGGAGCCCCGAGTGGGTTTTCTTCTGTTTGTCTTTAAAGGATCCAAATTGGCTTTTATGAAACATTTCAAAGCCCGTTGGGATTTATAGTCATAATCCTACATTGACCCACGGCACCCTGCCTTTGTGGAGAGCAGTTTCCAGAAGCAGGCGCCGACCAGAGCCCCTTCCACTTCAGTGGGGCAGGATGGCTGGGGTGCTCCAGCAGGTCGTGGTGGACAGCGACCGTGCTTTCCACTGATGTGGTTGGGGGCCCACAGCCGTTCCTGGCTTCCCTCCCCTCCTGGTGGCTGGCAGAAGCTGCCCAGGGAGAACTCCAGAGCCACCAAGGAGGGCAGAGCCTGCAGCTGCCGCGCTGGGACTCCAGGCCCACGGTCACCAGGAAGCTTGGTTTTTGAGGCTCTGTCATCTTCAATATGCAAATGTGCTGTGTGTGAGTATGTGCCCCATGGACAGAAAGAGGTGGCACGGAGGACTTTGAGATTTTCAGGTTCCCGCCTTCAGTCTGATTGGCACCCACTCTTGCCACCACATCTGCTGTAAAGGAGGCCAGAACATGCAGGCACCCAAGGAGACGGGTTTGTGAACAGCCCGCAGACCCCACTGCAACGTGGGCCCAGTGGATTTCCTGTTTGCTGTTTGCCTTTTAAAATTAGTTCCTTTCCTTCTGCTCAGCAATATCACCCTTCTATTAACAGTGACTATGTGGCTCCTTTTTTCCTCAAGTGAAGTTTAAATATATTGTAAAATCTTAATTTATATCATATCCAGTATACAAGTCATCTACTGCTACACAACAAAACTTAGTGACTTTAAAAAATAAGCTTTTCTTCTTTTTCCTTTTTCTTTTTTCAGACAAGGTCTTGCTCTGTCACCCAGGATGGAGTGCAATAGCACAATCTCAGCTGACTGCAGCCTCCACCTCTCAGGCTCAAGCAATCCTCCTGTCTCAGCCTCCCTAAGTGCCAGGATTACAGGTGTGCACCACCACACCCAGCCAAAATAAGCTTTTATAATCTAAATCTCTCACACATACAACATTATTTCAATGGGATGGCTTTATATTTTAAACATTTGGTGACAGATAATAAAAAGCCTATTTACTCTTAATTTTAAAAATCCAATTCGACATTGACCCAGTAGTGCCGCGAAACAGGTGGGACGCCACACCGTCCTCGCTGTCAAGAGCTCACCAAATCGCGGGAGAGAAACGCGCCTCCATCGCCAATCACACTTAGAACGTGACGGTGAGAATGTGTTTTAACACATGGTCTCAGTGACTCATCAGAAAAATGGGGAAAACAGTGCCTCAAACAGGAGACACCATAACAACCTCACCAGTCCCTCATGGACGACAACGGAGGATGCCAATCACAGGCCGGCTTCTCCGAGATTCTAGTGTGAACAGGACATTTTTTGCCTTAATAAGACAATGTTTACCAGCCCAAGGAGGATGTGACCAAGAAAATTAAATTCTGTGAAACCTGAACCACCGGCAAGGGGAGAGGTGGGAGGTGATGTGTGGGCCCCGAGGGACCACCAGCTCCTCCACCGAGTTTTGTCTGAATTCCAGGAAGCGAAGGCGAGTCCATTCTCTTCTGCCCAGCAGGGAGTCCTGGTGGCAGCCAGCCAGCGAGCCACCTTCCCACAGCAACCTTTCTTTCTAATATGGTGTAAGGCACCTGCAGCCTGGTACTTGTTTTGCATCAAAATCAATCAGGTTTGGGACCTCAGCACACCTGTTTCTGAAGATAATAAACTATTTTTTAAATATATTGCTCAGTAAGAATACCAGATAGAAAGAAATACTAACAATATCCAATGAAAACAAAATTTTTAGTAAGTGAAGGAGACTCTTGGATTCACTTCGCCCCAGCTCCAACATGTTAATTATCATTTGTTGGTGTTATAAAGAATGGGGAAGGGCTGAGGCTGGGCACTGTTTCTTTGATTTCTGAGAAATTCTAGAGACAGCAGGCATGATAATTTTTTTTTCTGTTCAAATTGGAGGTTAATGGTTAAGGATGTGACAAATAAATTTTAGCACAGAAGGAAATGAAGAAACACGTAGGTTATTTCAGGAAAAAATCCAGGCCCGAAGGAAGATAATGGGAAAATCTCCTGTGCCATTAATCTCACTGAGATAAACTGCACAGGAGCCCAGAAAAGGGAGGCACAGGGAAGGAGCCATGGCTGAGCCGTCCAGGAGCCCTGCCCACTGCTGCCTGGCTGGGGGCCGTGCTCCACGCCCGGGTACCCCTGCATTGCACCAGGAGAGGGAGAGGGCATGTGGGCACATGTGTGTGTGACAGAGGGAGACAGAGACAAAAAGCAAAGAGATAGGAAGACAGAGACAGAGAGAGAGGGGGAGACAGGGAAGTATTTAGAGACACACATGGATTAAAACTGGGGACCCCGCTCATGCATCCCCCTTTCTCCCCCAGTGGGGGTCAGGTTGACTTACTCAACGTTTACTCCAGCTGCTTTGGACTCAAAACCCTGGATGAGCACCTGTCTTAAGCATGCGGAAAAAGAGAGACGAGGAACGGCCACCACGCTGTGGGGGAGACAGACATGCCCAGGGTCCCAATGCAGGGAGGACAGGTGCTTAGGGGCACTCGGAGGGGACGCTGACCCATGCACGGGGCACTCGGAGGGGTCACCGGCCTATGCATGGGGCACTCAGAGGGGACATCGGCCCACGCACAGGGTGGGCATTATTGCTGGAGGAGGCAGCGTAGGACTGGGATGTGTGGATGAGCAGGAGTGAAATGAAAGAGCTTGGGAAGGCGTTCCCAGAAGAGGGGTGACATGAGCGGAAAGGAGGCTCGAGACAGCAACACCGATGTGACCAACTCCAAATAATTCCTGGGTCAGAAGGAAAGTAAAGCCCCATCCACGCGGCCTTTCTCAGCCTACAAAGTGTCCAAGTGACGGAGGCTGTTACATTGGGTAACACAGTACTTGTTGTCTTTTTGCTCAACCTACTTTCAAAAATATTTCAGGGAGAATTTAAAATAAAATTATACCACATGTATACAGAAGTTATTAAAAAGGTATAAAAGGAACACACTGGGCCAGGTGCGGTGGCTCATGCCTGTAATCCCAGCACTTTGGGAGGCCGAGGTGAGCAGATCACGAGGTCAGGAGATGGAGACCATCCTGGCTAACACGGTGAAACCCCATCTCTGCTAAAAATACAAAAAATTAGCTGGGTGTGGTGGTGGGCTCCTGTAGTCCCAGCTACTCAGGAGGCTGAGGCAGGAGAATGGCATGAACTCGGGGGGCGGAGCTTGCAGTGAGCCGAGATCGTGCCACTGCACTCCAGCCTGGGCGATGAGCAAGACAATACACCTGCAGTTTGCATGTGATGGTCCCGCTTTACAAATGGTGCCTATGTAGTGATGGCAGGGTTTGAACTTCGGGCCGTCTGACCAGCACACGAGTGCTCCTGCCCTTCCACAAGACTATTGACCAGATCTTTAATAGCTTTTAATTGTCATCAGAGGATAAAACCATATAAGGCTCTAAACCCATTATAATGGATCAAAGGTTAGTAATTGTAAGAGACAAGTTGCCCACAGAGGCCTTTAGAAACAGGTGCTCCCATGGGGAGACAGTGGACACAGCAGAAAGACCAGGAAGGCAGAGGCCTCTGTGGCAGGACGGTGGCTGACCTTTAATTTCCTCCCATGCACTCTCCTGTGTTTTCTGGGAGACTCTGTAGACTATGTATCCATTTTACACTCCAGACAGTATGTAGTTTAAATGCTAAAATGCTGTGTGTACAAAACTTATGCTCAGGTCTGATGGCTTGGAGCTGTCAACATAAACAATACCGTGTAAGGTGTGTTTTAAAGAAATGGCCTTACTTTTTTCTATTGTGGAAAAATAGACATAACATGAAATTTACTACCTAAACTATTTTTAGTGTACTGTTCAGTGGTGTTAAGGACATTTACAATATTGTACAACCACCTCCCACATCTATCCACAGAACTTTTTCTACCAGACCAGCCCTACAACTAATACTAAAAGGAATTCTAAAGCTTGAAACGAAAGGTCTATATGCACCAGAATAGAACCTCCTGGAAGCATGACACTCACAGGGCCTATAAGATAATAACCCCGTGAAGAAAACTTAATATCTAGGTAACAGTCATCACGATGATTGGAAATGGGTCTCACGTCTCAAATATTAATGTTGAACGTAAATGGTGTAAGTGCTCCAGTTAAAAGTTACAGATTCGCAGAATGGATGGAAAATCACAAACCAAACATCTGCTGTCTTCGAGAGACTCTGCTAACATGTAAGGATTCTTGTGGACTCAAGATAAAGGGATGGGAAAAGCATGAAAATGGAAACCAAAAGCAAGCAGGAGGAGCTCTTTTTCTACCATGGGCGTTACTCTCTAAAGTCATGATTTCCACATGTGAGAGTGAATTATTGGTCAAAGGGAAAATTTTGCATGGTGAGGCACGAATGAAAGGCAGACGTATGGCCCCCTTCAGTGCCGTATTTCCCATGGTGGAGGGAAGCCCATGACACAGAGGGCTTTTGTGGCATATTCGAAGCCCTGCCATTCCTAATCTGGGAGTAATTCTGGGGAAGCCCCTACCTACTCTTAGCATATTTCCTGTCTTTAAAATTAGGGGATCAGGCTAAGGGATCCCCAGATACCTTCCAGTTTAAAATCTAAGACTCTATAAGTGGATGCACATCCTCCTCAAAGTTGGGTATTCCAGTGTGCTGTGGACCCCAACACCACTCCCAACACTGAGCCCCGTGGGGCTGGTTTTCATCATACAAGCAAATCCATCTCCCTGCCCTCCAGCCACACCTTGTGCTGCTCAGCAGGTTGTACGGCTTAGGCTGATCACCCAACCTTCTCTCCAGTCTTGCCCTTGACTAACTTTTGGCTGCTACAAAAGGTCCACTCTCAAAAGACTCTTAATCACAGAATCCAGGGGCCAGACAGATGTAGGGACATGAGAGGTTTTCAGTAAAGATGTGGAAAACAAATGCTAGTGGTTGAAATGTTTAGAGATGTGACATCAATCAGGAAAATTCAGTAGACTGTTCCGACTCTGAAGACATATGAATTGAGGTGTGTCAGCTGAGCCTGTTATTAAAAACAGCAAAAACCCTGGGCACCCTCCAGAAGCACTGGCTGTGGGGGGAAGCAGGCTTTGCTCATCAGCACTCTCTGCTGGCTGGAAAGTGAGCTCTGTCACCTGTACTCACAAACAACAAGGGTACTGGGTTCCCTCTGCCCTGGCTCTTTCTGGCCAAGGAATGTGGAAGGACAGGAGGAGAGGTGGCCCTAGCATGTGGTCTGACATCGTGTGGATCATGTCGGAGTCCCATCAGCCACCTGGAAACGGCCTGTCCCGCCGGTCAGGGAGAGCTGCCTCCGATGACTCATGTCGCACATTATACAATAGACTCAGAGCCTCTTCTCTCAGCACCTGCAACCCAGGTAGGAATAAATCCCCAACACCAACCACGTCACTTAGATAATATGACAGGGACCCTGAACAGGGGTTAGTTAGTTTTCCACTTGGTGCATAGAACCTTTTTCAGCAGCTACTCCTTCCTTTATGACTACATCTTATCCCCAGAATCTACCATTTGATCTGTCTTGAGTATCAATAGATGGTCAAGAATATACTGAATTGAATAAAACCACTTAAAAATCATCTTAAATATCTTGGGAGAGATTCTCTTAATTCCCATCACTGCTGAAATCCAGTGTTCAGAGGTCACGAGCAGGTTCTCCTCCTCCTCGTAGGTGGTCCACAGCACAGCGATTCCTGCATTCGTGGAGGAGGCTGAGCTCTCTGGGGGTTGCACAATCTCACAACATTAGCCCAGGGGGTTCTTCTGTGAGAACACTGCATGGTGGAGGCTTTACCGTTCATCTCAAAGGCAGCAGGGACTATGTAGGAACGCAAGCCAGGCCAGCCCCCAGGAACAGGCATTCCCAGGACTGCACTGAAAACTGTGACAAGCAAAGCTACTGGCATCCACGAGGAAAAAAGGAGCAAGGCATGAGCTTTTACAGCCATATCCCCACACGCAGATCTTATTAATACTGTCCGGTATGCAGAATGACTTAAAAAATAGAAGAAGGGAACCCTGCAAAATAGACAGGCCATATGCTTAGCAACCACTCTGTGAACTAACAGTGGAACTGAGGTGGAAACCCTGTGTCTCAAACTAAAAAACCATGACTTGTTAAATGTGTCTTCTACATGTAATAATTTTCATTTCCTCCAATTTGGTCAAATAAGTAGATGTCTCTATGTATTAGCAATCCTATAACAAACTTACTGATCCATGTACCTTATCCAACCTTTAAATGGTTTCTGATGAATCCTTCACTCCCAATACTGGCTACTAAGACATAAACACAGCTAAATGCAGACATTAGCTTTCTTCAGGCTAGAAACAGCCTGGGGTCTCAATTCAGAAGCCTTCATGGAGTACATCAGCATTGCCAGTTCCCAGACAGAAGCAATACCAGCTCTATCTGCCAACGTCAAAAGAGAAAACAGATTCAAAGGGATTTTTGTTTTCCTTAGAGGCTTTCTTAAATTCAGTAACTCGCATGCATAAATGACTTGCATTTTCTAAGTCCTGAACTTCATGTTAAAAATCTTACATGATTTTCTACAAAGCAAGCCAAGCAACTGAATTCATTTGAAGCCTAAGGAGCAATGAACATTGTGTAATAGTTCCCCTCCTAACAGAACCATGTACACACACTGAACCTAGATCCCCCCCTAACAGAACCACGCACACACACACACTGAACCGAAACTAGTTCCCCTCCTAACAGAACCACGCACACACACACTGAACTGAAACTAGTTCCCCTAACAGAACCACGCATGCACTGAACCAAAACTAGTTCCCCTCCTAACATAACCACGCACAGACACACACGCTGAACCAAAACCAGTTCTCCTAATAGAACCATGCGCGCGCGCGCGCACACACACACACACACACACACACACACACTGAGCTGAACAAATGAAGCAATTGGTTCACATTATAAAACTGACCTTTTTTTTAAAAAAAATAATTTGCTAAGGTTTATAACTGCCTAAAATAACTTGCTGATGGCCAGTTCAAGCATAAGCCCTCATCGTATTTAACGTTCTCATTCTACTGAGACTTGGTTTTCTCCTCGAATGCACTTGTGCAAATCAAGTCACTTTCCCCACATGGTCTAACAACTCTAATCCTTCCACAGGAGTTGATTTGAATCCAGAGACACTGGGGAAGTGGTTCAGCACAGCACAAAGAGGGTGCACTTTGAAGATAAGTGCGGATTAACACTCCAGTTGCTCTGCTTAATGCCTTGGAGATATGTTAGTGTTCTCATAGGGATTGAGTGAGATGCTGTACAGCCCAGCACAGATACACAGTTCAGGTCAGACTAGATCATTACAGCAGCAGAGGAGGGTGTGGGCATGGAGAGGGGAAAGCTCTCACTGTCAAGCACCTCCGCAACCCAGACACAGGCCTCAGCCCTCCGTTTATGCAATGTCCTCATTTTACAAACGAGAAAACAGTCTACGAGGCAAGCTCTTCCAGAGAGGGTAACTGATAGAGCTTGCTTTGAATGCAACTTCTTCCTTCATTCTCTTTGCATTTTGATTTCTATATACATTGTATTCGTTGGTATATTAGTCTGCTGTCACACTGCTGTAAAGAACTGCTCAAAACGGGGTGATTTATAAAGTAAAGAGGTTTAATTGACTCAAAGATCTGCTTGGCTGGGGAGACCTCAGGAAACTTACAATCATGGCAGAAGACACCTCTTCACAAGGCGGCAGGAGAGAGGATGAGTGCCGAGCAAAGGGGGAAGCCCCTTATGAAACCATCACATCTTGTGAGAACTCACTGTCATGAGACCAGCATGGCAGAAACCACTCCATGATTCAGTTATCTCCACCTGGTCCTGCTCTTGCCACATGGGGATTATTACAATTCAAGGTGAGATGTGGGTGCAGTCATAGAGGCAAACCATATCAGGTGGTAAATTATAAAAGAAAAATGTAAGTGAACAAGTCAAAAATAGAAGGGTTTTGGGTGTTTCTTCGAGACAAGGTCTCTCTCTGTCGCCCAGGCTAGAGGGCAGTGGTGCAATCACAGCTCAACCTTCTGGGCTCAGGTAATCCTTCCAAGGATTGGTGGGGCTACAGGTGTGTGCCACTACACCTAGCTAATTTTTAAATTATTTGTAGAGAAGAAGTCTAGTTATGTTGCCCAGCCTGGTCTTGAACTCCTGGGCCTAAGCAATCCTCCTGTGTCGGCCTCCTAAAATATTGGGATTACAGGAATGAACCACAAAAATAGAAGTATTTAAGGTGTATTTATGGCCTATCACTTCGTTAAAGCAATCTGTTACAAGCTATTTTTCCCCTCTTAAAAAGCAGTGATTATTGTATGAATCAGCAGAATTATTTCCTGCAACAGGTGCATCTTGTTCACGTGGGCAGTGGACTATTATTACTCCACAGCACCAGATACTAGACACCTGCACAGCAGAATCCAGACAGGCCTTCCATCATCTCTAGGACAGTCTCTACTCACAAGCATATTCTTCTCAAATATCTTCCAAAACTAATCTAAATGCACAGTGTTATTTTCATTTGTTAGTGTCTTTTTTGCAGTTTGACTGAGCTTTTTGAGAAAAATAAATCAAAAGGCATTATTAAAAAACAAATGTATGTACTGTTTTATTTTTTAACAATGAATCATGGAAAACCATTCATATGGTAGATACTGAGATGTGTGACCTGTAGTTTAGTCATCTACTTATATTCTTAGTCTATGATGGGAGCCATTGGGAAAGTGACCAACACAACAGAACACTCAGAAAAATACGATGCAAGTGCCAAGTTTCCTCATTCCAGCCGTGTGGAATTCAATTACATAAAAAATATGATAGAATTTACACTACACATAACCTATTAAATGGCATGGGAAGGATATTGCTAAAATTTGGCAAAACACCAAAAAGCAAGGGAAATAAATCAGGATTGCAGGTGGAGACAAGAACCTGGCATTTGCTGGCTCTGAGCCCTAAGAATCTGGTGCAACGAGATGGGCAGGCAAAAAGAAAGTAAAGGAACACAGAAGGTCAAGAATGAGGAAAGAAGAAGTGCTGGCTCATGACTGTCATCCCAGCACTTTGGGAGGCTGACGTGGGAGGCCAGAAGTTCCAGACCAGCCTGGGCAACACAGCGAGACCTCATCTCTCAATAAATACACAAAGTAGCCAGGCCTGTGGTCCCAGCTACTCGGGAGGCTGAGCCGGTAGGGTCAGGCCGTTGAGGCTGCACTGAGCTGAGATTCCAACATGGGTGACAGAGCAAAAAAAAAAAGAATAAACAAAGAATGAAGAAGACAGGAAAAATGTTTTGTTTGGGATGAATGAAAAAGCAATAAAAAGAATTGTGAGAAACAGGCAGCGCTGAAGGGGATGACTTGAGAGCTCATGGTCTGCATGGGGATTGTGGTCTGGTCTTGCAGCAAATCCTCACATCTTTGCATTAGCGCCGGAGCCCGGGTGACGGTCCACACACCTGCACACTCTCACTGTCTCCTCTCCATACCACACCTCAATTACTGATGGGATCATTTTAATGGGTTCCTCTGAAGCAATTTAGAAAATCTCTCCTGGAAATGTAAGCCTGCAGTGGACTCCTCAAATGACCACCGGCAACCGTAGAGCCCTTTGTCCTGGAGATTGCTGCACTTAGCTGTTGCGGGAGACAGCTGCGCAGTCAGAATGCTCTGAGCTGTCTCACTTTCCTGTTGCTCTAAGGACTGGGCAATAGTAATTTTGAAACAACTTTTCCTATTATCAAGAAGGCCACATACTTGTCATAGAAAATTTGGACTCTATAAAAGAGAAGCAGGAAGATAATAGGAACCTAGAGCTCCAACGTGAAAGATAATCACTTTGAACATTACTTTAGCTACAGACGGATGCTCTAGCATTTTCCACGTTTTCAGAAATGTTATAAAACATCACATGGAAGGGCTGTGCATGGTTTTATCACATGAACGGTGTAGCTTACTCTCATACTTTAAGTGTGGTAGTGCTAAAATTGCTTTTGTAAATAAAATGGCAGTAAATATGCTATACTTGAAGTTTTTTCTGAATATTTACTTATTTTCATGGATTGTGTCCCAGAATTAGAGTGACAAGGCCAAAGGGCATGAACATTTTCAAAATGCTTGTTAGGTGGCAAAAAGAATTTTTACAAAAGGAAAGTTGAATATTCAATGAAAATTGTATCAGTATCATCGCTACTCGTTTCTGCAGTTGAAGCAAAGGCAAATAGAAAACTGGAAATTATAATGAAGCAAAGCCGAGCGCCCGGGCTGAAAGGAACTGTCTCCTGCAGCTGCTTAAGTGATTCATCTTTTCAGTAGAGCAAAGGATGATACATTTGTATTTTATTTTAAAATAACTCATATTCAATAAATCAAAACAAACATGTGATACCCAAAGACACATGCCTTTTATGAATGTGAAAAGCCTGGGCGCTGTTGAGGGAATGGAAGAGTGACAAATCCAGGGCGCTGGGTTCAGGTCACACCACGTCCGGATGCTTCAGCCCTGGTGCATGCTCACGGATCAGCAGTAACTGACACCATCCCATGACCCTCTGGCTGTGGTTTGAACGTCTCTCCCAGGGCCGATCAAAGCCCAGTGTGGTGGAGCCATGTCACAGTTCAAAGGCCAGTGGGGTGCGGCTGCGTTCCTCCACACCTCTGTTCCCATCTCGTACAGCTGACCCCCCGGGGGAGCCTTCCAAGGAGCTGGGGCGGCCACCTCTCCCTGGTTAGCTCCGCCTTAAGGAGTGTGGGGAGCTGAATTTCATGAAGAACACTGGTGCTGTACTCTTGACTGGGTATGGATTTTATTAATAACAGCTCCCCAATGAGAATGAGGACGTGCTCAGAACTGGTCAACCCTGGGTCTCCACTGTCTTTAATGCTGTCTGAGCCCTGCAGGTGACCTCAGGGAGCCCAGGGCTGTCTCTGCCAGGGCTGATGCGTGTTCAGCCTATGCCCAGGGGACAGAAGGGCTGAGGAAGCGCAGGAACTTGGAATATTCACTGAGCATTGAGCCGTATGCCACTGGGGGTGCCTAAGGGACTAGGAATAGAATCAAGGTCATGATGACAGGAAGTCACCCAAGAGGCTGCCTTCGCCGGGAGCGAGGGGGTGGAGGCACCTCCACCATCACCCATTTCTCACAGAACATAATGCAGCACATGGCTCAAAACCCACATCTACAACTTTGAAGGTATCTGCATTCTGAGGTTGTTAAATCAGCCCTGCTTAGACATCGATAGGATACAGACTAAAACTCGTAATATGCACACACACACACACACTTTTTAAAAGTAAATAATTACAGTGTGTTAGGCACTATGATAAGAACTTGACATACATAATCTCATTGAAACCTACAGCTTTCTCTGAGCTGGGCACTATTCTTATCTCAGTTTTACAGAGAAGGCTCGGGAAGGCCATTACTTGACCAAGATCGTGGAGCTATGGTTAGGATTCCCTGTCCACCTCCAGCTGGCTCCAAATCCACTTTCCCCATACAGCGTCTGATGCAAACGCAATGGACTTGTTCCCAGAACACACATGTAATACTTGAATGTGATTTCAGGGATAGACCTGAAGATACCCTAAGCCCTAGGATGGCCTTTGCGTCCCATTTAAGAATCTCCCCATCACAGGTGACATCTGCAAACACGAAGCTTGCACGGCAACCTGACCCCAAGCTGCCCTTCCAGCCTGTTATCCTTAGACTCCTCTGCCCAGCTGGAGGCGGCACCAAGCTCTCCTACCTCCCCTCCATGCCCATGAGCCATGCACCTGCCAACAGGGGCCCTGGTGGCTGGGGGTCTTCCCATTCTTCACTGAATGAAATTCCCCGTACTCCTCAAGACACACATCAAATGTCACTTCTACCATGAAGTTCTTTAACTTTGAGCCACAAGAAATCCTTCCTCCTGTACAGACCCCCCAAAATATTACTGTTTCCTAAATCCTCCTATTAAATACCTTCCTATTTAAATACCTAGTGGCATGTATTTTTCTGATACAGGGAAAATCAATAGATATTTATTAAATAGAGATAAATAAGTATTATGATGCAGGTAGGTTTTAAGAAAATGTTCCTCAGTTAAATATTCATGGATCACTTTTAATTGTAAGGAAATAGATGGGAAGGGGTTAGGAGCACAGCCGGGCTATAAACTAAGTGCAGAGATGGTTCAAATTCTTAGTAGCAGGACTCATGAGATTTGATCATTAAAATTGGCTCATGAAGAGGAAACCTCAGAGGCACCCAAACCAGCTAGTGAACAGCCATCAGGAATGAATGAAAGGAATTGTGCGACCCCTGAAGCCACATTTGGGGATCAGTTAAGGTCACAAAAGCATTCACATACCAGAAAGCTCAGAACTTCCAGACCTTATGTGAGTGCATGTCAGCAAGTTACTAAATTCTAAGCTCCTCGAAGTCCAGAACTTCTGTTCACGTTACTTCTTCATCCTGGTGCAGTGGACAGAATGTAGGCGCCTCCTGGGCTCCCCGCCTCCTGGTGCTCAAACCTGTGTGTGAACCTGTGTGAACCCCTTCACTGGGGTGCAGGCAGGGCCTGAGACTTCTACCCAACAGAGGGTGGCCAAGGTCCTGGGTGTCTCTCCTGTGAGTAGGGGATATGGTGAGGAGGTTCCATCCTGCCTGCCACTTTGCCACTTGCTCTGTTGCTGGCTTTGAAGCAGCTGCCACGAATCCTACAGCCCACAAGGAGATAAATCTTACCAGCTGGCTGGGCGAGCTTGGAAGCCAGCACCAACTCAGCCAAGCCCCACAAACTGACACCTTCATGGCAGCCTTGCTGAAGACCCAGCTACGCCATTCCCAGACCCCGGACTCACACTCCAAGATGACATATGTGTGTTGTGTTCCACTGCTAAGCTTACGGCAGTCTATTATGCAACCATAGGAATCTAATACACCTAGAATTGCAATTTCCCTCTGCAGCAGCTTCTTGGTATATTAATTAGGATACGTATTTCTGCCTTGAAGCTTAATTTTGAACACATCTAACTTTCATACTTCTTGGTAAAATCAATTAAGACAGACACCGTAGTTAGGCCCACATATTTACATCAAGTGCCAAACAGAGCTTCGTTCATGGAAGGCAGTTATAAAATTTTATTGGATTGAAATTGAGTTGAAGAAGATTCTAGAACACAGCATCAAGGCGCTGATGAATCCTAATAACAAAATGATCCAAGGACGTTAGCGCTGTTCTTACAAAGGGCTTTTGAGGTTAAGAACTTCCTAACTTAAAATTATCAGAGATAAGCCTGTCAAAGCACACTACTGACACCTCTATTTGCAATGTTGCCCAAGTCCCAATTAGAAAAATACATTTTGTTCTTGTTTTGTAAATTTTTACAGTTAAAGCACATCCCCTGGGGTGAGTATAGTTCATTTCTTCCCCGTTACTGCTAATGTTCTATATGTTATGTATCCTCGTCTTAACTGAAAGAAATCATAAGTGACTTTACTCATGTACAATCATGGATTCATCAATGTGAAGGACATTTCTGCATAAATATCCCCTAAACATTAAGTTGTCCAAAAAGTCATATACATAGTCTTCCTCTCCTCTGGAAAGACTAAGAAGTGTTTGTGTTTAATCAAATGGAACACTGAAAGTATTTTTATGGCCTAAAGCCTGTCATTGTCAAAGGGATTTTCATTACATAATCCATTTATCAAATGAAAGGCAGTTGTTATAATTGCCTGTGCCTAAAACATACAGATAGGAGGGTTACGCCACCCATGAGGTGAAGTAGAGAAGAAGGCACCAGCTACACAGGGATCTCTTTTCTGCAACAAATCCTCGGCTTGACTAAAGAAATACATCATTTTAATTAAAATCTGAATTTTACTAAACCCGAATTTTAAAGATTCATCAAGTTACTGACAGTACCAGTAAGTAAACAGAATGATATGCAGTTGTTTTGTTAAGTTAGCATAAGGATTTAATTGTATTGGAATTCACTTATCCTTCTCGGCATTTATCCCTCAACCAACAACAAGGAAAGTAATTGAGTATTGACCAGGTTCACGATTGCACCGATGACATGGTGAGCAGAGTCCCCAAAGAGCTGAGGCTCTTTCAAGTCAAGGACCATGCTGTCTAATTCTGTTCTTCTAATCACTGGAGCTTTACAACTGGAAGAGATCTTAGAAAGAATATAGATTTTCTTTTCCACTTTTATAGGGAAATTAATTGGGAGCCCAAGGGAGTGAGTGGCTTCTGATGTCATCCAGCTCTTTGATGGAGGAGAAAGAGCTAGAACACAGCTCTGCTGACTTCCGCGAGCACGGATGCCACTCCCTCACCTGACCTGGCCTGAGGCATCATCTGAACAAACGAGAAACAGAAAGGCATGTGTCCCGAATGTTGAAACTGCAAGAGGCTACTGAGAAGCTGCTACTGACAAAGATGATTAAAAATAATAATTTGCTTTTTAAGATGTTTGATGAGCTCCCATCCCTACCAACTCCCTCCCAATACCCAATCTAGAATCACGTTAAATTAACGGAGATTCAAGATCACGTTTCCGCTGAGCATTGTCACGGACAGGATACCTCTGCCTCACTGTCCTTGTGCAGTCCCCGCCCCAGCAAAGGGTGGGGAGTTGGACCCTTACAGAAACGTGCAGAGGAAGGTGAGGTTTCAGAGCAAGCCGGTCCTGCCAAGGGAGGGGGCGCTCCCTGACGTGGGCATGCTGATTCCTGCCCCGAGCTCAGTGCAGCTGCCCCCAGCCTGGAAGCCCACCCTCCACTCATTTGGGTTAACACCTGGATACTCGGACACTCACCCGCCAGGTTAACAGCTGGATACTCGGATACTGACCTGCCAGGTTAAGACTTGGATATTTGGATACTGACCTGCCAGGTTAACGCTTGGATACTCAGACACTGACCTGCCTGCTGATACTTGGATACTCATCTGCTGGGCTAATACTTGGATACCAAGACAGCTCAAGAATCATCTGCTTCATAATCATTTTTTTTTCTAATTCACCTGCCTCCTGGTAAAACTGGCCATTCCCATTTGACCCCACACATCTATCACAGGTCAGATGTTTGTTTTATATGCTTCTTGCTATATGTATTTCTCCATGCTCTCTTAATTTCCACAGTCTTGGTGCTTAGTCTAGAGCCTACCAAAAACAAGCTGTCTAGATTTATTTGAAGTAACAACAACAACAAAAAATACAGTTTCCAAACCCTTGGGGAGGGGCTACATAGGCACAGATACACGTCTGCCACTTCAGAATGGGGAAGAAGCACATGTTATAAGTCACTCCTGGGTTCCAAAAATTCATTAGTAAAATAGTCACACTTGGAATGAACCACTATATTTCTGAGACTTCTAGATTCAATCATGAAGGAGCATACAGATAAAGCTATAGACGTATTCCCAAAGGTACGACTTACATCAGTAAAATGATTAGAAACAGCTTAAATTTCCATTACAAGGGACCGATTCCGTAAATCACAGTGGGCCAACAAAATGGAATAATATGCAACCACTAAAAATGATATTTAGGAACACATTTGATGTTATATGATTCCATTAAAAAACACCTACTCCCTACTCACGGCATTCCTGAAAACTCTGCCACAACATGGAAACCTAATTTTATTAATTTTAGTGAGAAAATGACAATGTCTTCCAATCCAAGATACTGAAGTTCTTTTTGCCAGTATAAAATATCAATTCAACAATGAAAACAACTTTACATTTTATTTTATTTTATTTTATTTTATTTTTGAGACGGAGTCTTGCTCTGTCACCCAGGCTGGAGTGCAGTGGCCGGATCTCAGCTCACTGCAAGCTCCGCCTCCCGGGTTCACGCCATTCTCCTGCCTCAGCCTCCCGAGTAGCTGGGACTACAGGCGCCTGCCACCTCGCCCAGTTAGGTTTTTTCTTTGTATTTTTAGTAGAGACGGGGTTTCACTGTGTTAGCCAGGATGGTCTCGATCTCCTGACCTTGTGATCCGCCCGTCTCGGCCTCCCAAAGTGCTGGGATTACAGGCTTGAGCCACCGCGCCCGGCCGAAAACAACTTTACATTTTAAATAAGCACTACATTTAAAGAAAACCAAGACATTTGGCCAATAAAATGTGAGCTAGAGTGTCTCGTTCTACTCATCCAAGCAGACTTTCTAGAGGGATCCAGGGATGTGTGGCGGAAAGTCAAGGCATCGACACCAGACGCACCTGCCTTTGGGCTTCCTGGTCATGGTGTACTCAAACCGCACTTAAAGTGAAAACTATAGCAAGAGAAACACCTTCAGGGTAAAGTACAGGCGGAATACGTGAAGATACACACACAAGCAAAGTGAAGATGCCACCTCAGCAGCCCTCCCGTCCCCCCCCCAACCTTTCCCTCCCCAGCACCCACTCAGCAAAGCCGGGCGGGTTTACCAACGTGTGGCCAGGATCCAAACTGGTTCCATCTGACAGTGCCTGATGAAAATCTACATTCCAAGTCAATTCATGTGTCAGTCCAAGACCCTAATGTTGAAGTATCACTTTCATAGTGTTTTGGGTACAAAAGCAGCTATCATGATGTTTTAGGTTGTTATAAAAGAAATATAACATTGAGAGCTAGGGTGGGGGGTGGTGGTAATTGGAGTTGGGAGAGAGAGCAAGTGCGTGAGCAGTGCCTGAGTCTCTCCGCGGCAGGATGACAGCGAGTTTCCGTTTCATTTTCCGCAGTTACATATTATGGCTGTTCTCTTTTGTAAGAAGGTCAAAGTAAAAAGATTAGAGAAATAAACGACAGCATTTATACATGGCAAATACACATTAATGAATGTTCCCCAAAGGGCAATATTGATTTTTACAAAAAGCATCTTTTATTTTAGTCCTTACAGATCTCTCTCAAATCCTGATTTTGCATGGAATTTCATGTATTTTGCTCTTTTCAGATTGGGGACTGTGATGGTTAATACTGAGGGTCAACTTGATTGAAGGATGCAAAGTATGATCCTGGGTGTGTCTGTGAGGGTGGGGCCTAAGGGGATTAACATTTGAGTCAGTGGCTGGGGAAGGCAGCCCCACCCTCAATCCAGGTGGGCACCATCTAATCAGCTGCCAGCACAGCTAGAAGATAAAGCAGCAGAAAAATGTAAAGAGAGACTGACCTAGCCTCCCAGACTACACCCTTCTCCCATGCTGGACGCTTCCTGCCCTCAAGCATCGGACTCCAGGTTCTTCAGTCCAGGGACTGGGACTGGTTCTCCCTGCTCCTCAGCCTGCAGCCGGCCTATTGTGGGACCTTGTGATTCTGTGAGTTAATATTTAATAAGCTCACCTATATTTTATATATATATATCTCCTCTCAGTTCTGTCCCTCTAGAGAACCATGACTCATATGGGGACAAAGTTCCAGAAGCCCTAGAGTGACAATTACTTGGACCCTTTTCCTATATACTTCTTACAAAGAGAGGTTTTGCAGTATCTTTTTGTCTTTGTGAAGATCTGGGAATGAAAATAAATTCAGTTTGCATGAAAACGATGCTGTTACGAGTTCCACCTGCATCTGGGATTGACGCCGATGTCTGATTGGAGACTGAAGTCATCTCCGGATGGTCCCGGGACCAGGGCCCAAGGTCTTGTGGTAAATGCGATGGATGTGAGCACTCCTTCAGCATCTGGGGTGCAAATCTATTGTTGTGTGTGTGTGTTCTTTTTAATTCCAAATTCCCTGCCCGAGCTAGAGTGTGTACCTGGTTCTATCTGCTCTGCAAGCATCTAGTAAGCTACTCTGCCTCTTTGAGCCCCAGTTCCTTCATTGCAGACTGAGGGATCTGGACCATGTGATCCCAAAGGAATTATTTTTCCCTCCTCTTAACATTGGAATCAGGTTTTATACATAATAACTCCAGAGCTGGTCTGTGTAACTCAGAGAGGCACTAGGACCATGACATTGAGCCAGTGCTCAAAATTAAAACACAGGTCCTCAGGGACCCTCTCTGCCTGGGCTGGAGCCTCCACCACTGTGGGCTCTGTCTGTCCGTCTGCAGTAGAGCAAGCAACAGACAGGGTCATGAATCAGAGAGCTGGGACTACGGGCACTGTGGTCTCTGTCTGTCCGTCTGCAGTAGAGCAAGCAACAGACAGGGTCATGAATCAGAGAGCTGGGACTCCGGGCACAGCAGCAGGCAGTGAACACTTACTTATGGCTGCGGCAATTCCTAGTGCTGGATGAGGTGGGGTCTACAAGGAATATTCATAAAGTAGTTGCTCCCAAACGAATTAAAGCCAGAGCGCATTTTAAGTCGGTAAATTAAGAGAAAGAGGGTTCCTTGCCTCCTTTTGTTTGGAATTATATACCAAATATCCAGCCTGAATGTTCGGGATGGAATTCTTAGCTTAGTTCAGCTTGACCACAATTACAGCAAACAAACAAACAAAAAAGATAAATGAAAACAACAATCTCAGAAAACAAATCCAAAGTCACTCATTTTATGGTTTATGTTCTTATATGTGTTGGCTTATTTTCATGTTCACATGAAAATATGTGTGTATGCGTGGGGGCACATGTGTGGTTGTGTGTCATGCGTGTGTCATTCCAGTACATTTACAGTGGGTGGGGAAGAGTTCACGATTTTAAATAATTTTGTAAAATAAATTTAAGATTTATTTGAAATATAAAGTATTTATTTTAAAATTAAAATATTAAGTTACAAATTAAAGATATAATTTTAGAATTATCTATAAATGTAAAAATACCTGACTCTTGCAAATTCAGATATGCTGAACAGAGCCGTTACGCTGTTAGAATTCTAACGATTTTATCTCAAAGCCATTATTTAAATTGACAAGACTTTCATATATGAAAAATGATTACTGAATGACTCAGGTTTGGAACTGGTTTCAAAATCACAAAGAGCTTTAGTGAGCACACACCTTATTGTCCAGAGTCAGAGCAGATTCCCGGCTGTACATGAAGATATTAAAGTCCATAAATTTCATTTAAAGTCCCCCATTGGGAATTCTACACCAATGTCATTCCAGCCTCTCACTCTTTGAACAGAATCCCACTTACCTCCCTGGGAATTCTACAACAAGTTTATCTTAATTTTACATGCAGCATATATCCTGATTCATTAGAAGCAGCTTTGAGCAGAGGTACCACGTGGGCTGGAGAATTTGGATTAAATTCAAATTCAGGCCAACATTTGCATGCAGTAAACTCCAAGGGCCTGTGCAGAGCCAGGGGCTTCTGGGAAGGATGGAGCTGCCTCTGCACCTGATAAAGCCGTCACTGCACGTCTGAACCAGCAGAGCAGGACGATCCTGCCGGCCATCCACACCTGAGCGCGGGAACTGCTGCAGCTCGAGACTCCTGGTCACCCATCATGAGCCTAAACCTCGTCAAGTTACGGTGGGACGTAAAGGCACATTGACCCCCCGGGTCTCCACTCCACAGCCAGCTGCACGGCCTGGGGTGATTCAGGAATGTGAGCTGTACCTGATGCTCCCACGCAAATGCTCATTTGGCAGCAGGGACTCGAGTCCCCAGCAGGGCTCTCTCAGAGCAGCCCCGGCGGCTCCCAGACTTCCTACAGCTCCCACCTCTTTCCACACCCAAGTACTGGACGTTAGGGTACATGTGTGTTTCTGGCTAGAGGGAGGGCCCGCCTGTAGACTAACCCAGCCAGGTCCACTCAGACAAACACCTTCCAGAGACAGCTCTCCATAGTTATCCACAGCTACCATTTACTCATTTTTATCATAAGAATGGGCCTGAGATAAAAATTCAGGAGCCGGACCAGGATCAACCCCAGTGGTCAAATGGACTTTGTTGGAGATATCCAAGGCAGAGGTGGACCCAGATGGCTTTGGAACGTCAACACACTCTAAACATTCCTTCCCAGGTTCCATAGCCCACACCACGGAAGCGGCTCTTTTCACCTTTTATGGGGTCATGAATCTCCATGAAAATTTGATGGAAACTACACATCCTTCTGCCGCCAAAGCCTCTACAGACACTTACAACAGTGAGAGGGACTTGTAGGCCTGCAGCTCATGGACCTTCTTAGCTCTAGAGAGATATCTGTAGCATGATGGGAAGAGTCACCCATGGTCTGAGTCCTACAGACCCTCGAACCTCAACACCATGCTCCTCAGGCCTGGCCTTCCTATAGGGTCCTGCGCACCATTTATCAAACGCCTCCCCCATATCCAGCACTTCACACTTGATTATTCCTCTCCACAGCTGAAATCATTCGTGCTGCTTTGGCACGATCATAAAACAAAGTTTAAAATGTTACAGAATTTATATGATATATAGATATATTTATATGAAACATAGATGTGAAATATATATTCTATATAAAACGTTTATATGTAATATATATGTTATATATATATAATGTTTTATATATAGACGCCTAACTTCTATATATAAAACTTCTATATAATATAAAAGCTTTCTTTTCCCGCTAGATCTCACTTTTTGGAAATTCCTTGGCCCCTACCACAATACACTGGCACACTGTGGACCTGCTATGCATTATATATGTTCACTCACATAAACTGAGTTGATGTTTCCATCTCTAACTGCAGAAATACCAACTCAAATTCAATTTGTCTTACATTTTACCTAGAATAAGGGTATTCTAATTGCTTTTAAAATGTGAATACATTAACTTTCTTATTTTTTATTTGAGAAAATGGAGAATAATCATTCTAGGCCAGGCATGGTGTCTCACACCTGTAATCCGAGCACTTTGGGAGCCTGAGGCAGGCGGATCACCTGAGGTCAGGAGTTCAAGACCAGCCTAGTCAACATGTAGTGAAATCCATCTCTTCTAAAAAAAAAATACCCAAACTAGCTGGGTGTGTTGGCACACATCTGTAGTCCCAGCTAGTTGGGAAGCTGAGACAGGAGAATCACTTGAACCCGGTGGAGGTTGCAGTGAGCTGAGGTCACATCACTGCACTCCAGCCTGGGCGACAGAACAAGACTCTCTTTAAAAATAAATTCATAAATATGTAAAAATTAAAAAGAAATCATTCTAATTGGATCTCCAGAATTTATTCATCTTAAACAACAAGTGTGTAGCCTTCAACCAACATTGTCCCATTTCCCCTCCCCCTGAGCCCTGGCAGACACCATTCTACTCTTGTTTCTATGAGTTCACCATTTGTGGGAACCATTTTTATAAAAGAGTAGATCAATATTCATCATCATTACAGTACAACTATTGCTGTATTTACAACTCTTTATTGCAACTATTGATTGAATTTTCAGGTGTTTCTCGGATGTACAACTATCTCGTTTGTGCCTGTGCTTCCTCGGCACTCATGTAATGCCTGATAAATGGGCTTGGCGCAAGACACAAGAAGTGAATAATCAAGAAATGAACAAGGAAGTTCATCAAGTCAAGTCTCCAGAATAAAAATAAAACAGAAGTCACTGCATCCCCACTGTGTGCCACGCATTGTGCTTAAAGAGCATAACTTCCAAAATCGCATTGAGATGGGCGTCCTCTCACCCCTCCTGGCTGAGGGCTCCAGACGCCGTGAGGTCACACCACGGGCTGGACGTCTCGCAGTGCGAGGTGGAGAAAGCCGGACTTTTACCAAGGCCTGTTTGGCTCTAATCTTGACTCCTAACGTATGCTATTTTCCCCTTTTCATGTATTTTTTTTGTGGGTTTATGATTTAATTATTTAATAATTTAATTTGGTAATGTTAATCTGCCAAAATTCACCACCACTGATTTCACGAAGACGTGCGGAAAGAATTTGAGAATTGCAATATTAGGAAATGGGTCATCCGTCATTACAATTCCGAAATTTAAAAAATTACTTCCCATCTGCCTTTCTGCAACACGTCTAACAATAAGAAACAGAGTTTTACCAAGTAGCAGGTCAATGGTGTATACAGTTGCGGAAACCAAATTCATGTAGAATATCCAGAAAATAAAAACCAGCCCCTGACAGCAGAGGCTTCACTCTATAGACACACACAGAGAGGCAGACACACACAGACACACAGAGAGAGGCAGACACAGAGACACACACAGACACAAAGATACATACACACACAGAGAAACACACACAGAGAAACACACACAGAGACACACAGAGACACAGAGAGAGGTGGACACACACACACAGAGACACACACACACAGAGGCAGACACAGACACACAGAGACACAGAAAGAGACAGAGACACACACACATACACAAATAGATACACACACAGAGGTAGACACACACACACATAGAGAAACACACACACACACAGAGACACACACAGAGACACAGAGAGAGGCAGACACACACACAGAGACACACACACAGACACAAATAGAGAGATACACACACACAGAGACACACACACACAGAGATACAAATAGAGAGAGACACACACACACACACACACACACACACACACAGAGACACAGAATTTTAAGGCAAAGGGAATTTTACAGGAGAACGTCAGGGTCTGAGAAGTCAGGTTCTTAAGAAGTCCCCACTTTGAATTAATGGCGAAGAGGTTAAGATGGCACCTGGTTCCTGGCCTGACTCTGTCCCAGGCTAGGCTCGGAGCCTGCATTTCTCCTAAGTCAATCTTGGACATAAGGCAAGAGTGGAAACAGAGGACATGTATGTTGGCCTGACTCTGTCCGCTAGGCTCGGAGCCTGCATTTCTCCTGAAGAAAGTCAATCTTGGACATAACGCAGGAGTGGAAACAGAGGACATGTATACCGTAAACGATTTTTAAAGCAAAACAAATGCTTCTGCATCCTATAAGTCAATGAGGCTGTGATGATCAATAATCACCTTCATTCTCCCCATTGCCCACATTACAGGTCCCACTTCTCCTTCTATTTCTGGACATTTTTCAGAGCTGTTGTTCCAGCACGTCCGCAGACGTTGCTTCTTCATTCATCCGAGTCCCTTCTGTGTGTACAGTTCACAGCTCTCATATTCCCAGTCCCATGCTGTTGACCAAACACAGCGTCCTGCATGTGGCTTCCCATCTTGGTGAGACAAGACCCACCCGGTTTTTAAGAATCAGAGCGGCCGGGCACTATGGTTCACGCCTGTAATCCCAGCACTTTGGGAGGCCGACGCGGGCGGATCACGAGGTCAGGAGATCGAGACCATCCTGGCTAACACGGTGAAACCCCATCTCTACTAAAAATACAAAAAATTAGCCGGGCGTGGTGGTGGCGCCTGTAGTCCCAGCTCCTCGGGAGGCTGAGGCAGGAGAATGGTGTGAACCCGGGAGGCGGAGCTTGCAGTGAGCCCAGATGGCACCGCTCACTCCAGCCTGGGCGACAGAGCGAGAGACTGTCTCAAAAAAAAAAAAAAAATCAGAGCGACCCACGGCCAGCAGGAGAAAGCATTGCGTCATGGTCAGTCAACCAAGACGTGGGCTCTGGGTGGAATACAGGTGTCTGCAGGGAGAAGGAGGAGGTTCTACTTCATCAGGAGAGACCAGGACCCCAAGGGGAAACGGGAAAAGACCACCCGCTACTGCATGTTGAGAAAGGCAAGGCCTGTGATGAAAACGCTCCCCGCCCAGGAAAACACCGGTTTCAGGACGATTCCGTCCACACGCGGGATTCTGCATGTGCCTCTCCACGGTCCACGAAGAGGAAGTGAAGATTGAGTTCAATCGTTTTTAGAGAATGAGTCACCCAGCGAGTTTGCCTTTTCGGTTCCAGGGCCTCTGGTGTGCTCATTACACCACGGTGATTCTCCAGCTTTAAAAATACAACGTCAGTGTCTAAAACTCCTCGCCAGCCTTTTTTTTTTTGCTTATTTCTAGGTTCGCAGCTTGAGTTCTGGGTCATCCGATCGCAAGATTGGCTGGGGGAGGGGGTGCACAGTCATCCCATTCTGGGGTGATTTCCTTCCAAGGTCATTTTGCAAAGGTGGGTGCTGCAAAAATTTCGGTTCTTCGTAATTGGTAACGTTGTTAGACGCACCAATCAGAGAGGAGGGCACGATTAGGGATTTATAGCCACAATAATACGGGGTTTCAGGGCGAAGGGATTCTCATTTCTCCCAGTTACATAAACAGACAAAGAATATCTCAAATTCAGCTCGAATGTAGAAACACAAGCCCTGTAGCAAGTGTTACAGGAAGGGGGACGGCTCTGACCTGGGCTCGCTGCACCTGCTCTGTGAAGCCACAGAGCCACGTGGTGCCACACGGGGTGGTCTTTCTAGCAGGTCTGGTCCTCCCTGTACCAGGAGCCTCTGCAGGCTGGGAGCTCAAGCCTGGAACAGCCTCTGGCTCCTCCTCCCGGCACCCAACATGGTGTCCTGGGACTTATTTACTGCTGTGAAATGCGGGCAGGAAAATGAAGAAAATCCAGGAGAAGGGCAGGGAAGGAAGCAGCGACAAACATGGCCCGGAGAAGAGGGGGCAGACGGGTCCACCGACAAAGGGGTGGGCCAACCTGCAGTTGCTTAGGAGCCCAGGATATTTAGACTTGATGAATTCACATCCGTATGCCCTACCAGTTCATCAGGGAATTCTGTTCCTCCTCTCTGGTCTCCCTCCAAGATTCATCTCAGACCAAGGACCATGGCGGAGTTGTCTATAGAATCAGCTGCAGACAGAGCTGAGGGCCCCGCTGCTGTTGGCTCTGGCCATGTCATTCTACCACAAAGCTGACTGAGCCTGAAGGTCTAAGTCAAATAAAAGCTTCTTTGTCTTTGAAAAGGTCTTGGCACCTGCCAAGTCAGAGTGAGACCCCAGAACAATGCCCACATTTCCCAGTGTGCAACATGAGGTGCATGTTTAGGAAATGTTTTTAACTTTTTAAAGAAACAAAGAGTAAGTTGAGATAATGTGGCTTCTGCAGAGACATGTAACTCTCAGGAAATCGAATAACCATTTAACATCTTTGTACTCCTGGAGCTCAGGAAGGTAAGAATTCTCTTAAGGATACTTGACTCTCAGATGATCAACGGAAAGACGTTAAATTGGGGGTATTTTATGCTTCTTGCGAGACGGCACGAATGATGTTCTAATTTTAAAACAAAGTTCTGTCAGACTCTACCCCACATTAAACGTCTCTCTTTAGCCGATTTTTTCAACATTGCAAATGAGCTTATTATGAATTACTGAGAACAATTCTAATACTTCTTTTCCTCAACATTCAATTGTATATATTTCCATCTCCCAAATATGCTTCAAAATTCAACAATTAGGCATGTTTAGCAAAAAGAAAAGAGACAGTATTTTCTCTAATCACACTAAACCCATGGCCTGATATTTAAATTACCCAGTGACCAAAAATATAAAATATTTATGTATTCCTGAGCCTATCACTGAGGTGAAATTGTTTCAATGCCAGAATACCTGAACCTCTGATATTGGATATTATTTCTTAAAAAGAAAGAAAGTCGCAAATTAGCATTTGTGAATTTTATAACATTCTGCATAAATGGGTAATTGTTGCAGTCTCAGACACCAGATGGTGTGTGCAATTCATCCCCATTTCACTGTCTTATCATATTTAATAGCTGTGGCATCACCTCTGATTCTAAATGCAGCACTTATATTGTAATAAGAACAGACGTCCATTAAGCCAGCTTTATGCATTTGATTCACAAATACATGGCTACGAAGTGCAGAGGACTAGGGTGGGTGTGGTGGAGGAAAAATCAGTTCCCATGCTCAGAGTTCCCATAGAACCAGCACTGAGCTCAGTGTGGGACACACATTCGGCCCCAACAGACATCTGCAGAGGAGAAAAAGGGAAGGGGTGTCAAAGGAAGCCCAACAGAGCTCTACGGAGGGGCCAGCGACAAGGAGGGCGCGGGGGTCTCATCGGGGAAATGGTGCCTGAGCTGACCCTGGAGGTCTTTTTCTAGACCTATTTATATATTTACTTACTTAATTTTGAGCTGGAATTTCGCTCTGTCTCCCAGGCTGGAGTGCAGTGGCACAATCTCGGCTCACTGCAACCTCCACCTCCTGGGTTCAAGCAATTCTCAGCCTCCCAAGTAGCTGGGATTACAGGCGCCTGCCACCACGCCTGGCTAATTTTTGTATTTTTAGTAGAATTGGGGTTTCATCATGTTGGTCAGACTGGTCTTGAGCTCCTGACCTCAAGTGATCCACCCGCCTCAGCCTCCTGAAGTGCTGGGATTAGAGGCGTGAGCTACTGTGCCCACATAGCTGACTATTTATTTTATTTATTTATTTTTAGATGGAATCTCGCTCTGTTGCCCAGGCTGGAGTGCAGTGGCACAATCTTGACTCACTGCAAGCTCCGCCTCCCGGGTTCACGCCATTCTCCTGCCTCAGCCTCCCCAGTAGCTGGGACTACAGGTGCCCGCCACCACACCCAGCTAATTTTGTTTTTGTATTTTTACTAGAGACGGGGTTTCACCATGATAGCCAGGATGGTCTTGATCTCCTGACCTTGTGATCCAGCTGCCTCGGCCTCCCGAAGTGCTGGGATTACAGGCATGAGCCACCACGCCTGGCCCCTTTTTATTTTTAATACAAACTATTACACATCCCCTCTCCCCACTGTGTGTGCAACTTCTGCTGGGATAACGAATTAATGAGCAAGCTATTCATTATCCTAGCAGAAGCTGCACACACAGCGGGGAGAGGGGAGGTATTCCAAAGTATTCCTCAACAGCTTTCTCTTTGTTCATAAAACACACACACAAATACCTACACACACACTCAGTCTGCACTCAACACCCCTCCTCCCCCATCACTGTATCGTGCTTTTATTGTAAAGCCTTCAATGTCCCAGGTGCACCCACGGACCCGGACGTCAGCGTGTGGTGACTGAGAACAGAGGGTGCCTATTTCATATGTGGTTAAATAGCATTGGACAGACCAGTAGGGGCAAGATCATGAATGTGGAATTTCTCCAACAGAGGAAGAACGGACAACATTTAAGGAAGGAAATGATATGATCGACTTATGCTTTGGTAATAGTTATTTATGGCTGGCCATGAAGACCAGGGTGATGTGGAGACGGATTCTTGGAGCTTCTGAGGACCCTGGGAAGGGAGAGTAAAGATGCTGCTTCCTGCTCCACACCCTGCCCAATAGAGAGAATGTCACCCAGGGGAATCTGTGCTCATCTGGAAAGCAGAAGGGTCCTGCAAATATTTCCAATAAAAGCACGGCTGCTTGGACAAGTGCTTGCTAAAATGCCACATAAGCCAAAAAAGGACTGAAGTCAAGCAAAAAATTAAACTTTGTGAACTTGGCAAGAACCCCCTTCAGCAGATAGAAGACAGCATCCCTGTTGGGAATGCTGGGGGCCAGGGAAACCCCTTTTAGAGCGTCTCTTCCTTTGCTAGGTGGGACCCACTCCCTTCGATGAGGTTGTGTCCTTAGACAAGGGTGCCTCCTGTCATAATTTTTCATTTGTTGGTTTCTCCTTGTAATTATTTTTTTCCTTTGCATATCTTGAATCTATTCTAAAGTAGATGGTTCTTATAGCTTCTTGGAGCAGATTCCCTTTATCATTAAACAATGATTTTATCTATAAAAATACCTGAGTCAGCCAGGCGCGGTGGCTCAAGCCTGTAATCGCAGCACTTTGGGAGGCCGAGACGGGCAGATCACTAGGTCAGCAGATCGAGACCATCCTGGCTAACACCGTGAAACCCCGTCACTACTAAAAAAAAAAAAAAAAAAAAAAAAAAATACAAAAAACTAGCCGGGCGAGGTGGCGGGCGCCTATAGTCCCAGCTACTCGGGAGGCTGAGGCAGGAGAATGGCGTAAACCTGGGAGGCGGAGCTTGCAGTGAGCTGAGATCCAGCCACTGCACTCCAGCCTGGGTGACAGAGCCAGACTCCGTCTCAAAAAAAAAAAAAAAAAAAACCAGAGTCATCCTACCATGTGCTTTGTGTTGTCTGAGCCTTTTTCTCTCCCTTCCCCTACCTGTCTCCTCTTCTATTCACCTTTACATTAAGTATTTTGCATTTTATTCACTCTCTTTATTGTCTCAGAAATTCTTAGACATTCTTCCGATGTCATCTGGCATCAATATTGACTATAAAAAGTCTCCTGAAAATCAAGTACATTTGTCTGTATTCTCTCTGGCTTTATTGATTCTTTGTCTCCTATTCTGTGGTTTCACTTTAGAAGGCATGGGAGTGTCTGTACTTGTCTGGCTTCAGTCTTAGGAGTCTTTAGATCAAAGAGGCTGAATAAATGTCTTCAGTTCTAGGAAAATATTGGCCTTTACTTCTTTGACTAACGCCGCTTCTCCTTTCTCCCCATTGTTTTTTAATTTCTCATTTAATTCCAGGCATGTGTTTGTGTTTCTCAAGCCATCTTCCATGCATCTTAATTCTTCTATTTCCCTTTATATTTTTTATGCAAAGTTCTAGGTAATATCCTAATATCTAGTTTCCAGTTTGGCAATTCTCTTTTCAGCTCTGTCTAATCTACTTTCTAATAATATATCCACATAGTGGTCTATTTAAACGACCTATCTTGTTTCCAGATATTCTGTTTGTTTTTAAGTCTTTCTTTCCTCATAATAGACACTTCTTACAATTATGGCTCCTGTTTCTTTTGAAAATCTATTTAATACTTGTAAATGTATCCAATATCTAGGCAAGTCTATTATTTCTAGGGCTTTGGTTGTTCATTGTCCTGTTGTGTCTTCTTACTCCCCATATTATTCCATTTTCATAGTGCTATGAAGAAATACTTTAGACTTGGTAATTTATTTTTAAAAAGAGGTTTAATGAACTCAGTTCCACTTGGCTGGGGAGGCCTCACAATCATGGCGGAAGGCAAAGGAGGAGCAACGGCATGTCTTACATGGCGGCAGGCAAGAGAGTGTGTGCAGGGGAACTGCCCTTTATAAAACCATTAGATCTCGTGAGACTTATTCACTATCATGAGAACAGCACAGGAAAGACTCACCCCCATGATTCAATTACCTCCCACCAGGTCCCTCCCACGGCACGTGGGGATTATGGGAGCGACAAATCAAGACGAGATTTGGGTGGGGACACAGCCAAACCATATCACTTCCTTAAAGTTTCTTTATATGGATTATATTCTTTTCTGTATGTTTATCTAAAGTGGGTACTATTTTATAGTGGAGAAGTCCTTTGACCCCTATGTTGTCAAGAATTCTGTGTAGATAGTTTGTGATTTTGATTCTGCCAGAGCCCTTAGGTTCAGACAGAATCATAATTGATTTTGGAACAACTTTCATATGAATGTCACCATGTTGTCCTTCTGCAACACACAGGTAATATAAATTCAGATCTCAGATCCATACCTGGAGTGTGCATTTCTTGTTGGTAACTTTATGTCCTACCAACGGCCCTGGATGTGTGATAAGCTTCTTCACACTTTCTCAGGCATGTTTTTCCAGTTCTTTTCTCACAAACAGGGAAGCTGGGTGAGTGTCTGGGTTTGATTCAAGAGGCTCAATTCCAGTGTTTCCACCACCCCTGCCTCACAGGACACAGACTGCAATCCCAGCCCCATCCCAGGCCCCTTTCTGGGACTGCATCTCAGGAGCTACTGCAGCTGGAACTCGTGCTGATCCCCTGGCTGGAATTCCTTCTTAGTTCTTGGGGCTCAGGGGATCTCCTTTCTTTTGTTTTCATCCAAGCTCAACTATGCACTGAAATAAATTTTGTTACAAATTGTGCAGTATTTTATTTATTCTTATTGGGCATGGGACAGGGGTCAACTCAGTCTTCCATCTGGGGTAAGAGAGGAGCAGTATTCTGTCTCTTACCCTAGAGACTGTTTCCTGACTTCCACTAAAACCCTAACCATATTAACGTCCTAGAAGACGGACTGGCTGGAGCTGAGTCTGTTTTCCTTCAAATCTTAGTTGAACTTTTTAGTTCTTAAGCAACAATAATCACTGAAAACCACACATAGCAATTAGAAAAGACCATTTTTATACAAAGCATTCAATTAAAAAGGTATGGTCTCAGAGAGACGGGGTGGCAGCCCTCTTTGAAGAGGTGGTGCCCTTCCCCTCCACAGAGAGCAGGGAACAGGGCTGGGGGTACTTTCTAAGCTCTTCAATATGCAATTTCAAGAACCCCAGAATTGTTAAGAGGTCTTAAAACGTCAAGACGACACATGTTCAATTAAGGTTAAAAACAAAAAACCACTAACGAGACCGCATTGTTTTGAGTCACTTGTGGGGAAAATCTTGAATATCTTACATTTAAAAATCAAGAACTTCATGCTACTAACTTCAGGAAAACTTTCCCAATATCTTGATTGTGAGTTATGAAGGGAGAAGAGATGGCCTGGGTTCCTCCTACCTGTGATAAAATATAAGATTCTGTTCGTCTTCCCAAAATGCTCAAATACAAGATTCTGTTCGTCTTCCCAGAATTCCCAGGGCAGCATGCAGATCGTGTTTTCCAATAACCAAAGTAAAAACAACAAAAATGAAAACAGATTTAGAAAGAAAATCTCATACCTTAAACTATTTAGTTTTTTTTAAGACTTGAATTTTGCTTTTAGCCTGGAATTTCTAAAACATTACCCAAATAATCCAATATATATATTTCTGCCATCACAAATCATCTATTGTGTCTTAAAATTCCAATCTTAAGGCCTCTATTGCTAAAGAATCTTTCATGTCAATGTATCCCAACATTTTTGTAGCATTTTCTCATGCTACATTTATATAGTAATACTAATAGCTTATTTTATTTCTTAGTTTTAATGGGGGCAAATAACACAGATCTAAGACACTGCTATTCCATCGCTGTGGATTTCAGATACGTTCTCCCAGCCCCGCCAGGCATCATTATCTGTCTTCCTACCTCGGAAAATCTATCTGCTATGGTAACAAATCAAGCCATAAAAATGTAAACCAACAGACAAATACATGAACTGACATCTGTGACCCCACCCAATGTCCATAAATTTTCCCGTGTTCTAGTTGAAAAGCAAGTAGTATCATGCATCTGTCAATAAAGTTTAAAAAGAATCATGTACTCTTAAATTATTTTCCTATATTAAACTGACAGATTATATGACACACGAATTTTTGCTGTGTCAAGATAAACCAGTCTGCCATCTTATCGCTCTATAGTATGTGGTTACTGCCTTTAGCTAAAAGGTAACAGGAATCACTAAGAAAATGATACAAATTGAGACCATCTTAGTATTAAATTGGCAGATTATTATGACAACTGAGATTGTTCTTAGTAAATGTATGATTATTATTAGGAGAGGACTCTGAAAGCAGAACCTGCAGAAACTGCACTCCTGTTAAAGGCATCGGACCCTCGTTAAGCAAACTGCCGCTCCATTTTCACGCCACGCTGCATTTCAAGGATTTAGAGTTGGGCTGTCCGCATATTCTTGGTAGGAACAAAGGTACCAATAAATAACAATCAATCTATTAAACATTTTTATCTCATGAAAACATAGTCTCACAAGTTTCAAAATCTTGTACTACAGAACATGTAAGTAATTTGCGTATTGAGATCATGATCTACATTTTATATATAATTAAAATTTTAAGTTCTCTGAAAAATAGGCCACACCATTGCAGAGCCTCCTCAGCTGTAGAATTCTGAGGTCTCCAGCGTCCTGTAAACTTTGTCCTGGGTCCTGTTTGTTTGACAGATATCATCTGAGACCAGGCTAATTATTCAATCTGGATCCAAAGAACTAGCTCTCACTGAAAGAACTAATCATTAAAATGCAAATAGGTGTTTCCCACTTCACTGGCTTAGCCACCGAAGGCTGTTAACAGCTTTCTGACAAGAAAGAGAGACGCTAAATGAGGTGGTGCCTGCACCTTCTGGATGTAATGAGTGCTGCACACCCACATCCAAGCCGCGCGCGCTGCCGCCAGCCTCTGGCTGGTCATTTCTGTGCCACGACATTTGTGAGTTAACTCACAGAAGCTGCCTAAGAAATTATCGAACAAAAAGGCTGATTTCAGATTCCACTCTCCGCGCCCAGCCAGCTCTCACTTAGACTAATTACTTAAATGATTTTAAAAATGTATGAATATTCATATGACAGTGCTTTGCAAAAACTAAAACACAGCTGAGACCTCGCCATGAGCCCGTCCTCCTCCCTGATCTGGAGCAACTGCACTCACATGTCTGAAACACCCGGGCAGCTTCAGAGAACTGCGGCCCAGTGGGGAGGGGCAGGCCAGAGCAGTGAGCCCCACCCCCAGCCCCCACTGCCCAGCCCCTCCCCCGCCACCCTTGGCTGGAGAGTCCCCCGACTTCTGTGGGGCTCCCCACCGGACAGGGGGACTCTTCTTATTTGGAGTCCAGTCTGTCTCGTTTTAAATATCCGGAAGCTGACCGGCCCCTAGAGCAGCAAGGAGCAGGTCTCTCCCCCTCCCCGCCCCACTGTCACACATTTGCTGTGAGCTGACAGTATGTGTGATGTGGAGGTCGAGCCAAGGTAGGTGACCAGGGGGAGCGACCCTGAGATTGTCCAGGACCGCACACTCTGGTCTGACGTCTGGTGGTGCCGGGCCTGAAAGGCCACAGACCTGAGGCTGGAGTGCCCCGAGGGAGCCAGCCCACCTCCCCACGCTCTGGACGACTCTGGTAGTCTCAAGTCAGCCTGGGCAAGCCAAGGTCCCTTCTAGAGTCAATCTCAGAAATCATCCAACATCCATCCCTGAGCCAGGACTCCGGGGTGATTTACCAGCCTTCATTTGGTCGAAACCCTTGTCTCCAAAAATCACTGATTCTGACTCACTGGGACCAAACTCTTCTTTTCATGACAACGCTAAGTGGCACGTGACAACAAAACACACCCCACACGGGCCACTGTCCTTGGCAGAGGCAGACATTTGTTACTAGAAACAAGTAGATGAAAAGCAAGATGCAATGTGTTTAAACCACTATTTACAAGGTTTTATATTTCACAATTTCTCTCACACACTGAAAACCCTCGATAGGGGGTTGGGGGAAAGAGAATGAAAAATGAACTCAAAGCATGATATGCTTTCCATGGTGGGAATGGCAACGGAAGTTAGAATGATAAGAAATAACAAAGCTTTCAAACACCCAACAGACAGGCTACAGAATTTCATCATCCTCTGCAGCAGCCTTGGCGTCTCCAGGAGAAAGGACCTGCGGCTTCCCCATCACAGGAGGCTTCTGCCACACCCAGACCAGCATCCCAGGCTCCACCTGGGAACAGCCCCCACCCACCTGACTCTAAAACATCACATTACTTTTGACTCTGGAAATGCCAGGGATCCAAAGTCTGATGTTTTGCATAAAAGTGAAGCTTAAGATTTAAAAATACACAGTAACTGACTTTATCGTGGATATATCTGTGCATTCCATGCCTACTAAATGACACAGGAAAAAGTTTTAAAAGCCTTGTCATATTTCCCTTAACCACCAAATGAGGGAATTGAGTGTTTGACAGAAGTTCCAAGTTAACCCTGTACTCACTTTATTTTATTTTTTAAATTGCGGGTCAGAGCCTTTCCAGTGGATGTGACAGAGCTTCTGTGGCCGCGAGTGTACAGAAGCCTTTAACATTCAGCTCTCGGAGTCACGGGTTGGGATCATCTCACCTGTGGGAGCAGAGCTGGCCTGGGCTCTGACCCAAAGGCACACCCCTGGGGTTGGCAGTGTCCCGTGTTCCCCGAGGCTGACTCGTTTTCTAGCCAATTTGCCTCTTTCTGCTGAAAACAGACCTCGAAATCAAAGCTCCAGTTAATTCAGAGTCCCCATTAATAGGGGTCAGGCGTTTACCACATTTTCCTTATTCTTTCCAATTAGACCATCGAAAAATATTACATCAATGCTGGCTTTCACTAATTCCATTCCAAATAGTCAACAAATGACAGACTCAAGGGCCCCGCTTTGCCGCGTGTTTAAAACACATGAGACTTGCGCGGAAAGTGAAATAAGCAACACTAGTGAACATCACTCATGGCCAGCAAAGGCCCCACACGCTCTCAGGCTGAGCCACCGACATTCGGGAACGGCTTCCCAGATCCGACTCAGCCAAGGCTCACTGGCACCTTGGGTTCATGCACTTAAAGCCAATAAGTCTGTATCCGCCTCTGTTACCTTGCAGAGACTGATGGAAATTTATCGATCCAGAACAAAAAAAAATAAAGACAATATTGCAATTTGATGGTAAAGCCAGTTCTTCAGAGATGAGCGGCTCAGTCCTAACGCTCACCCTGCACTTTGCTTCCATTATTTGATTCACGTTCATATCAAACAGCACACAGAAAGGGGCCTCAGTGTTCAAGGTTCTCAACACGTTTCATGGCAGATTGTCACCAGCCACACACCTGTGAGCCGCGCGGCCCCCGCCCACCCCAGGCAGCATGCCAGATACTCACCTTCCGGCTCCCCGCAGAGCGTGCACTGCGACTCTGAAAACAGAGACAGAGAGAAGCGGTTACACCCACAGGGTCTCAACCATGCAGTTAAAGATTCAACAGCAGCAACAACAAAAGTACAACTTTGAGATGATGCCACTCGACCACCAGAGCCGGTGGACCCTCCGTAAACAAAGCCAGCTCTGACCTTGCACACCAGCAACTTTTATTTCAAAAGCTACCCTTGGCAAATGTTTTACAGATTACATTTTTACTTTTGAGAATCAAAAAAATTTTTTTTTTTTTTTTTTTTTTTTTTTTTTTTGAGACGGAGTCTCGCTCTGTCGCCCAGGCTGGAGTGCAGTGGTGTGATCTCGGCTCACTGCAAGCTCCGCCTCCCGGGTTTACGCCATTCTCCTGCCTCAGCCTCCAGAGTAGCTGGGACTACAGGCGCCCGTCACCTCGCCCGGCTAGTTTTTTGTATTTTTTAGTAGAGACGGGGTTTCACCGTGTTAGCCAGGATGGTCTCGATCTCCCGACCTCGTGATCCGCCCGTCTCGGCCTCCCAAAGTGCTGGGATTACAGGCTTGAGCCACCGCGCCCGGCAAAAAACATTTTTTTTAAGTTCTGGGAGACATGTGCAGAACCTTCAGGTTTGTTACACAGGTATACATGTGCCATGGTGGTTTGCTGCACCCATCAATCCATCGTCTAGGTTTTAAGCCCCGCATGCAATACGTTATTTGTTCTAATGCTCTCCCTCCCCACTCGCCACCCCTCCCCACCCCCCAACAGGCCCTGGTGTGTGATGTTCCCCTCTGTGTCCATGTGTTCTCACTGTTCAACTCCCACTTACGTGTGAGAACATGTGGTATTACACTTACGTGTAATAACAACCTCTCTGTCATATGCACACAGCAAATATAGTTTTTTACCTGTATATGGCTGAACACAAATTACTTAGATGAAACAAGAATGGTATATTTTATCCCAGTTGCAATATTGAAACCTTGACTTTGGCTACAGCTCCGTTACATCTCCTTTCAGGCACAAGTTATGAGCAAATGTGTATTATCTTTCAGGAAAACACTGAAATCCATGGGTATGGATTGAGTCCCCCGTACGTAGGTCCCTGAGTGACTATGAACTTGGCTCTGTCTGCAGAACAGACACAGACACTTTGGGAGCATTTACAGCTGATCCTCACACAAGGAAGCTGTAGCAAGTGCACAGAAACACAAGTGCAAGATCTTCGTGGGAAAGAATTCAGCCTTGGGGGCCGGGTGGGCCCGGGTTCAAAGCCAGCTTCCATCCACTTTCCTGAGAACATGTGGGCAGGTGACCTAACCCCCAGCCCTGAACTAGTGTCGAGGACCCTGAGCCCACAAGGGTGGGAGGGGAATGAGCAGGTGTGTCAGATATTAAGGCTGCAGGGACAGCGCTGGCCTGCACAGGCCCTCAGAAAGACACTGGCACCTCTGCACTAGCCACAGAGGCACACACTCTGCCATCCCATGTGACAGCCCAGGGCCCATAGAGGAGACACCACGTGATGCCATCTGGCCTGAGCCTCGAAGGACAAGCAGGATTTTAAACAGGAATCTGGGGAGGGAGCACAGACGTCCCAGGAAGGGCATGGACAAGGTGGACAGGCAGGGGACAGGCAGGGGACAGCAGCAGCATCTGCCCAGAGGGATGGGGCGAGGTGGGGGGCAGGCAGGGAGGTGAGCGGAGGGCGTTCAGGCAGGAGCGGAACATTGAAAAGGGAGTTGAGGTGTTGTTCAAAATAAAAATTAGGAGGCAACAAGGGATTTTGAGGCAGAGCCTCACAGGCTTTCATGGTTCCTCTGGAAGGTGACCTTGGTGGCTGGGCGGGGCGGGGACAGAGCCCACGCGGGGCCCGCGTATTTGTGGCCAGTCGGGCTCTGTGGGTGAGTGGGAGAGGGTTCTGGTGGAAAGGAAAGAACATGAATCGTGCTTTAAAACTGTGACTGAGCTCTACTGAGCTCTCCCGACTTCGGGGAGACAGAGCCTCACGCCTCGGGGTGGACACTTCTGACTGCACCTGCCTTCACGGGCACCGGTGGAGGGGAGGGGAGTGGAGGGGAGGGGAGAGAAGACGTCGGGGCCGCAGGGCAGGACCTGAAGGAGCAGCCCTCGGATGCAGGAGCCCTGGGCCCAGGGCCACACTGCTCCGCATGAGAGGAATGGGACAGGCCATGGTCCATGCACGGGGCCACCTCTGTCCCAGGCACCACCATCCGCAAAGCCTGTGGAGGGAGGCAGGGCTCCTGTCACCGAGGGGACATGGGGCAGCCAGCTCAGGCTCAGGCCATCCAATCGTTGCCATCACTGAAGCAGACCCTCAGGTTTAGTTAACCTGGAAATGCAGGCACCACCCCTTCACAAATTCTGCAGAAAGTGGGAAGCAGAGGCCTCTTGCTGGGGAACAGAGGGCCCACAGTCAGTTTCCCCTCAGTCTCCAAGGTGAGACTCTCCATGCTGGCATCTGACTGCAGGAGGCACGGGCACGACTGTGTCCCTGTGCACACACACAGTGCCCGGGCAGGAGAGGTAGGACCAGAGGCCCGGAGAGTGAGGCCCATGGAGGAAAAGTCAGGAGCGGGCTTTGCGGGAATGCGGTGAACCGCATGGGCCAGGGAAGCTAAAATCCAAAAGTCAAAACTCTGCACACTCACTTGGCCCCCGAAACCCAAAAGGGATTTTTCATCTCGTCCTGAGAAGAGCTAAGGCAGGAGGCTCCCGGGAAGGACGCCACTGAGTCATGCAGACAAAAAACTGCTTTAAATAAGAGCACGAGGCCCTGAAAGTCTATTTTAGAGTCAAGATGCGAGAAGCCATCTTAAGCCACAGATCACTTTATTTTCCCCAAACAAAAAGTCAATGCTGCCAATTATCGCCCCCCACGGTACGTTCATAGAGCCACTCCCAAACTAGAGGCTCCGAGGAGGCCCACGACATCGGAGCCCACTTCATCTTATCTAATCAAGATGTTCCTAAATGTGACCACCGAGACCTTGGCAGGACACTCAGGAACACGGAGTGAACACAGGTGTCAGGAACTGTGGGATCCACTCCGGCCTCCCACGTGGAGGAGACCACGAGGCCTCGATGGACCCATCAGAGGCCACACGATGGGGGCAGAGCGGACTCCCGGATGTGCCCCGGCTTCCCCCAGAGCAGGGCAGACGCTGGCTTCACCATGGTGCCTGTAGGAGGCACTGATCTCAGGGAAGGGAGAGGCCGACTGAGACCCGCAAGGCTGGGATCTGTGACCAGCCCTCAGCGCGGAGCCTGCAGGCACACCAGGTTCAAATCAGCCCCCCCGGCCATGGCTGTCCGCACCCCATGCCCCCAGGAGGGACTGGAAGCCTCATGGGCGGCTCACTCGGATGTGGATCACAACGATGGTTCCGCACCTCTTGTCCAACGCGAACCAAAATGTGCGTCGAAACTGACCACAGCTTCAAGGCTTTCCCCAGAGTTCATCTTCGTCACAGGTCACGTATGTTTAAAATCACCCAGCAAGCTGAACACACGGCAAGTTACTAACAGCAGCATGGACCCTTTCAATGAATTCTTCCCCAAGGAACACCCGTTAAAAAAATATTCACAATGTAGAGAATTAACCTCGATACACTGTGGATCCATCATCATTAGTGCTGAGTCTCATTTAAATTAGGAGAAGCCTGCACTGATCTGTGCTAATTGACACAGATGGAGAAACCTGCCTGATGGTTTTGTGTAGGTGAACCCGTACCTGCACCACGTGCGGCCCGGTGAGAACTGGCTCCTTCCCCAAGCTCCAGACGTGAACAGCAAAAGCCCAGCCCAGTGTTTTCTGACACAAGGTGTCTTGTGTTAATCTCCTAGAAAAGAGGAAACTGCAGCATCTCCTGTGCAAATTCATAGAGCAAGTTATCTACGGAGGCCACTGTAAATGTATGCACATATTTTTGGAGAGGCAGCTTTGAGGTCTGGGAAGCCGAGCACACACTCTCTCTGGCTTCTGCACAGAGTCGGTCTCCGCAGTAACCACCTTCCCTCCTCACACCAGCCCGCGGAGGGGCGCGCAGCAGCAGCCGAAGGAGCTGGGAGATAAAGGAGCCCCCGCAGCTCTCCTGGAGCCCCGGGAAGAAACGGCAGGCACAGGAACCGCTCAGCTGCTGCAGCCGTGCGTGGTGGACACAGCCCGGGCCCTTGGCCAGAGCTCCTCAGGGTGAGGCCGAGCTCAGCATTGCTGGGGACGGGTCCTGCTTTCCTGAGGCTGGTTCTAACTCACCCATGAATGCAAAGAGCGTCTGTGCTCCTTCTATAGGAAGCCATGCGGGGACAGGCCCAGGCGTGGGCGGCGTTTGCCGTGGGCCGTGCAGCACAGGCTGCGGAGGGACAGCGGAATGAGGGCTGGCGCTGGGAGGCCTGGTGCCGGGAGGCCCGTGGGGGTGCCTAGATGTGAGGCCCAGCACCAGGCTGCTGTGACAATTGCATTAATTTGCTGCCTCCCCCGTCCTCTGTCCTCCTCTGCCTCCCTCCAGCTGCGACAGTGACTAACAGACAGGGAGAGAAAACCGCCAACGTCTTTCCTCTTCCAAGGCTCCGAGCACATGGCAGGATCCTCTGCTGTGCTCATCAAGAAAGGCTCCATGTCAGCAGCCACCTGGAGGCACCGTGTCCAGCCACGCGTCAACAGGAGCTCTAGACAACAGCAGGTCTGCCAGGCCGCCACGGCCACTGCCCAGCCATGGCACCCGGCGGCCTCGCTAGCACTTCTCACATAGCAGAGGGCACGAAATGATGACCCTTAGTCAAGATTATGTGAATAGCCACTCACGCATGCAAGCACTTGACAGAACACAACCGTGTGACACCATGACCCAGGGCATGACTGTGAGACAACACACACACCACGTGACAACACCACAGTGTGACACGACATGACTGTGACTCTGTGACCCAGGACAACATAACACACCACATGACAACACCACAGTGTGACAAGTGTGACATGACTGTGACACCCAGGACAACATGACTGTGAGAAAACACAACAGGCCCACGTGACAACACAACCGTGTGACCACACAATACTATGACATGGCTATAGGACACATGACCCTAAGACAACATGATGTAAGAATATGCAACATGCCTACAGGACACAGCCGTGCGACGTGTGATAATGTGACGTGACGATGGGACACCACAACCCTAGGACAAGATGACAACGTGACTGCATGACAACCTGGCCACACAGCTGTATGACATGAGGACGTGTCTCCACGATCACATGACTGTGTTCCAACATGACCTGACACAGAGGCCAAAAACCCCACTCATCATCAACTGAGTGATGCTTAAATGACAATTCAGCCAGGCCCCGTGGCTTGTGCCTGTAATCCCAGCACTCTGGGAGGTCCAAGTGGGATCACTTAGGCCTGGGAATCTGAGGCTGCAGTGAACTAAAATACACCAGTGCACTCCAGCCTGGGGGACAAAGAGACACCTTGTCTCAAAAATAAATAAATAAATAAATACAGATAATTTGTGGATGCTATGGAATCTTCTCTGCTCAAATGGAAAAGTACCAAACATGAAAAAACAGAAAGAGCAAAAGGTAAAACATTATCTATTTTTATTTTTGGATGTGTATTCTTTAATACTAACTTAATATTCACAAAAAACCTACTTTGTGTCAGGTACTACGCTAGGAGATAGTCATTGATAATATTCTAATAACAATAGTCATGTATATTTATAAATGCTAAGTAAAAGCCCAGAATGACAGTAGATTTTTAGAAGTTATTTCTCAGGGAGAAATTGTGGTAACAATATTGCTGGTTCCATGGGTTAGGGAAGGGAGACAAGAATACAGAGTAACATTCTTGTGAACATGGGTTAACTTCTAATTTGAAAACCAATGTTTAAACTGCAAATAGTTGATGTATAAAGAAAAAATACCTGTAGCACAAAGCCAACCCCTAAATATTCACCCAGATTTCACGACTGCGCAACGCACCCACGTCACACAACTGTGCTTGTATCCCTTAAATTTGTACAAATGAAGGCAACACAACAAAGCCGCCTGCTGGCACGTTTCTCAGAGCGTCGTCCCGTCGTTACTGACGCCTGACTGTAATCAGGAAGCACGTTGACATAAGTATGCTCCAATGTTAATTAATAAATCGTGTGTAGGATAGTTCCTTCAATTACATGTGCATTCAAATTCAATTCTCTTTCAATTTTTTTTTAATGAAGTGAAAAAACGTGCAGTGACTGGCTTTAATAAAGCAACGAACCTTAGGGAACGACCGTGAAAGTCAGATGCACAGACAGGGAGGGAACACGTCTTCTCTTTGCCTGAAGCTATTGCTTCTGGTCCGAGATAACTACCTGCTCAGGACCCTCATGTGAGCACAACCAAGCTCTCATGGCCAGACGGACGCACGGGTGCTCAGCTATCCTCAGAGGAGGCATTCATTCACTCCCTTCTTCCTTCAACGAACATGACCGAACATCTACCACGGTCCTAGTGTTGCTCCATGTGCTGGGGGCCGCCTGCGATCAACACAGGATGTCTCCGGCTCCCAGAGCTTTCATTCTGGAGTCCCTGACGCCTGCAGCTGTGGCAGGAGGAAGTGCACGGTGTGCAGACCCAGCGCTTGAGCTGCTCTGGAGACAAACTGAGCTCACGGCTCAGCCTCTCCGCTAGCCACTGTCACATCCTGACATGCCATATCTGACTTTGGGATGTTTCCGAGGCAGCAGATTTATCTTCAGAGTAAGTTTAGCCTAAGAAAGACGGCCGGGCGCGGTGGCTCACGCCTGTAATCCCAGCACTTTGGGAGGCCGAGGCAGGCAGATCTCAAGGTCACAAGTTCGAGACCAGCCTGGCCAATACGGTGAAACCCCATCTCTACTAAAAAGACAAAAATTAGCTGGGCGTGGCAGCGTGCACCTGTAGTCCCAGCTACTTGGGACGTGAGGCAGAAGAATCACTTGAACCTGGGAGGCAGAGGTTGCAGTGAGCCGAGATCGCGCCACTGCACTCCAGCCTGGGTGACAGAGCAAGACTGTCTCAAAAAAAAAAAGAAAATAAAGTTAAATAACTTTTTTAAAACCTCTAAGGAAAAACAAGGTCTCGGTATTATTCAACCCACACATGTGCTCACTGCCTAACGGATGTGCACCCAGGGTTAACAACTAGCTAAAAAGTAAATGGCCCACCCTGGATAACCAATAGTTTATTTTGATATCCGTTTAATCTATGAAACTCAATGCTGCTCATGACTCCAGTCTTACCAACTCCACGACCGCTGTGTGTGAATCATCAGCTTGTTTACGTCTTTCATTCGGTTCAGGAAAAGGATGCCCAAAGAAAGGAAGTGATTCGCCTCTGGTCAGCCATTCAGTCATATAAGGAATTATTCTAGTTTCGTTTTTAACAATTTCCAAAATATTTCATCAAGCAGAAGATTGTTCGGTGCAGTCTCTTTCCAGCTTTTTATGTGCACATGAGAAATACGTAAGAGCAGAGGAATAGACGAAAGTCGTGTTTAGGCCTCAGTAGTTACAAAACGCCTGAAGAGACGACGTCAGGAACTAGATGGGCGGCACACGGCTGGCAAACTCCACTCATGGGCAAACGAGGGGCCCGAGACACTCGCTCACGCAGGCTGAGACTTCCCGGAGGATGCACAGGCAGGCCCAGTGGCCCATTTCCGAGTCTGCCATTCTGCTCCTGAAATGCACTCCCAACGCTGAGTTCTGAGCCTGTGGAGTTCTTGCCATTCTCTTTTCTCCAGCAACGAAGCAGGCAAGGGCAGGGCGGTGCTTTCTCATTAATCCGCCACCCTCCTGGGGTGGCGCGCAGGACGCTCGTGTTCAACTCCGTTTCCAGTGTTCTCAGCCTCTGTCCCAGCTGAGTCTCTTCAATGCCACAGCAGCAAAAAGGGCCTCTCTCCTCAACACGCACGTCCCCGGGGTCCTGCTCTCGCACTGTGGCTGAGCTCAGCCTTCACGGCCTCTCTGGGAAATTCATCCGACGTCAAGGTTTTCACCTCCACTTATTTATGCCAAAGGTGTCCTCCAGCTTCAGAGGCACAGAGCCAAATACCCAGTGACTACGTGCAGGTCCCACCTCCATCACTCCAAATACCCGGTGACTGCGTGCAGGTCCCGCCTCCATCACTCCAAATACCCGGTGACTGCGTGCAGGTCCCGCCTCCATCACTCCACTGAAGACACCTCTTCCCACCGTCCGGACCTAGAAGCCTCCTCCATTCACCTTTCTCCACACAGTCAACCTCGTCGTCCACTTCCACCTTCGGGGCATCCGCCACTCCCTCTCTGCTATGCCCAGCCCTCCTGAGCTCGGCTGTTACCCAGGCTGGCACTGCCTCCCCCACAGATCCCAAAGGTCTTCCCGGCCACCGACGTGGGCCATCACTCCCACGCCGATCTCAAAGGTCTTCCCGGCCACCAACGTGGGCCATCACTCCCACGCCGATCTCAAAGGTCTGGCCAGCCACCAACGTGGGCCATGAGACTCACACAAGCGTCTGCACCGGCATCAGGGCACGTGCCTTGTGTGGCGATGCCACACACATCCCCAGTGGTTCATGCTCAACCTCCAGGAGTCCTTCAAGTACAAATCCTTCCAATTCCATCTCCACTGTGTGAAAGCAGATGCAACGGTCTTCACTAAACTTGGGTGGTAGGTTTAGGATTTCCTAGTAGTATCTTAAGCATTGTGCATCTCAATAAAAACACAGTATTTAATTTTTCAACCTGATGCAGAAGAGCACGATGAATTCCCAAATCCAAGGGCTCTGTGCTGCTCCCCTCAGGGACAGGAGGCTGAGGAGACACACTGAGGAGAAGGCCCCTGTGCTCTCAGCAGCCACGGATGGCAGGAGGCCCTGGTGGAGGGAAAGATGCCCAGCGGGAGATGGGTAAGCAGCTAGGACCTCCAAAAGCACCATGGCTTTAAACTCACATTCCTGCATAGAACTGTGAATAGTGGGAAATTCGTTTATATATGTCCAGACCGACTGCAAGTTTCTACAAGTCTACTATTTTATGGCTACGTTCTCGCCTTAATTTATTACTTTTGTCTGGACCAATTGCCCACATCTTGAATATTAAATTGACCAAGTGCTATGGAGTAATTACAAAGCATTCAGAAGATACCTACGGGAGTCCTATTCATGACACATTTAAGATATTTAGAAAGCAAATGGCTTCATTTGAATTAAAAGGTAGACACTGATAGTACATAAAGAGCAGGAACAATTATCAACATGAAATTTGGGTGTGGAAGTGGAAAGAGTTCTTCCTCAACAGATGCATTTCCTGAACGCTGAGGCCTTCCCTGCTTGTCAGGCACAGGAGGCGCCTCTGTCCTCCCCACGGCGGTTGCACTGGGACCACCCACGCTCGGAGCTCAACCACACCAGGGTCCCGTGCGCCTCAGGGTCTCCATGTGTGCCACTGTGCACAAAGTATGTCTGCCTCTGCCCTTTTTTTTTTTTCCTGGAAAACTACTCTTCATTGCTTTTTTAAAAGTGATTTATTCCTAACAGCTTTATTCAGATATCATCCACACGCCATCTGATTCTCGCACTGGAAGTGCACAGCTCAATAGCATACTCGCAGAGCTGTGCAGCCATCCTCACAATCAATCGCAGAACACGCGTCACTCCAAAAATAAACCCAGGCCCTTCGGCAGCCAGCCCTCATTTCCGTGCCCCCAGCCCCAGGCTACCAGTAATCTACTTTCTGTATAGATTTGCCTGTTCTGAACACTGCGTCTAAATGGAATCCTATCCGTGGTTTTCATGACCGGCTTCTTTCACTTAGAAAACGTTTCTGAGGTTCATCTGTGCCGTAGCACGCGTCAGTGCTTCATTCCTTTATTGCTAGAGAAGATTCCATTGCACGGATGGACCACAGCGTATTTGTCCACCCCTCCGTGTCCGGATACTTGACCTGGGCTGTTTCTCTTTGAGTACCATGAATAATGCCTCTGTAAGCAATCAGGTACGAGTGTTTTTAGTGGACATATGTTTCATTTCTCTTGGGTATGTACCAAGAAATGGGATTTCCGGTCACACGGTGACTCTATGTTTAAACTTATGAGGAAATACCAGGTGGCTTTCCAAAGTGGCCGCACGATTTTCTATTCCCAACAGTCATGGACGAAGGTTCCAATTGTTCCAGGATCTTGCCGGCACTTGTGATTGTCCGTCTCTGCCATTACGGCCATCCTAACGGGTGGGCGATGGTGTCTCGCTGTATTTTGATTTGCATTTCCTGGCTGGCCAAGGATGTCCAGTGTCTTCTCACACCTTCTCTGGGGGAACTGCCTGTTCACGCCCTCTGCCCATCCCTTTCTCGGCTTCGTTGTCTTTTGATGTGTTGTAGGAGTTCTTCTAAATATAAGCCTTTTTACACATACACTTTGCAAACATTTTACCTCATGACGTGACTTTTCTTATTTTATTGATGGTAACGTCTGAAACACACAAAAACTTTATTTTGTTAAAGCTCGATTGGTTTATATTTTTTCTTTTGTAGCTTGTGCTTTGTACTTTGGGTGTCATCTCTGAGAAACCGCTGCTTAATCTAAGGTCACAAAGATGCAAGTCCATGTTGTTTTATAATTTTATCTCTTGCCTTTAGGCCTTTGACCCATTTTGAGTTACTGTTGTGTAGGGAGCGGGCGGGGCTGAATTTGGCGTGTCTGCCCATGGGTGCCCAGTTGCCCCAGTGCCATTTGTAAAAATCCTACTCATTCTTTAGATTTGTTGTAAATATCGGCCCTTTGGGGAGGCAGCCTCAACCCCTCCATCGTGAACTAATCGTCCCTTCCTCTGTTTCTACGGCACCTCCTTTACAAAACTTTAATCTCATTATATTTTGCCTTCCTCCTCAGGAGCTCATACCTCTGTATTCACACAGCCTTCAACGCATGGGCTCAGTCAATAGCATGCGCTTTCGAGAAAAAATGGTCTATTTATTAAGCACCTCCACAGTGTGACAGAGCCTATGCCGGGCACTAGGGTGCAAAACGAAGTTGTCCAGAAAGGAGACAGGTATGTGCACCTACACATGAACTCTAACTGCACCGCACTCAGAGGCATCGAAGAGCCTCTGGCATGCACAGGAGCCCGCACCTGGGAGCATCTGACACCGTCCCTACGGTGCAGTGTGGAGGCTGGGAGCTGGAAGGTAGACCAGGTCACACAGCAGGGACTTGCTCAGTTTCTTTAACAAGAGAACAGATGCTGAGGCACTGGACTTAATCATGTGGAGAGTGAGGTTACTCGGGGGCCTAAAGAAAGGGAGTTAGATAAGTAAATGTGGACTCAGGAAGGTTTCTCTGGTGGCAGGGTAGGTGGCCCACCTGAGAGAGGAGACAGCAGAGATGAGATGCTCTGTTACTCAGGACTTGAGGAGGATCGGGGCGTGACCGAGGCAGTGGTGTGGGCATCGGCAGGCTCCAGCCCCATTGAGTATGGGACGTGGGAACCACACGCCAGAGTTGGTTTTCTGAATCCTCTTTAGGGAAGAGGGGTCCAAACAAAATAATGTGAGGAAACCAGAACCTAAAGGATTTTGTAATTTATCATGAGCGAGAAGAAAAAATAAGAGGAAACTAGAATAACATGAAATGACAACAGAACATAAATAATGCAATGGCCAAGTTCAGAACATCTCTCCGTGGGGCCAAGTCCAGAACACCTGGCCTCAGATGATAGAGGGTGCAGTCCAGGCAGCTACACAAGAGGAATGACGTCGCTCACAAGTGTCTGGGTTTGTAGGTGTGTGCACGTGTGCCTGGCAGCTACCTCGCAGAGCAGAGCTGCACAAGCTCCCGCCTCAGCTCTGCACGGCACCAGCCCCTTCCCTCGAGGAGCCAAGCAAACCCCAGGGCAGGTGCCTGCAGGAGCTCTGAAGGCCAGGCAGGTCCTCACTCTCCTCGTGTGTCCACTTAACATGAGCTGCATGAGCACACCCTGCCCTGCCCATGCAGTGCTCACGGTGACCTCCCACAAAGGACAACTGTTCAAGCAGTCAGGCAACAAAGTAAGGCAACATGGGGACGTGAAAACAAAGGAGAGAGCTCGCAAGTTTGCCTGGGGAAAAGATTCAGGAATGGCTCCCCAGAGAAGACGATGCTTGGGATGATATTTGAGGCATCAGAGAAGGTTCTGTCCCTCCATCCATCCATCCATCCATCCACTGTCTATCCATCTGTCCATCCATCCATCAATCTGTCCATCCACCTGTCCATCTGACCATCCATCCATCCATCCGTCCATTGGTCTGTCCATTCATCCATCCATCCATCCACCTGTCTGTCCGTCCATCCATCCGTCCATCCATCTGACCGTCTGTCCACCCATCTGTCTGTCTGTCCATCCATCCATCCACCCACCCACTCACTGTGGGCCCCTTACCATTAAGGAGGAGAGGGCATGTGAATCAGGGAATCCCAAGAACAAACACACAAGGTCAACAGCAACAAGTGCCACAAAGGAGTGGTGCAGAAGGCTCATGCAAGGGTGGGCCACGTTCTGCATCGGGGGAGCTTCCTTGGGGAAATGTACCTGAGCAGGATTCAAGAGGAAGCAGGCTGGGTGGGCGCAGCATTCCAGAGATGGGACATTTCATCAGAAACAAGGTAACAAGGTTCATGGCCAGGAAAGAACAGACAGGCCAAGCCCTTTGCTGCTGACCCCTGGCTGATGACGCGGGGCCCTGCCCATTCATGGCCTTTCTAGCCATGAGCAGGTAATGGCATAGCTCCCCCAAATTCTCCAGTACCCCACCCCCGCCCCGTCACCTGCATCCTCTCATGTCTCTGACAACCAACCCCTCTCCCCACGACCTTCCACAAACACACCAGGCCTCTCTCAGGCCCTCAGTTCCCGGAGCTCTGCCAACAAACTGGATAAACTAATTAGTGTCTTCGTGTTAATTAATGTTCTGTTGTTTATATAAGCTATGGGATTTCTGTTCCTGCCGTGGTCCCTTTAGGTAGGTTTAGCTACAAACAAATTAAATCCCATTACACCAAATTATACTGGAATATATGCCAATCATCAAAGCACGTCTACCTGCATGCCATTCCCAGAGTTCCCTCAGAGACCGCCTCGTGCCATAAAGGAATGTTTAAGTAGAGGGAGTGCTCATCATTCATGTACCTTGTCATATTAAAACTTCAAGAACATTTATTAGAAAAGTCATTTTAACAGTGTGACAACTACATTTTTCTCTACAATACCAAGTTGTGAAAATTAACTCATCAGATTTAAGAGTGTCAGTGCCTCTGAACTTTAAAATTAAACAAGACCAACCTGAAGGTTTCCAGAATTTATTAGTTTTTTTTTTTTCACCACTTATATATGTTTTGCTGGTTAAAATATAAACCATACACTCGCCCTGAAAAATTAAAATTATACAGTTAATTCAAGTCATTTCCACGAGTTATAATGGAGTATTTTACAAATGCTTAAGCCCAGTGTGGAGTGAGAAGTCTCTAGAAGCTGACTGGCTCCCCCGGGAGAGAACTGGATCAAACGGCCCCACAGGAAACATGCTCCACTTCCTCTGTAGGGTTACTGCCCCTACAGGCCTCGAGAGTGACGGCAACGACGTCAAGGAAGAAATAAATACTGCCTCAGGTGTGAGAGCTCCAGACACAGCACTGTGTGAGAGAACTACACACGGCGCCATGTGAGAGGGAACCAGACACGGCGCCTCGTGAGAGGGAACCAGACACGGGCCATGGGAGAGGGAACCAGACATGGCGCCTCGTGAGAGGGAACCAGACACGGCGCCTCGTGAGAGGGAACCAGACACGCGCCGTGGGAGAGGGAACCAGACACGCGCCGTGGGAGAGGGAACTCCTAGACACGGCGCTGTGACAGTTAAGTGTTGATCAGTGCAGGTGTCACTCCTGATGTGACGCTGTGAACTCACTCACTTGAGGGCACATGAAAGGCCCCAGTTGCACAACGCAGAGGCAGCTTGATCCTAACCACCTGTGAGTTCCCAGAAAGGGTGTGACGTGCAACAGAATCACTGTCAGTCCAAAGTCAAGCTTGTGGGACATAATTTTAAGCCTTGTTCTCAATCTGTTCTGGAGATGGGATTATTTTAGTGGTTGTGTCACTGGTTACAGAAGTCCCAGCAGACACGTGCACCACCTATGACAACAGCCGCAGAGGACTTTCCCCTTCGGAGGCAGGACAAGAAAAGCCTTTTAAACTTAATTCCTTTTTATAGTAATAGGCTACAATGGTGAAGAACTTCTCTTTGACAATTTATCTCTTTAAAAAAGTTAGATGCTCATTTGGGCCTTTCAATAGTGCTGTTACCAGTCACCAACAGACCAGTCAACATGGAGCCCACCCAATGCAGGCCTACTGACCACCTGGTCAAACCCCATCCTAGGACACCTTAAGTGTCTTTTGTGTCATTAATACCATTATAATTATTATCCTCCATACACATTTGTGTGACACTATCATGTGTAGAGGACAGTGGTTTAGCCTACGGATTGAAATATCTCTTTCCAATACTTCTATATTTAGGTACATTTTACATTTCCAAGTATGGAGTACAGCTTCCTGTGGGACCCTGATGTTCTAAATATTTATATCCCCTCGTATTGCCCAGAAAGTCAACTGACATGTGCTCAACACACTCTTAGGTACCGAGATCATGTATCAATAACTAAAAACACAAGCAAAGCTTAGCAAGTCTTGCCCATTAGACCCAGAGGTAGACAGCTCTGAGCCTGAGTTCCATCTTCACCCCTTGCTAGCATCAGGTCCCTTTGAGTGACCTCTGAAATCCTTCCAGGCCTCTCACATCACAGGGCTCCAGCTGTGGTCTATATCCCACCCTTCCCTGCACTCTGCAACTAGCCCCATTAGCCAACGATTCAGGCCCATGGTAGGCATGACATTTGCAATAATTACTAAGACAGACACACCCCTGCTCTCAGGGGGTTACAGCTGAGTCTTCTGCTATTGAATTAAGGGCTTCTTAGAGCACAGGCCAGGCCTGACTCATCTCTGTAAATACATCACATGGCAAATAGTCAGTGAAAGGTAGGGGAATGCATCCAGGACGCCCACACAAATGTTCACAGCAGCCTCATTCATCACAGCCAAGAGGCAGAAACAACTCAAATGTCCAACGACTGACAAACAGATAAATACAATGGGGTATATACAAACAACACAGTATTATTTGCTTGTTAGAAGCATGGAGGGGGTGTCTATGAGGCACTGGCACTGCTACCCCACAGATGAACCTTGAACACGTGGTGCTAAGTGGAGGAAGCCAGGCACAAAAGTCCACCGATGCCATATGGTTCTATTCCTATGAAATGTTCAGCATAGCAAGTTCATAGAGACAGGAAGTAGACTGGGGACTTCCTAGGGCTGGGCAGGGGGTGGGCCTAGAATGGGAGTGGTTACTAATGAAGATAAAATATTCTAAAATTAGATTATGGTGATGGCTGCGCAATTGTGCAAACGCACTAAAAACCACTGACTTGCACACTTCAAAAAGGTCAACCATGTGATACATTTACTACACTTCAACAAAGCTATTCAAAAAGGTAAACCACGTGATACATTTACTACACTTCAACAAAGCTATCCAAAAAGGTAAACCATGTGATACGTTCACTGCACTTCAACAAAGTTATTCAAAAAAGTTAGTGGATTAAATGAATGTGTGAATGAGTGAGTGGTCTCAGACAAGTTACTGAACATGCGCCTTGTCTTGTGTTGAGAGGGAGAGTGTCTACAGAGATTTTGCAAGGATAAGTGAAATGTGTACATGAAAGCATCTTGTGGATTCCACGCTCAACAAATACAAACATCAGCCAACGTAAAGGATAAGTTGTCCCCACACAGCCATAGCCCGCATCACCACACTGAGCCTCAGCCCAGCACGGTGATGCAAGAGGAAAGGAGCTGACGTGAGGTTCGACAGACAGGAGGCATCCTCCCCTCCCCACAGCCTGCACCTGACCCTGGTGGTCACTACCACGAGGGTGCTGGAGAAAGGGATGGGGTGGAGACCTGGAATGACCAGGACGAGGATCACTCATGTTGGCCCCAAAGAGCAGGCTCTTCACAGCTTGTGGGGCCAGAGGAAGACACCCCCATTCAGGGTCCAGACAGCAAAGCCAAGCCAGGAAAACCCACTCCTCAGCACTGGGTCCTTTTGTGTTGTGGGCCAGCTCTTGCCGACTGATGACCCCGGCAGGTGTGCAACGTGACGCTTTGTTCTCCAGCTGCCCTGATGGCTCAGCACCACCCAGTCACGAAGGGGACAGTGCTGGATGAGAGCTCCTCAAATAACCATCCCAGGCCCTTCTTTAAATTAAAGTTAAAAAGGAACTCAAAATATTGGTTCACTACTTGTGTGGTACTTTCAGATTCCCATAGCATTTTTTTTTGGGGGGGGGGCTTCTGTCATTTATAATTTTATTTTGAAAGATTTAAATTTTTTAATTTTTTCAACTTTTATTTTAGATTCAGGGGTACATGTGCAGGTTTGTTACCTGGGTCTATTGCAGGATGCTGAGATTCGGGGTATGACTGAACTTGTCACCCAGCTACTGAGTATAGTATCCAACAGTTTTCCAACACTTCCTCCCGCCTTTCCTTCCTCCTCTAGTGGCCCCCAGGGTCTACTGTTGCCATCGTTATATCCATACTTCCAAATGAGAACATTCGGTATTTGATTTTCTGTTCCTGTGTTAGTTCTCTTAGTAGAATGACCTTCTGCATCCACATTGCTGCAAAGAACATGATTTCGTTCTTTTTATGGCTATGTAGTATCCCACGGTGTACAAAGACATTTTCTTTATCCAGTCCACCTGTGTTGCACACCTAGGCTGATTTCCTGTCTTTGCTATCGTGAGTAGTGCTGCAATGAATATGTGAGTCCATGTGTCTTTTCAGCAGCATCATTTTGTTTTCTTTTGGATATACAGCCGGTAATGGGATTGCGGGGTCAAATGGTCATTTTAAGTTCTTTGAGAAACCTCCAAACTGCTTCCCACTGTGGCTGAACTAATTTCCATTCCCACAAACAGGATATAAGCATTTCCTTTTCTCTGCAGCCTCACCAGTATCTGTTGTTTTTTGCCTTTTTAATAATAGCCATTCTGACTGGTGTGAGATGGTATCTCATTGTGGTTTGATTTACATTTCTGTAACAACTAGAGATGTTGAGCATTTTTTCATGTGTTTTTTGACTACATGTATGTCTTTTAAGAAATGTCTGTTCGTGTCTTTTGTCCGGTTTTAATGGGGCTATTTGTTTTTTGCCTGTTCAACTATAAGTTTCTTATAGATTCTGTGTATTAGACCATAGCTTGCAAATATTTTCTCCCATTCTGTAGGCTGTTTACTCTGTTGATAGTTTCTCTTGCTATGCAGAAGCTCTTTAACTTAATTAAGTCCCACTTGTCAATTTCTGTTTTTGTTGCAGTTGCTTTCAAGGACTTAAGTCATCAATCCTTTCCCAAGGCTGATGTCCAGAATGGTGTTTCCTATTTTTTTCTTAGGATTCTTATAGTTTGAGGTCTTACATTTATATTTTTAATTCATCTTGTGTTAATTTTTGCATATGCGGAAAGGCAGGAATCCAGTTTCATTCTTTGCATAAGACTAGCTGGCTATCCCAACACCATTTACTGAATAGGAAGCCCTTTCCTCATTGCTTATTTTTGTCGACCTCATCAAAGATTAGATGACTTTAGCTGTAAGCGTTCATTTCTGGGTTGTATATTCTGTTCTGTTGGTCTATGTGTCTGTTTTTGTACCAGTGCCATGCTACTTGGTTACTGTAGCTTTACAGTATAGTTTGAAGTCAGGTAATGTGATGCCTCTGGCTTTGTTCTTTATGCTTAGGATTGCTTTGGCTATTCAAGCTTTTTGGTTCAACATGAATAGTTTTTTTTGTTTGTTTTTTGTTTTTTTTAGTTCTATGAAAAATGACATTCGTAGTTTGATAGGAATAGCATTGAATCTGTAGATTGCTTTGGGCAGTACAGCCATTTTAACAATATTGATTCCTCCATTCCATCATCATGGAATGTTTTTATGTTTGCTTGTGTCATCTATGATTTATTGTAGCAGTGTTTTATAGTTCTCCTTGTAGAGATCTTTCACTTCTTTGAGTTAGGTGTACTATTAAGTATTTTATTCTTTTTGTGGCTATTATGAATAGGATAGCATTCTTGATTCGGCTCTAAGTTTGAACTTCACTGATGTCTAGAAATGCTACTGATTTTTGTACATTGATTTTGTATCCTGAAACTTTACTGAAATTGTTTTTTTTTTTTTTTTGAGATGGAGTCTTGCTTTATCAGTTCCAGGAGCCCTTTGGCAGAGTCTTTGGGGTTTTGTAGGTATAGAATCATATCATCTGTGAAGATAAACAGTTTGACTCTTTGTTTTCTTATTTGGATGTCTTTTACTACTTTTTCTTGCCCGATTATTCTGGCCAGCACTATGTTGAACAGGAGTGGTGAGAGTGGGCATCTTTGTCTTGTTCCAGTTCTCAAGGGGAATGCTTCCAGCTTTTGCCTATTCAGTATTAATGTTGGCTGTGGGTTTGTCATAGATGGCACTTACTATTTTGAAGTATGTTCCTTTGATGCCTAGTTTCTGGAGGGTTTTTATCATGAAAGGGTGTTGGATTTTATCTAAAGGTTTCCCAGATGTATTGAGATAATTGTATGATTTTTGCTTTTAATTCTGTTTACGTGGTGAACCACATGTATTGATTTGTGTGCACTGAACCAACCTTGCATCCCAGGAATTAAGCCTACTTGATTGTGGGGAATTAACTTTTTGATGTGCTGTTGTCTTTGATTTGTTAGTATTTTGTTAAGAATTTTTGCATCTGTGTTCATCAATAAGCACAATCAGAAATGACAAAGGTCACAGTACAACTAATCCCACAGAAAAACAAAAGATCCTCAGAGACTATTATGAATACATCTACACACACAAACTAGAAAACCTAGAGGAAGCAGATAAATCCCTGGAAATACATAATCTTGCCAGATTGAATCAGCAAGAAATATAAACCCTGAACAGACCATTATTATCAAGTAGCAAAACTGAATCAGTAATAAAAATCCAACTTAAAAAAAAAAAAGCCTCAGAACGATGGATTCATACTTGAATTCCACCAGATGTACAAAGAGGAGCCGATTCCTATTCTAAAACTATTCCAAAAAAAAAAAGAAAATCCAGGCAGAAGAACTCCTAACTCTTTCTATGAAACCAGCATCACCCTGATACTAAAACCTTCTTTAATTTTCTCAATATTTTATAGTTTTCAGAGTATAAGTTTTGTAATTGTTTTATTACATTGTGTTCATTTCTGTATTGTTTGTTGACGGTATACGTGCATGCAATTGAGTTTTGTATGCTGATTTTGTATCCTACAATCTTGCTGAATTCAGTTATTATTTCTAATAATTTGTTAGGAACTTTCTAAATATTTTCTAGACAACTTTATATTACTTGCAAATAGACACCATTTTACTTCTTCCTTTCCAATAGGAATGCCTTTTCTTTTTTCTCACCTGCTTTTCCTGCCTAGAACCAGTACAATGTTGAATAGAAGTAGTGACAGCCAGGATCTTTGCCTTGCTCCAGGTCACTGAGGCAAAATTTTCAGTCCTTAACCATTACGTATAATGTTAACTGTAGGTTGTTCATATGTGTTCGTTTAAGGTGGAGGATTTCTCTTCTATTTCCAGTTTGTTGAGTGTTATTTGAAGAGGTGTTGAATTTTGTCAACTACTTTTTCTACACCTATTGAGTTGATCATGTCATTTTCCCCTTTTTATTCTATTAATATGTTGCATTGCATTAATTGATTTGCAGATGTCAAAACAAACTTGCATTCCTGGAAAAAATCTGGTTGGGTATGTTCTATGTTGCTGGATTCAGTTTGCTAGTTATTTTATGGAGGACTTTTATATCTACATTCATAAGAGACACTGGTTTGTAGTTTCTTATGATGTCATTGTATGGTTTTAGTATCAAAGAAATACTGGCTTCACAGAATGAGGCGGGGACTCCCTCCAACTTCTGATTTTGAAAGAGCATATGGAAGATTGTTATTAATTTATCCTTTAATGTTTGGCAGAATTCACCAGTGAGACCATCTGAACCTGGATTTCCTTTGGCACAGTTAGCTTGATTATTAATTCAATCTCTTTCCATGTCATAGATCTTTTCAGATTTCCTTTTTGTAAAGTTTTATTTTTAAAATAAATTTGATTGTGTATACTTAAGGTATACAACATGTCATAAGATGCATATAGATAGTAAAACAGTTACTACAGTGAAGCAAAATAACATTCATCATCTCACATAGTTACCCATTTTGTGTGTGTATAGCAAAAGCAGCTAAGATGTATTAATTTAGCAATAATCCCAAATACAGTTCAATTTTATTAGCTATAATTCTCCTGTTTTATGATAGATGTCTAGACTTCATCTTACATATCTGCTCCTTTGTACCCTCTCACCTACATTTCTCCTTTTCCTCTCTCTACCCCTATCCCTGATAACTAGTTTTATCTCTTTATATTTGACTTTTTAAATTTCTAAATTCCACATGTAAGTGAAATCATGCAATATTTTTCTTCCTGCATCTGGCTTATTTCATTTAGCATAACAACCTCCAGGTCCACCTGCATTGTCACAAATGGCAATGCTTGAAAATTGCTTGAACCTGGGAGGTGGAGGTTGCAGTGAGCCAAGATCGCGCCCCTGCACTCCAGTCTGGGCGACAGAGCAGTACTCCATCTTAAAGACTTAAGTGTTAGACCTAAAACCATAAAAACTCTAGAAGAAAACCTAGGCAATACCATTCAGGACATAGGCATGGGCAAGGACTTCATGTCTAAAACACCAAAAGCAATGGCAACAAAAGCCAAAATTGACAAATGAGATCTAATTAAACTAAAGAGCTTCTGCACAGCAAAAGAAACTACCATCAGAGTGAACAGGAAACCTACAGAATGGGAGAAAATTTTTGCAATCTACTCATCTGACAAAGGGCTAATACCCAGAATCTACAAAGAACTCAAACAAATTTACAAGAAAAAAACAGTCCCATCAAAAAGTGGGTGAAGGATATGAACAGACATTTCTCAAAAGAAGATATTTACGCAGCTAATAGACACATGAAAAAATGCTCATCATCACTGGCCATCAGAGAAATGCAAATCAAAACCACAATGAGATACCATCTCACACCAGTTAGAATGGCGATCATTAAAAAGTCAGGAAACAACAGGTGCTGGAGAGGATGTGGAGAAATAGGAACACTTTTATGCTGTTGGTAGGACTGTAAACTAGTTCAACCATTGTGGAAAACAGTGTGGCGATTCCTCAAGGATCTAGAATTAGAAATACCATTTGACCCAGCCATCCCATTGCTGGGTATATACCCAAAGGATTATAAATCTTGCTACTGTAAAGACACATGCACACGTATGTTTATTGCGGCACTATTCACAATAGCAAAGACTTGGAACCAACCCGAATGTCCATCAATGATAGACTGGATTAAGAAAATGTGGCACATATACACCATGGAATACTATGCAGCCATATAAAAGGATGAGTTCATGTCCTTTGTAGGGACATGGATGCAGCTGGAAACCATCAATCTCAGCAAAATATCGCAAGGACAAAAAAACAAACACTGCATGTTCTCACTCATAGGTGGGAATTGAGCAATGAGAACACTTGGACACAGGAAGGGGAACATCACACACCGGGGCCTGTCGTGGGGTAGGGGGAAGGGAGAGGGATAGCATTAGGAGATATACCTAATGTAAATGACGAGTTAATGGGTGCAGCACACCAACAGGGCACATGTATACATATGTAACAAACCTGCACGTTGTGCACATGTACCCTAGAACTTAAAGTAAAATAAAATAAAATAAAAATACAAAAAAAAAGAAAAAAAAGAAAGAAAGAAAATAAGCAAGACTCAACTCTAGGCTGTCTTCAAGAGATTCATCTCACATATGAAGACAGCCATAGGCTCAAAGTAAATGTATGGAGAAAGATCTATCAAATGGAAAATCAAATGGAAAACGAACAGGTGGAAGAGTTGCTATTCTTATTTCAGAAAAAAAAAACAACCAAGCAACAGACTTTAAACCAACAATGATCAAAAAGGACAAAAAGAAAGGCATTACATAAGGATCTTATTTTTATAAGGCTAAACAATATCCCATTGTGTGTGTGTGTGTGTGTATAAAACAAACATATAAAACACTGTTAACAAAAGAACAGATGATATATATATCATATACATGATATATCATATCTATATATCTATATAGATATATATCCATCATATATATATCATATATATCATATCTCATATATATGATATATATATGTCACAGTTTCCTTACCCATTCATTTGTTAAGGGACACTCCGGTCATTTCTATATCTTGGCTATTGTGCAATATGCTGCAGTGACCAGGTGAACAGGGAGAGCAGATATCTTTCTGAGGTTGTGATTTTGTTCCCTTTGGGTACAAGCATTAGAGGGGTTGCAGGGTCATATGGTAGTTCTATTTTTACTTTCCTTAGGAACCTCCATACTGTTTTCCATAATTGCTGCACAAACCTACATTCGTGCTGAAGTGTTTGGGGGTTCCCTTTTCTCTGCACTCTAACATTTGTTTGGGGGTTCCCTTTTCTCTGCACTCTAACATCTGTTATCTCCTCTCTTTTTTCATAGCTACCCTATTCAGTGGGCATGAGGTGATATCTCAGTGGTTTTGATTTGCATTTTCCTGAGGATTAGTGATGTTGAGCACTTTCAATAGTTGTGTGAAAAGTGCTCAACATCACTAATCCTCAGGGAAGTGCAAATCAAAACCATGTTGGCCATTTTTATATCATCTTTTGAGAAGTATCTATTCAGGTCCTTTGCCTATAGTTTAGTTTTTAAGTTCCAGGATACATGTACAGGACATGCAGGTTTGTTACATAGGGAAACATGTGCCATGGTGGTTTGCTGCACCCATCAACCTATCACCTAGGTATTAAGCCCCACATGCATTAGCTATTTTTACTGATGCTCTCCTTCCCTCTTCCCCCCGACAGGCCCCAGTGTATGTTGTTCTCCTCCCTGTGTCCATATGTTCTCATTTTTCAGCTCCCACTTATAAGTGAGAACATGCGGTGTTTGATTGTCTGTTCCTGTGTTAGTTTGCTGAGGATAATGGCTTCCAGCTTCATCTATGTGCGTACAAAGGACATGGTCTCATTCCTTTTCATGGCTGCATAGTATTCCATGGTGTACCACATTTTCTTTATCTAGTGTATCATTGATGGACATTTGGGTTGATTCCATGTCTTTGCTATTGTGAACAGTGCTACAACATACGTATGCATGCATCTTTGTAATAGAATGCCCATATTTTAAACTGAGCTATTTTTCTGCTATTTAATTATATAAGTTCTTTATAAATCTTGGATATTACCCCCTTATTAGATATATGACTCAGCAATTCCTCTTCCATATATACCATATATATCCATATATACCTATGAGAAATTAAATCACCACCTTGTAAATATCTTTTTAAAATATTAAAAATGAAAAGGAAAAATTATATATATATATTTATAGCATACAGCATGATGTTTTGATGTATGTATGCATTATGGAATGGCTAAATCAAGCTACTAAATCTTTTTTGTGGCATGAACTTAAAACTTACTCCTTAGCAATTTTGATTTATACAATATATTATAAACAGCAATCACCACAAGGTACAATAGATGTCTTGAACTTATTCCTTCAGTCTAACTGAAATGTTCTGTCCTTGGACCAAGAGCTCCCCAATATTTTTTCTTATTTTTGGTAGTATGTGCCTAGTAGAAATTTGTTCATTTCATCTACGTTACCAAATTTATTGGCTTAAAAGTGTTCATCATACTTGCATATGATTTTAATTTTTAAAGTCAAGATATAATTAAAAAACATAAAATTAACCATTTTGAAGTGATCCATGCAGCGGCATTTAATACATTCACATGTTCAACCACCTCTGTCTAGTTTCAAGACATTTTCCATCAGTCCAAAAGGAAACCCCATCCTAGTGAGTGACCGTTCCCCATTCTCCTCCCTGCTCTGCTGCTGGCAGTTACCTCTCTGTGTTCTGTATCTGTGGATTTACCAATTATGGATATTTCACTGATGTGAAATCATGTAATATGTGACCTTTTGTGTCTTGCTTCTTTCACTGAGCATAAGGTTTCTGAGGTCCTTCCTCCGCTGTAACATCTACCAATCCCTCACTCATGTTCATAACCGAGAAACGTTCCGTTGTCTGTATATACGCATGTGCTTACCATCCACCCCTGTGGACATCCAAGTGGTGCCCCTTTGGCTATAACGCAAGCACTGCTGTGAGCTGGAAGCTCCTGCACTGGTTCGGGCACCTATTGCCACTTCTTTTGGGCAGATAGGCAGGATGGCATTCTCTTCCATGTTTAAGTTTTTATGGATAGTGAAAACTTAAACTCTTTTCCACAATAGCTAAATAACTTCACTTTCCCAACAGCAACATATGAGGATTTCAACTTGTCCATATTCTTGCTAACTCTTATTACTTTGCTTCCTATTAATTTTGTCACTGATAACCATCCTAGCGGACGTGGCGGAGCACTTCATTGTGGTTTTGACTCGCAACTCCCCAGTGACTAGTAGTTTTAAGCATCTTATCATGTGCTTGTTGACCATTTGTATATCTTCCTTGGAGAATGTCCATCCAGTCCCTTGCTCATTTTAAAATTAAGCTTTTTTGTTGTTGAATTCTAAGAGTTCTTCGAATATTATAGACACTATAATTCATTTTATTCTTGTAAGGTTAGTAGGAATCTCTCTTCTTTCATTCTGGATTTTAGTAATTTGAGTCATCTTTTTTTCTTTATGAGTTAACTAAGGCTTAATAATTTTGTTGAGCTTTTCGAATAATAAAGTTACAGTTTCATTGATTTTTTTCTCTCATTTTTTGTATTCGATATTTTATTAATTTCTGGTCCACCCTTAAACACAACAATTGTGAGATGAAATAAACACCTGAATGTGAAAGCACCTTTAAAAATGAACTTGTGTATAAGTATGTATTAATTCAATAATTATTTAAGATGCTTTCTATCTGCCAAGCAGGCTCTGTTCTTGGTGCTTGGGATATGACAGTGAAAATTTGTTCTACATGATGGTACTTACAAATATGCATATCAATTATATCTCTTATATGAAAGAACTGTACCCTACTCATCTTTATATTCCCTCTTCCTGGCCCACATTAAATGTTTCATGAATGTCAGGTAAATGCTAAAATAAGAGATATTTTTATTATCTGTCATTTTCTTGCAATTCCTCTTAGACAATGGCTCTTTGAGAGGAGAAAACTTATCTTAACCATTCTTGTGGTTTAAATTCTGTCTGCCACGATGCCACAAACATACTGTATGCTCAAGAATATCGTTTTGATTAATTGTTTAACTTGAATCTGCCTTCATATTAATCCACATCAAGGGGAAACAAAAAAGGAGAAATCAAAATTAATAAAGTAAAATAATTAAGGTTAAGAAAATATCCTTATTGTTTTTAGCAACAAGGGCTATGTCTTCTGTTTTTCTCCATCTCACACACTGCTTGCCGGAGAACAGAACATACAGATGCTCCATAAATATACACATATAGAGCATACTGGTGCTCAATAAATCTCTACCAACTGTTCAATTGGTTTTCTCCTTGGGATTCCAACAGGTTAATTATCCCACTTCCCTTAGGGACAACCGAACAGTCATCACACAACCCTCCATAATCACTGCAGGGGTCCACAGTGGCAGACAAGTCTTGCTCTTCCCTTTCAGGAATCTTGCTGTGGGAACACAAATCAGTGCGTATGTCTCTAGTGTTTAAGGCACTTACAATTTTTAATGCCATGTTTTTTAAAAAGAGAAAGTGAAGATCAACAACCCTGGTCAAACCATTCTTTCAAGCAGCCCTTCTTAGACAATGATCTTTTTTCTTCAATATTTTAAACTTTTAGTCATCTTGTAGAAGAAAGAAAAATGTCATCCACCCACTAATTGTTTCAAAGTACTTCTTCTCCCCACCCTGAACAGTAGTCACTGTTTAAAAATTGCAGCACCTCGGAGAAGAGCCAAGATGGCTGGCTCCATGCAGGTGGGAAGCGCTTCTCACAGAGACCAGCCCATGGCGTAGACCAGCACACTGCGAACAGATCCTTGGAAAAAGGGCTTTGAGCGTGGACGGTGAGGACACAGACCCCTGGCTGGAAGGGGAGGAAGCTGGGAACCCTGTGCAGGGTTGCTGGGCAACAGGACTTGTTATTAGCCTTGAGTGACTCCAAGGGGAGGACTGAGAGAAACAGGCATGGAATGACCTACTCTTGACCTGGATCTCCCCGATCCCAGCTATGGGAGACCCAGTGACCCCCACAGACATCTGAGCTGGCAGGGAGAAGTGCCCACGGAGTTGGCAGACAGAACTCCAGAATATTTAGTGTGGGAATGGCTGCAGTGGAGCTCAGCCATGGGCCCTCATCCCCCAAGTCTTGCCACACTCCCCTAGGCGGCTTTAGCTTTGTTAGCTGTGGGACCAGAAGAGAGCAGGGCTGGCCGGCCCCTGGGATGCAGCCAGTCTGATCTGAATGCCCCTCTGACTGCTGGCCTCTTCCGGGCTCCCTGCCTGGATGCACCCACTTGCAGCACAGCAACAGCTGCCCAGCCAAGGCACTCATCAGTAGCCACAGCCATAGCCCTCTCACCAGCAGAACCCGCCTGTCCATCAGAGCACTTCTGCAGATAAGCCCCCACCAGTGCACACCCACTCACAGCCTTCCCCCGCCAGCGTGCACCCACCTGCAGCCTTCTCCCACTGTGCACACCCACTCACAGCCTTCTCTCACCATGTACACCCTCCTGCAGCCTTCCCCCACCATATATACCCACCCGCAGCCTCCTCCCACCATGTACACCCACCTACAGCCTTCCCCCACCAGCATACATCTACCTGCAGCCTTCCCCCACCAGCATGCACCCACCCGCAGCCTTCCCCCACCATCATGCATCCACCTGCGGCCTCCCCCTTCTGTCTTGCCAGCACATACATGCGTGTGCACTTATCATCACTCTGCAAGGGCACTTTGGCTAGCAGCCCCCACTGGAGTGTTGTTACCAGTGGACTGACTCAACTGCATGCTGTCTTCAAGAGACCAGGAGATTATTCTCATATCTGAAGACAGCCATAGGCTCAAAGTAAATGTATAGAGAAAGATCTATCAAGCAAATGGAAAACAAACAAGAGGAAGCATTGCTATTCTTATTTCAGAAAAAAAAAAAAAAAGACTTTAAACCAACAATGATCAAAAAGGACAAAAAAAGGCATTACATAATGATAAAGGTTCAATTCAACAAGAAGGCTTAACAATACTAAATATATAGGCACCCAATGCTAGAGCACCCAGATTCATAAAAGAAGTTCTCAGAGGCCTATGAAAAGACTTTGACAACCACACAATAATAGTGGGAGATTTCAACATCTCACTGACAGTGTCACACAGATAATTGAGGTAGAAAACTAACAAAAATATTTGGGACCTAAACTTCACACTTGACCAAATAGACCTAACAGATGTCTACAGAATACTCTCCCCAACAACAACAGAGTATATACATAGTCTATACAGAATATATAGTCTCCTCATCTCCACATGGCACATACTCTAAGACTGATAACATCCTTGGCCACACAGCAATTCTCAACAACAAATTCAAATAAACCCAAATCATACCAACCACACTCGGACCACAGCACAATAAACAGAGATCAGCACCAAGAACATTGCTCAAAATCATACAACATCATAGAAATTAACCTCCTCTTGAATTACTTTTGGGTAAAGAATGAAATTAAGGTAGAAATCCAAAAATTATTTGAAACTAGTGAAAACAAATGTGCAACATGCCAGAATCTTTGGGTCATAGGTAAAGCAGTGTTAAGAGGAAAGTTTATAGCACTAAATGATTACATCAAGAAGTTAGAAAGATCTCAAAGTAATAAGCAAACATCACACCTAGAGAAACTAGAAAAGCAAGAGCAAACCAACCCCAAAGGTAGAAGAAGAAAAGAAATTGCCTAAATTAGAACTGAACTGAACAAAACTGAGACACAAAAATCCATTCAAAAGATCAACAAAACCGTAAGTTGGTTTTTTGAAAGAATAAATAATACTGATAGACCACTAGCTAGATTAAGTTTAAACAGAGAGATCCAAATAAACACAATCAGAAATGACAAAGGGGATATTACTGCTGACTCCACAGAAATACAAAAAGCCCTCGGAGACTATTACTCACACCACTATGCACACAAACTAAAAAACCTAGAAAAAAATGGATAAATTCCAGGAAGCGTACCATCTCTCAATATTGAACCAGGAAGAAACTGAAATCCTGAACAGACCAATAATGAGTTCTAAAACTGATTCTGTAATAAGCCACCAACCAGAAAAAGCCCTGCACCATACAGATTCACAGCCAAATTCTACCAGACATAAAAGAGAGTGGATACCAAACCAATAAAACTATTCCAAAAAATCAAGGAGGAGGGACTTCTCCCTAACTCATTCTAAGAAGTCAGCATCATTCTGATACCAAAACCTGGCAGAGATACAAAGAAAAAAGAAAACTTGTGATAAGTATCCTGATGAACATAGACGCAAAAATCCTCAACAAAATACTAACAAATCAAATCCAGCAGCACATTAAAATGCTAATCCACCATGGTCAAGCAGGCAATATTTATTCCTGGATGCAAGTTTGGTTTAACAAACATAAATAAATGTGATTCATCATATAAACATAACTAAAAACAAAAACCACATGATCATCTCAATAGATGTAGAAAAGGCTTTCAATGAAATTCAACATCCTTTCATGTTAAAAACCCTCACAAACTAGTCATCAAAGGAACTTACCTCAAAATAAGAGCCATCTATGACAAAACCACAGCCAACATCATATTGAATGGGTAAAAGCTGGAGGCATTTCCCTTGAGAACAAGAACAAAACAAGGATGCCCTCTCGCACTACTTCTATTGAACATAGTACTGGAAGTCCTTGCCAGAGCAGTCAGGCAAGAGAAACAAATAAAAAGCATTCAAATAGAAAGAGAAGTCAAATTACCTGTCTTTAGACTATATGATTCTATACCTAGAAAATCTCATAGTTTCTGCCCAAAGGCTCCTAAAACTGATAAACTTCAATAAAGTCTCAGGATACAAACTCAATGTACAAAAATTAATAGCATTTCTATACACCAATAACATCCAAGCTGAGAACCAAATCCAGAACACAATCCCATTCACAATAGTCACATAATGAATAAAATTCCTAGGAATACAGCTAACCAGGGTGGTGAAAGAGCTCTACAATGAGAATTACAAAATTCTGAAGGATATAAGAGATGAAACAAGTGAATGGAAAAACATTCCAAGCTCATCGTTATGAAGAATCAATATTGCAAAATGGCCATACTACTCAAAGCAATTTACAGATTCAATACTATTCCTATCAAACTACCAACATGATTTTTCATATAATTAGAAAGAACTATTCTAAAATATATATTGAAACGAAAAAGAGCCTGAATAGCCACAAAAGTCCAAAGCAAAAAGAACGAAGGTGGAGGCATCACATTACTCAACTTCAAACTATACTACAAAACTACAGTAACCAAAACAACATAGTACTGGTAAAAAATAAACAGAACAAAATAAAACAACAGCAACAACAAAACACAGACACATAGACCAATGGAACAGGATAGAGAACCCCCAAATAAAGCAGCACACCTACAACCAATTGATCTTTGACAAAGTTGATGATAACAAGCAACTGGAGAATGGATTTCCTATTCAATAAATGGTGCTGGAATAGTTGGCTAACCATATGTAGAAGATTAAAACTGGGCCCCTTCCTTTTACCATATACAATAATTAACTCAAGATGGATCAAAGCCTTAAATGTAAAACCTTAAACTATAAAAAATCTGGAATAGAACCTAGAAAATACCATTCTGAACATAGTGTTGGCAAAGATTTTATGATGATGCCTCTGAAAGCAATTTCTACAAAAACAAAAATTGACAAGTGGGACCTAATTAAAGAGCTTCTGCATAGAAAAAGAAACTGTCAACAGAGCAAACAGGCAACTTACACAATGGGAGAAAATATCTGCAAATCTACCCATCTGACAAAGGTCTAATATCCAGCATCTACAAGGAACTTAAATCAACAAGCATAAACAACCCCATTAAAAAATGGGCAAAGGACATGGACACTTCTCAAAAGAAGACATACATGCAAGCAACACACATATTTTTAAAATCCTGAACATCACTACTCATTATAGAAATGCATATCAAAACCACAATGAGATACCCTTTCACACCAATCAGAATGGCTATTACTAAAAAGTCAAAAAATCGCAGACGTTGTCAAGATTGCAGAGAAAAGATAACACTTAATTTATATTCCCACTACTGGTGGGAGTACAAATTAGTTCAGCCACTGTGAACTAATTTAAAATTCCTAGGAATATAGCTAACTGGGGAGGTTAAAATTCCTAGGAATTTTATGGAATTCCTAGGAATACAGCTAACCCGGGAGGTAAAAGATCTATACAAAGAGAATTACAAAACTGCTAAAGGAAATCGGATATGACACAAGTAAATGGAAAAACAGTCCAAGCAGTTTAGAGATTTCTCAAATAATTAAAACTAGAATTACCATTTGATCCTGTAATCCAATTACTGGGTATATAACCAAACGAATATAAATCATTCTACCCAAAAGACACATGCACTCCTATGTTCATCCCAGAACTATTCACAATAGCAAAGACATGGAATCAACCTAGTGCCCAGCAATGATGGACTAGGTACAGAAAATGTAGTGCATATGCACAATGGAATACTATGCAGCCATAAAAAAAGAACAATATCATATCCTTTGCAGGAACATGGAGGCATCTAGAGGCCATTATCCTAAGCAAACTAACACAGGGACAGAAAACTAAATACTGCATGTTCTCCCTGATAATTGAGAGCTAAACACTGATAATTCATGAGCACAGAGAGGGGAGTAACAGACACCGGGGCCTACCTGAGGGTGAAGGGTGGGAGGAGGGAGAGTGTTGAAAAACTACCTATCGGGTACTATGCTCACTACCCGGGTGATGAATTTTTTTGTACACCAAACCCCAGCTGTGTGTGCAATCTACTCATGTAACAAACCTGCCCATGCACCCCAAACCTAAGGTAAAAGGTGAAGAAAAAAGCAAACAGCAGCAACATCCTTGCCAGGTCTCATTGTAAATGAGAAACGGTACTTATGTGTGGAATATCCATCTCATATGTACCTTGATTTGTAAATTATTTTCCACCAACTAAGATAGAACAGAACTCATTCCCTAATTAGGTTACTACTGTTCACTTCATATCAGATTCAGAAAAATCTGAGATTTTTGGTGGGGGAAGAGTCGATGATGTATGAACAGTTATGAGAGAGAAAGGGAGGGCTAGGTAATATGAGAGCTATAGTGTAGTTTAAGGCGAAAACTAGATAAAAACTTGGTGGTGGTTAAAAATCAACTGAGGGCAGGATAACTCATGCCTGTAATCTCAGCACTATGAGGGGCTGAGGTGGGAGGATCGCTTGAGCTTAGGAGGTTCAAGGCCAGCCTGGGCAACATAGTGAGACCATCTGTAAAAAAAAATTGAAAAAAAAAAAATTAGCCAGGCATGGTGACACACACATGGAAGGTTGAAGAGGGACGATCTCCTGAGCCCACGAGTTCAAGGCTTCAGTGAGCCAAGATTGAGCCACTGCACTCCAGCCTGGGCAAGAGTGAGACCCTGCCTCTTACAAAAAAATCAATTAGGAGAGAGCCTGAGTCCCTGAAGTAGGGACGTGCCTTCCTGGATGTCAGAGCCCCCTGTAAGAAGCTGACTGAGCTGTCTGTAGTTATCACTCAACGCCTAGGGTAATTGAGACATCAGTTCACGTGAGACCTGAAGACCCCAATCTGACATGGTTAAGTGCAGCTATTAGTCCCCTGCAGATGTGTGCAAACATGCGAACACATACTCCCTGTCTAGACACACCCTTTACAACTGAGAAAACAGAACCTCCTTTCACAAAGTATAAGTAATTCAAACTTGGAACCAACCAACATGCACAGATGCACCAGAAAGCTCCTTCCAAGCACTGTGTGAGCCTAGACATCTCCAGGTGATGTGCCTAATTAACCCATACAGGTACCTGGACTTCTCCAGGCAATGCACCCAAATGAGTCCATCAAGGTACCTGGATGTCTCCAGGCAATGCACCCAAATGAGCCCATCAAGGTACCATGCTCAACCTGCACGATCAGCTTTAGACCTCAACTCTCAACCAACCTCAGCTATCAGCCTCCCATGATCATGCTCAGAAGGTGTTGACATGTCAAGACAATTAATAACACATTAATTTGACTTTCTCTTCTCCTACTCACAAATTCTTATCTTAATTCCCAATTTGATTTTTAAGATTTTGTTTACCTTTCCAAAAATGAGACTCCATTAATGACTTTCTTCAATTCTCCCCCTCTTATACCGTATTTTTGTGAGTGCCCCAAAGTTCCTCACTTGACGACATTTACTGTTTCCTGCATGGATGAAGTTCATTTTCCCTTTTGTGTTCTTATACCATTTCCATGAGCCTTAGAGAGAGAAGTGGGCACTGAGATACAAGAGCACAGATTGCTTTCCTGAAACGAGATTGCACTGCATTTTTAAACGCATGTTCTAGTATGTTTGAGCCAGAGGAGGGATGCACCTGCCCCACTTAAGTTCAGGTTATGGCCACAAACGTGGAAAACGCAACAGCAGCAACAGATGGTTTTAATTCATTAGAGAATGTTATGTGGAAGTCAAGGCTAATTAGAAAATCTTGATAGTAGTAACAATAGCAAATATTTATGCATTCATTCACTCTACATAGACTTGAGGCAAGCCTGCTGTGTCTGCGCTAAGAACTAGGTGCTGTGCACGGAATGAAAGATGCCGTCCTTGTTAACAAGGACCTCAGAACCTAACTGAAAACAGACAATAGGGAAGAAGCAGACACACGACCAGTTAATTGAAAGAGACCACAGGATAAATGAGAAGGCGGCCGTGTGAGAGGGAACTTCACTCCTGGGATCTGACTTCCGAGTTACGGTCTTACCTCGGCCACTGCCCTCCGCCTCAGCATCTCCTACGTAAAGTGGGGGTAAGAATCATAGCTGACGTTTAAAACCACCGAATGGCCCAGCTTGCTGCCTGCAGTCCCGATCTACCAGTTGCCCTTCTGTGATCAACAGCACCTGGTCCCTCTGGAAGGCACCCTGGGCTGGTCACGGAAAAACGATTGCCTGAGTGGCCGGGCTGCAGATGGTGAGCTTTTGTCCTGGAGCTGTGGTTTTGACAGCTCTTCCTTCTCCCAGTTCCACCTGGTTGGTTAGGAGAGACCCTGCTGAGGAGGGGCATTTAAAATGAGACTCGAAGAATAAAAGGCCCCTGCTGGGAGGCAGTTCTGGGAGGCCTGGCACGGAATGAGGTGTGGAGGGGAGGGGGCCGGGAGAAAGTGCGGTAAGAGGCAAGGCCCCTGTAGAGCGTTCTGGGGAGGAGCCTGGGGAAACCACATGCGGGTGAGGACAGGTGGCTGTGGACAAGGGAGGCACAGAGGCCACGGCCGGGTCTCTGAATGGATGCCAGGGCACAGGTGGCCTCTGAAGGCTGGAGATGGGAAAATCACATGGTCACCCTGAGCTCACTGTGGAAAAGGAACTGGGCCAGCAAAAGGAGTGAGGGCCCGAGTGATGGGGCGGAGTCTGCTATGTGCTCGTCTTCTAGGCAGGCAGGGATCACCTGTATCAGCTCAGGAGGCAGCGGTGGCCAAGCGCAAAGGCCACGGGAGCTCCTGGAAAGACAGATGCTGGTGTCCAGAAAACACCTCATGGAAAGCTCTTGGTCCCCGACAGCCTGATGGGAGAGGGCCCTTGAATACTAGAGAAGATGTAATTCCTGCACCATTTAACCTGGATCAGAGCCCAGAGAAAGAAGGGAAGCTCCCTAAAGAACCCCGCTTACCCCTGCTATCAATACCTGAGAAAGATGCCGCAGAAAACCTACCCAGCAATCTTAGGAATACAGGTGGAAATCCCTCACAAACACAGGTGATATAAACTCAGGAATAGTTAACATTATAATAGGAGCAACATGGTGAGTACAGCAAGGATTTACTCTGGGACATTAAGGATGTAATATTAGGAAATCAATATTTATTGCCATAAATTAATAAAGACATACTGGGTTATCATTGCAATATACAGTGGAAAGGCGTTTGACGAAATTTAATTTCAAAACTTGATCAAAACTAACTTTTAGTAAAATCAATCAAATGTGGGCCTCCTGAGTTTCTTAAAGGATGAACATCCTGAAGCCTGTTGTTGACATGCAGATTCGATCCCAGGAAAGCCACAGACAAGACTGAGTATGATGCCCGCAAAACAGCTAATAACATCCCGCACACAGCAAGGAAAACACACTGTGACTTGTGGATGATGTGATTCTCTTTCTAGGAAAACCCAGAGATCTTTGAGACAGTGACAAGTTTGTTAAGATGCCGGATACTCACCATTCTGTGGCCTCCCAAATTCTCATCATAAGACAACTTACAGAATTTAACTAGAAAATCTCTGCCATAAGAGCAACAACGGCATATAATAGAATAAAGCTCACAACAGATGTTTGTGACCTATATGAACAGCACTAAAATTTTCCAAGGTTTATAAATGAAGAGTTGTATCAACTAAGAGATGTGATGTTTTTGAGAAGATGAGTAAATATTATACACGTCATTCTTAAGAAACATGAATTTAAGAACATTAATCCAATTAAAATTCCAATCATGGGGGGGTGGGAGTAAGAGAGAGAGAGAGAGAGAGAGAGAGAGGGAGGGAGGTCTTGGCAAAAAGGTACTGGAAAAATAAAGAAATAAGAAGGTTTCTTAAGCACACCTGGGGTGATGTCAATTGCTGGCAACAGTCCTCCAAAACCCAGATATAAGTCACTTCCTCCAGGCAGCCTTCCTTGATGAGCACGTCTGCCTCCTCATTCTAGACTGCAGTTTGTTAATACGTCTCTCTCTCCACTACACTGCGAAGTGTGTGGACACTGAGATTTCATCTATCTCATCTCTCTATGGACAGTGCTACATGGCTCAAAAGTGTCTCGTTCATACTAACTAGACATCAAACAGATCTCTACCAAATGAATGATTTTTAAAAGCTCAAAGGACGGCATCATCTGTGCCATAACCTGAAGTTCTCTTAATGCTCCATGGGTCTCAGCCTGAGAGGAAGGAGGACCTCTTGTGTACCTCTGGAGACCGAGCAAACCTTCCTAATGTTAGTTCCCTTAGAACTGAAAGCAGCTCCAAGTCCGATCCCTTCTTTCCCTGGTGAGATTCCAGGTATCCGAAGGGTGAGACAACCTGCACATCTTTGAAAGATCGTCAACATGAGGCTCTTGGGAATGTGGCGATTTTGCCCTTTTCTTGTTATTTCATTTCTTTTTCTGCACGTTCGGTATTCTCTGAGTCACTGCACATCCCCAGGTTTAAATGTTTTCATTTACTCATAAAATAATTGTGTGCCCACTCTCCTCTATGCTTTAGGACTATGAATTAGGTGGAGAACCAAGAACCAAGAGCCTTGTGTTCCCACAGCACCAATCAGACCTGCGTCCTGACAATGGTGGCCTGGAGCGCGAGGAGCACGGAAAGCGATGGAAGCAAATGATTATTTTTATTAATTTATTTTTTGAGACAGAGTCTCGCTCTGTCATCCAGGCTGGAGTGCGAAGGCATGATCTCGGCTCACTGCAACCTCCACCTCGTGGGTTCAAGCAATTCTCCTGCCTCAGCCTCCTGAGTAGCTGGGATTACAGGTGCCCACCACCACACCCGGCTAATTTTGTGTTTTTAGTAGAGACGGGGTTTCTCCATGTTGGTCAGGCTGGTCTTGAACTCTCGACCTCAGGTGATTGGCCTCCTAAAGTGCTGGGATTACAGGCATGCGTCACTGTGCCTGGACACAAATGAGTATTGATTAATGGATACGACGATGTGGTGCTAACACCTCACATAAGCTGTTTACGTGTTTAAAACAGAAACTTTAAATATAATGAGAGTACTTTATATCATTGTCGAGAAATTTTTAATGAATTCTGGATTTAATTCAAAATCCAACTGCTCCAGGTTTAAAAGCAAAATCCTTTTTGCTGCACCCAAAGTTGTTTTTCTGTGCGTCTATCTTATGGAAAAACAAGATCGTTGGCTGGTGGTGTTCATCACCCCTGCAAAAGCCCTCACAGGCTCCACTGATCAGACCCACTTTTAACAATGTCCCCAGGGCCACCCTGTCTTTGCCATAAAGGAAGGTGGATTTTACTCGGGAAATGACAGAAGTGATGGGGAGGATCTGCAGGTCGGCGGCTCCTGAGAACGCTGTGCTGGACGCAGGCTGTTCACGTGAGGTCATGTTGCAAAACCACGGAACGTTGTTCAAAACAAGCTTGGAAATGCCCTCAAACCACAGCTCACCCTCACTTGATCTCCACTTGCCCAAAGCTGGCGGAAGAGCCGAGCCTGCCAGGTCCTCCCTGGTGTGGGCTGCCTGTCCTTTAAAGATAGCCACAGCCTCGCTGGATGCTGGGGAGGATCTGTCCTTGAAACTAATGGAAAATGGCATTGATTGCTGGGCAGAAGGGCAGTGTCCTGGGAGGGACACTGCTGCCCAGACTGGCAGAGAATCTGGGAGGGAGGGGGAGCCACAGGGGAGTGACCTTACAAAGTGTCCCAGATGGGAAAACCGACCACACGGGGCCCAGGGGAGCTGTGGGAAGGGACCCAGGACCCACTTCGGCCCTGCAGGGGTGCCGCCATTGGAACCAAGACCGGGGTTGGGGGTCAGTTTTGCCAGCTTCCCTTCTTTGGCCTCAAGTGGCCCCAGACTCACTTCTAAAATACTCTCAAGGCAGCAGCCATGGCAAAAGAGAACCAGGCCCCAGAGGGAGCCCCCTCCATGCCACACCCCACCTGCCAGAGAAACTTTTCTGCACACTCCCCACACAGGAGGCCTGTGCTGTGCTTGCTGGAGGCATTCTACGTTTCAGCAGAGCTGCCTGCCCCACCTCAGGGCTTGAGCCCCCGTCCTTCCCCCCACACACTCCTGCTACTCTTGAATGAACATGGAAACTCTTTAACGGGGTCGGCCCTCAAGACATCTCAAGCTCCTCTGCCGCAGGCTGCATCCAGTTTCTTAAACACTGCACTGGTTTCGTCTGGCCCTGGACGCATGCCCTTCCAGACAACCAAACCTCCTCCTGCCCCAACATCAGCTGAATCCCTGCCATGCTTCCAACATCACCCCGTCCTAAGCCGGCTACTCCAGGAAGGCCACCTGAGCCCTGGTCGGATGGGACGCTCGTCACATGCCCAGCAGAGCCCACTCCACAGAGCCTGGCCTGGAACCTGGGGGGTGATGACGTGTAAATCCGCCACTACTAAACACCAAGCAAGGCCCAGCACCCTACCTGGGATTAAGTCATTCACAAGCTCTTAGGCTCAGGGGTTGGAAGGCACCGGGGCCAGGGGGATCACTGAGCAGTATGACAGACACTGAATCCTGGAGATTATGAAACTGGCATATTATTTGAGTAGCTAAAAAGATAAAATTTCTCCAGTTGAAAGTGGTCAAGCGCCACTGATGACACGCCGTTTCTCAGGGAGGGAGGCGGGATTACGAGGGGGTAGGACTTGCCTGGGGGTTCTGAGTAGCTTCTGTGGAAGAGTCCTAATATCTCAGTGAGCTGTGACAACTCAGGATACAGACAAGTCAGACCGTCACAGTTGTGCAAAATAAGCTCACTTATGACTAATTCCTGGAAAAACATCTTTAAATGTTCTCCTTTGATTATAAAAATGACTCATTAATGACACGTTCAGACATTCCAAGAGTGCTTGGAATAGGGGGTTACTTTCATGACATCACCTAAACTTAATTACCTCCCCAAAACCCCATCTCCAAATACCATCACATTGGGAGTTTGGGCTTCAACACAGGAATTTATTAGAGTAGTATAGAAATGGATTAATTGTATTTATGAAAACGATTCACTCAAGAAACACTGATGGAACAGCTAATGTCCACCATGGGCCCAGCACAGATCTAGGACTACATATGCAATGATATATCACAAACCTGATCATCTTTTTGGAACTTAAAATGTAGGGAAGGAAAAAGCCAATAAACAAATAAACCTATAAAGAAAAATTACACTCTATTTCTGGGTCCTCTATTCTGTTCCATTGCTCTACATGCATATTTTTATGCCAGTACCATGCTGTTTTGGTGATTATAGCCTTACAGTATAGTTTGAAGTTGGGTAATGTGATGCCTCCAGATTCATTCTTTTTGCTTAGTCTTGCTTTGGCTATGCAGGCTCTTTTTTTGGCTCTATATAAATTTTAGGATTGTTTTTTCTAGTTCTGTGAAGAATTATGATGGTATTTTGATAGGAATGATATTGAATTTGTTCATTGTTTTTGGCAGTATGGTCATTTTAACAATATTAATTCTACCCATCCATGAACATGGGATGTGTTACCATTTGTTTGTGTAATCTATGATTTCTTTCAGCAGTGTTTTATAGTTTTCCTTGTAGAAGTATAGGGATCTTTCACATCGTTGGTTAGGTATATTCTTAAGCATTTTATTATTTATTTATTTATTTATTTTTGCAGCTATTATTGTAAAGGGGTGCAGTTCTTGATTTGATTCTCAGCTTTGTCATTGTTGGTGTATAGGAGTGCTACTAATTTGTGTACATTGATTTTGTGTCCTGAAACTTTACTGAGTTCATTTGTCAGATCTAGGATCTTTTGGGTGATGAGTCATTAGGGTTTTCTAAGTATACAATCATATCATCAGTGAACAGCAACAGTTTGACTTTCTCTTTACCAATTTGGATGCCCTTGATTTCTTTCTCTTGTCTGATTGCTCTGGCTAGGACTTCTAGTACTACGTTGAAAAGAAGTGGTGAAAGTGGGCATCCTTGTCTTGTTCCAGTTCTCAGGGAAAATGCTTTCAACTTTTCCATGTTCAGTATAATGTTGGCTGTGAGTTTGTCATAGATAGCTTTTATAATCTTAAAGTATATCCCTTCCATGCCAATTTTGCTGAGGGTTTTAATCATAAAGTGATGCTGGATTTTGTCAAATGCTTTTTCTGCATCTATTGAGATGATCATGTGATTTTACAGCCAACTGATCTTTAACAAAGCTAACAAAAACATAAGTGGGGAAAGGACACCCTATTCAACAAATGGTGCTGGGATAATTGGCAAGCCACATGCAGAAGAATGAAACTGGATCCTCATCTCTCACCTTATACAAGAATCAACTCAAGATGGATCAAAGACTTAAATCTAAGACCTGAAATCATAAATATTCTAGAAGATAACATTGGAAAAACCCTTCTAGACATTGGCTTAGGCAAATACTTCATGACTGAGAACCCAAAAGCAGATGCAACAAAAGCAAAGATAAACAGATGAAACTTAAACTAAAAAGCTTCTGCACAGCAAAAGAAATAATCAGCAGAGCAAACAGACAACCCACAGAGTGGGAGAAAATCTTCAAAAACTATGCATCTGACAAAGGACTCATATCCAGAATCTTCAAGGAACTCAAATCAGCAAGAAAATAAAAAATCCCATCAAAAAGTGGTCTAAGGACATGAATAGGCAAATCTCAAAAGAAGATATGCAAATGGCCAACAAACATATGGAAAAAATGCTCAACATCACTAATTATCAAGGACATGCAAATAAAAAACCACAATGTGATACCACCTCACTCCTGCAAGAATGGCCATAATTAAAAAATAAAAAAATAGTAGCTGTTGGTGTAAATGTGGTAAACAGGGAACACTTCTACACTGCTGGTGGGAATGTAAACTAGCACAACCACTATGGAAAACAGTGTGGAGATTCCTTAAAGAACTAAAGGTGGATCTACTGTTTGACCCAGCAATCCCACTCCTGAGTATCTGCCCAGAAGGCTCATTATACGAAAAAGATACTTGCACATGCATGTTTATTCACAATTGCAAAAACACAGAACCAGCCCAAATGCCTATCAACCAACGAGTAAAAAAAGAAAATGTGGTATACATACACCATGGAATACTACTCAGCCAAAAAAAGGAACAAAATAATGGTATTTGCAGCAGCCTGCATGGAGTTGGAGACCATTATGCTAAGTGAAGTAACACAGGAATGGAAAACCAAACATTGTATGTGCTCATTTACAAGTGGGAGCTAAGCTATGAGGATGCAAAGGTGTAAGAATGACACAATGGACTTTGGGGACTCGGGGAAGGATGGGGAGGAGTGAGGGATAAAATACTACACATTGGGTACAGTCTACATGGCTTGGGTGCACTAAAATCTCAGAAATCACCACTAAGTAACTTTTCCATATAACCATACACCATCTGTTCCCCAAAAACCTATTGAAATAAAAAAGGAAGAAGTGTAGGTTTAGGTAAGATTGTGAAGGACACATCTAGGAATGGAGAGGGTGAAACCTGGGTGAGCTCTGTGTGTGGTGGGGACAGGAGAAGCCTCTCTGGGAGGGTGGGCAGGAGAGGTTTCACTGAGATAGTGCTCACTCAGCACTGAGATGGATGACAAGGAATACTCGTGGACGGAGATGGGGGCAGACCAGGGACAGGGATGGATCGTGAGAAGGCTGAGGTAGGAAAACCTTGCTGTGTCAGGGACAGAAGAGGGGCCTGTGGAGCCTCAGCCTGCAGGTGCAGACAAAGAATGGTAGCAGCAATGGCAGACAGGTAGGCAGGGCCCAGTTCTCCAGGACACAGCTGGTTCCTGTGACAGGTGCTCGGGAGACCAGGAGGGCGTGGAGATTAATTACTCAGTCTACCCCAGCCCACGGATGGCTGGAGCTTAACCGCCCACAGTCTACCCCAGCCCACGGATGGCTGGAGATTAACTGCCCACAGTCTACCTCAGCCCATAGATGCCTGGAGATTAACTGCCCACAGTCTACCTCAGCCCATGGATGGCTGGAGCTGCAGGAGTGCCCAGTGGTGTGTGGCCAAGAGACTGTGGTGCTCAAACACCCAAACATCAACCATCACGGCACCTGTACATACCCTTCCCACAGCGTCTTCCCTTCAAACTCCTTTGTGATCCACCGAGAAACTCACAGTAACATCACCTTGGGTGCAGAGGAGTTAACAGGATTTCTAAACACTCAGGGATATCCCGACTGAGATGGCTGCCTGAACTTCGTGTTTGATTTGCTGATGAAATCCCCAAGGTCACCCTTAACTTTTGTTTCCTTGAGATGGGGTCTTGCTACATTGCTCAGGCTGTACTCAAACTCCTGGGCTCAAGTGATCCTCCTGCCTGAGCATCCCGGGTAGCTGCAATCTCAGACGCGTGCCACTGCACTCGGCTGCCCTTTATTTTTGAAGGGAATAATATGTCCTCGAGGTTTGATGTATTCTCACTCAGGTGGAGTGAAATCCTCCTAGGATTCCATGAATTTCCAGTCACAAGACAGCCATGTCTCCCTCCCCCATCATAAGGACTCCATTTGGAAATTGAGATGCTGAGAACCTGTCCAAATCCCAATGCTCCGGTCACCTGCTACCTGCCCGGCCCTCCCCCCTCCCACCTGCGGCCTTTCCCGAGGCGAGGTGAGCAGAGAATGGTTCACACACCACGGGTCCCAGTGGCAGCTCCTGGTGCCTCTGTGTTGTAGAAAAAGCTCCCAGGGTTCTTCCTAAGAACAGACCCCACCAGTTGTCTGGGAATTAATCAGTGGCCACAGAGGGTCCCCCTGTCAACCACCTGGACTCCCTCCCAAGCTCTTTGAGACTGGGACGTCATGTGTTTCTAGAGCCTTTTCAGGAAGAGCCTGCACTTCCAGACCCTTCCTTTTCTCAAATAGCCAAGACCCTGAGGAACAGGCTGCCCATCACCTCAGGGGCTACCCCCCACTCCTCCTGTTGGACGCACCTCCTTGACATCAGCTGTAAAACTATCACTTTACTGAGGCAGAGCATTGACTTCTTACCCTACAGTTACAAAAATAAAAACAAAACCGGTTTTATCTTAGCAGAGGGAAAAACGTGACGGACCCTTCCAGGACAAGGGTCGTGAGACACAGAAATTCCCATCTGGCCCCTCGTTGACAGACAGGGACCCAACCGCATTCCGGTTCCCTGTGATGCAGAGACCGGCCCTAATGACTGCAATCACAGCTCCGTTCAACAAACGAACGACTGGACGTTACAATGGAGCCATCAGCCCCACTGAATTAATCCTGCTGAAGGACCGTTTTCATCTGTTGCTCCTGTTCCAGGCAAGCAACCCTGGTCGGCTCTGGGACCAAGTCCAAGTTCTGGAGAGGGCCGGTGTTCAAGGCCATTTGTAATTTAGTTCAGCCTCATAAATCTAACTTATCTCTCTTTCCACTCTACTGCCCATAAGAACCTCTGATTCACAGTTTTTCTTCCCTGTCTCTTGCTTTCTCCTCTCCCATCACCTCATCCATCTCCATTCCTCCCTCATTTCCAGGCAGATGTCAAGGATCTCACACGAAGGATGGGGAAATGGGCTGGGTTCGTTGGCAAATCAGCCAACGTGCAGTTCCCAGCCTGTCTCTCCAGTCCTTCGGGCCTCAAAATTACCCACAGAAACTAGCACATCGTAGGTGTACATAGACGGATACACACACATACATGTGTTCTTTGTCCAGGTTCACCAGATGTGAAAATTAGATCGAATAGATGAAGCTATGCGCTAAGTTGCTCAGGGCCACACACAGTCAGTACGCGGTCAGCCTGGCTTCCAGCCAGCGTCCGCTGCCACTCACACCCACGAGCTATCACTTCACTCCAAAGTCCATCCTTCTTTAACTCCCTGAATCCCTGGGTTCTTCCACACCACGTTCTGTAATTGTTCTCCCCTGAGCAGTTCTGATCTCAGCAGATGATGAGATTGTCTCATCCTGTTTATTTCCAATCTCTCGAGGAACCTAACACAGCATGGGGCACACAGTAGGAGCAGATAAAAACCCGCTGATATTCTGTGATGGGTGTGACTTAGCCCCCTTGCTACTCAAACTCTGGTCTGTGGACCGGCATCGCTGCCATCCATGGCAACCTTTTCAGAGATGCAGAATTCAGGTCCCACTCCAGACCCGTGAGTCAGAATCTGCATTCTCCTGAGATCCTCAGGGGGTTTCTAAGCACATCAGTGTTTCAGAAGCACTGCTTTACCCTACATGCTCAGTTCAAAAGAACGCTTTTTGGAAGTGACCTACCTTTTGACACTTGACATGCACACACCTCGGGGCAGGCTCACAGGTGAGCAGGCTCAGCCCTGACACAGGCACCTTCCACTCCTCCCTAAGTGAGAAGGAGCCTGCCTCCAGCCAGCTCCCCGACTGCCGCACCATCCACGCACCAGAACACACAGGACAGCCGCTGGTGACACTGGCTACATGAGAACAACAGTGATCTTTTCTCACTGTGAAGTGACAGGGGAGAAATCATTTGTGCGTGTGGTGGGTATAGAGCGAGAATAAGGGGGTTTCTATAACCTCAGTTCTTCGCTCCGTTGTCCACTCCTTCCAGTCACAGTGGGATGTGACCTCCGGTGCCTGGCTCTGTGGGCGTTACACTCATGTGAACAGAACTTCCACATTTGCCTGAAATCCACCCAAAGAATGAATACATCAAGCTAAGTTCCACTGACAGAACAGAAAGGCCGTCGCACCCAAGAAGTCACTCACGACCAGGGCCGGGGCTCCTGACGTTCCCTCGGCCTCCTGCAGACCTGAGGCACTTGGGTGGGGAGGGGCTGTCTTCTTGCCCCAGGACCAAGGGGACCCCGTCATACCAGAAAAGGGATTGTGCTACCCCCACCAGAGTCCGCAGAGGGGCGCCCAGACCAGCAATGAACAGCATTCATTTCTTTGTGGATAATTAATGTGTGTTAATAAGAATAACAGACCAAAACAAAAAAAAAATCCTAAGAGGAACGGACAAGCAGCCCATTTGGGAGAGCCTGAGAGCAGCTTCCGGAACTGGCATGGATGTGGGTGCCTGGCAGATGGACAGGGCAGGGGTGAGGAGAACTCTGGAATCACCGGAGTACACAGAGACCGCGATGTTGCTCAGCTTCTCAGGGGTGCACGCGCTCACCCCATCCGTGAGAAACGCGTGTCCCGAAGAGGCGCGAGTGGTTTGCGGGCAGCGGCTGGTTAACAGCTTAGACAGGGCATGGCTGCTTTTTCCTCCAGCTGCATCTGATCAGGCATGTTCAGTGGCTTGGGCGATTATCATTTGGGCGGATTCAAGGCGAATGCCTGAGGCCTCTGGATCTCACACAGGTGCAAAGGAGACCGAGGGGGAAGCGCTGCGCAGTAGGGATCCTGGGGCCCCACTTGCCACCTTGACTGTGACAGCTGAAGGGGGCACTGCCTGGCCCCCCATCCCTAGAGCTGTCCCGTGTTACAGCCTCTGTGGCATCTCCACACCTCCCATCTGCTGGGGAATTCCTATGCATTAGAGATGGACTTGGAATAAATGTATTAAAACATGTTTTTGTATGCCTGACATCTCCTCCTTCCTACAGAAAAGGTAATGATTCCCCATTATAAGAAACCCAAATTGAAACCACACGTCCTCACAGTCCTGAGGGCTCACGCGTGCCCCACAACAGCAAGGACGTCCACTGCACAACAGCTGCCACGAGGAGCCGTCCCTGCCCCTGGCCCAGGCCTCACCCCCAATACACATACACACACACACACACACACCACATATATGCACACACACACTCCACAGATATGCACACACACACTATGCATCTATACATACAGAATACATGCATACACATACACCGACAGATACATCACACCACACAGATACACAGATACTGTACACAGGTGCACACGTGCACTTATACATCCCATGCGTACACACACCACACACACTGTACATGTGCACACGTGCACACTTGTACACACCACATGCGTACACACACCAGACACCGCACACATGCACACGTGTGTACACACACACACACCACACACGCACACAGGGGCACCCCTGTGTGTCTGTGGATGCCGCCTTGTGATGAGGGAGGGCACAGCATACAAGCCCCTCGCAGGGAAACGCGCTGTGGGTCCAGCTCCATTCACTGGATCCCACGGCCTGGGGCACATCACAGGCATCTGACAAGCAGACACTGAACCAGGAGCACCGCGCGTGTGAACCCCTGTGTGAGCCGCACCTGCATCCACCCCTGCCGTGCCAGCGACCACACGCCGGGTGTCTGAAGCAATCTAGATCTGTCCGGAGATGCGATGTCCAAAACGGACTCCCTGGGCTGAAGCACACTGTCCCCAGGACCCGGCTTCCTTCTGGAGGCTCTGGAGAATTGTCCTCCCCTTCCAGCTACTCTTGGCGTCTTCATCCCATCCTCGAAGGCCTGAAGGGAACAGAAGGCCGTCCCGTCCCGAGGAAGGGGGACTCCCCAGGCCTCTGAGCAGCAGCAGAGCTCCGGCTGGTTCCAGGGCCGCGCCGGCCTCACCCCCAGGCAGGGATGCTGGGAACGTGGGCTCGGTGGTGGGGACTTGCCAGCCTCCAGTCACACGCGGGCATGCGCCCCTGGTTCTGTGTCTCTCGAGAACCCTGATGGACACGGGGCTCCCTCCTCAGCGGCTGCAGCCTCCCGGGGCTCCGTGGCACCCGCCTCTCCCTCCCACAGCTCCAGGCCTCGGGGACGGGAGCGGCCTCCCCGGTGCTGGTCTCTGGGCATCTCGGCACCCGCCCGGCCGCACGCGCCACACACACCTCTAGGTGTGGGTCCCTCACCGTGGGGTCCACTTTCCAGCAGGGTCCAGGGAGACAGCTGCGCCTTCTTTCCCCAAGGCTGAGCGCAGCGCCCTGCCGTGCAAAACACGCTCCTTGATCTGAATCGCCCACCGCCGGGAGCCAGCAGCAGATGCATCGTTTGATGCCAAACCGAAGTGTGTGAACAGAAAACAGTCAAAGCTGCTACTCTCCATTCTCTCAGAGTCTTCTGGAAGCTTCCGTCCAGCAAGTTAGGAACCCGTGTTATCAATTAAAGCTCTGTAAATCTGAATCCAGGCTCCCTGATTTCAATGTGTCTCTAAATAAGATCCAACCTCTGAAGGTCAAGGTCTGTGCACTCCCCCAAGGCTTTGTCAAACCAACATTTGCAATTTGCCGTCCAGCGCAAGTGACACTTTGGTGGTGCTAATGGACGGGTGACGTGGGACCTGCAGGCGGGAGGCTCTTTCCGGAGGCCCGAGGGGTCCGTGGCTGAGGAGCTGGCGGGTCAGACCAGAGAACAATTAGCATCCAGGCCCTTCGCCCCGAGGAACAAGAGGCCAGATGGATGGTTTATGATGAATAAGCATCGCGGTGTGAACGGGAACACCATGAATCATTTCAGAACAACTGCTAGCGACTGTCCTTGAGGAAATACATCGAAAAGCACAGTTTTAACAAGCACTGAAGATGAATTAGGAGCCGGGGCCACGGGGCTGAGCTCAATGAGAAAAGAACACGCAGGAGTCCAGAGCAAGAGGCTGGAGAAGGTGCATGAAGCCTCGCTGGAGGAAGAGGCAGATGAGGGAAAGACACCAAGCTGTCCCAGGAGGAAGCTGACACCCAGTGCCACGTCTCCGAGATGAGAGCACGGGGGCCATGCAGGCCTGTACAGGAATCTGCTCGCGGCCCCCACACCCTGGCTCCTTCCGCCTGCGTCCATCCCGGCTTCCCTGCACTGAGTCGTCCTCGTCCTCCTGTTCTCGGGGTCACCCCCAGCCTCCCCACACTTTTCCACAGGACGGGACCCCCGGGGATGCACAGACGGACCCCTGCTGAGACCCGGCCTCCACGGGGGTTGCCGGGGGGGGGGGGGGACGATCCTTCCACCCCGTGGCTGTGTCGTCACCGGGGGAGGGGTGGTGCGGAGATCACGCTCTCCACCCAGTGACACAGCTGAGGACTCTGGTGTTTCTAAGACTTATTTTTTTTCCTCTTCACTGATCTGAAAATAATCATTGTTTAAGTGTTTCCATACACCTTCCATCGTGCGAGAGTTCTCATGCTAAAGTGTCCTAGACACAAACATTTCGCCCGAGAGCTGCCAAGTGCAAATACCCGTGAGACTCTCCACCGTAAAGTGGGGTTTTTCACTGAAAGGACAGCATTCACTTTCTAGTGCTCGTCTGGCAGGCATGAGTGTGCATCACGAAGATGCCTTTTCCCAATGTCATTACTTTTCCGAAGCCAACCCTGAGTCTCCCGACCTAGAGGCCTGGAGGTGGCTGTGCTGTGATCTGGACACACACCAGCCTTCACTGGACTGTGTGTGCCTTTACTGTGTCCTCCTACCCTACTTTTATCCAACATTTTAACATGTCCACTAATTTGTAGTGAATACTCACTTCTCTTCTGTAGTCCTGGAATCTACTTTCCTACAAAGTATGCAAAAAAGAACTGCTACATAAATTAATAACCAAAATATATCACAAGGGAGAAGCTCAACCTGCTCAAATATTGCAGGATGCTTGTGAGTGAAGCAGAGTCTTAAATGAGATCTACTCAGCCATGCTTTCCATGATCCCCACTGAGTGAAGATGTTAAAAGTTCATTTCTACACTATTACTCAATACCCCAGAATTCTCTTCAGCAATTCAGACGGTTGTTGCTGTTGTTGTGTGTATGTGTATTTAAGTATTCTTTAATTATTTCAGATGACTTAGAACCTTTCTAAACTGAGCAGTCTGAGTCTGGAACTTCACCTTTATTCAGCCATGTGACCTCTGCTGCATTTTAAGGAGCAGCTCAAAGTGAGCTCTGAGGACTCATCCACAACTGGCACAGCCCTTGCCAAGCACAGTCTGCCTGTACCCAGGTCCTGGGCACACACGCCCGCTGCCACCCTTCCCTGTGCACCTGCACACGCCCCATGCAGGAGTGGGGGCACAGCTCCTAACCGCCAGCCAAGACCAATGCCCAGCCCAGGAGGGAGGTGCCCATCCCCCTCCTGTAGGGCTCACTCCTGAGGGGAAGGGGAAACGTCCTTCAGGTGCCGTCTTGCCAGAGGACGCCTTCCCGCTGCCCAGGCACGCTTGTCTCTTCAGGACATGAGGGGCTTGCGGGACCCATGGACATGGGGTGGAGCTGGGCCTGAGCCGCTCGGCCTCTCTCCCCTTCCCTTTTGGGGTCTGCCTGTCTGTAGAGCACACACTCATCTGCAAACCACACCCGCCACCCGGGACCTGGCCCTCCTGAGTCATGAGTGGTCTCCTTGCAGCCCCTTCCCCCGAGCTCTGGCAGACGCTCATCCTTCCGGACCGCAGGCCCCGGCTCCACCTGCACTTACAGAGGTGGGTGGGAGGCAGCTGCCACCTGCGCTCCCTCTGCACACCCAGGGCACATGTCCGGCAGCTCTTTGCAGAAAGCAGTGGTGCAACACGCGTGATGCCCACGACAAAGCTGGTGCAACACGCGTGATGCCCACGACAAAGCTGTCGTTGTCGTTTCAGAACAATAGGGAGGTTTCTCTGGGCTGCTTTCTGGTCACAAACTTGAAGCTGACGAAAGTCCCTTTCCTTCTCAGAGTGACATGCAGCTCGTTAACGGGGGTGAGGAGCTGGCATGCTCAAGGAAAGTGCTCCTTTTGGCCGCAGTGTGGCCCAGCACCACACCAGAGGGCCTGTGTGGGAGTCTATGTCTACACACACACACACACACACACAACCACACAGGTAAGAGTCCACAGAACAGGCCTCTGTTCCTCGTCCACAGCCCTGGCTCGTTTCCACCGGGTCCCTGAATAACCCAGGCTGCTCCTCGAAGGTCACTCATAGGACAGACCTGGGTGTGCACAGGTGAGGACAGATGCATGTGTGGGGCCAGTTCTGGGAGGATGCACCTGATTCCACTTATTCCCCATCAGAGGAAACACCGCAGGGACCCAGGAGACCAGAAACCTGATTCCACTCATCCCCCAGGGGAGGGAACGCTGCAGGGGGCCCAGGAGATGAAAAAGGTAGTGCGGTTTGTGTGGACAGCTGGTGACCAGGACGCCCCATGTTGGCGTGGCCCAGCCGCTCCACAGCCACGTGGCTTAGGTTTATGGAAGATAAACAGTGCTTGATCCTGGGTTATGAAGTAGCCCTTTTTCTACAGCATTTTCTGTCCAGGGTCTTTGTCTTGGTTTGGGTTCCCCCGAAAGAAGAGACTGAGACCAGGGCTCAGGTATTGGTGTTTGTTTGGGAGAAGAGGAGGGAGGGTGTCGTGGTGAATTCTGTGTCAGCGTGGACAGGGGTAAGTGACAGCCAGGAAACCGGTGGACATGACGTCCGGGTGTGGCTGTGAGGGCGTTTCCAGAGGGACCTGCACTGGACTCTGCAACGTGGGAACACGACATCCGGGTGTGTCTGTGAGGGCCAATTCCCATAATAAATCTCCTCTTGCATATCCATATATATCCTGTCAGTTTTGCTTTTTGGGAGAACCTGGTGTGTGTGCGATGCGCAGTTACTATCGCAGGCTCATGACTGCGGCAGCTGAGGTGCACCGTCCAAGCCAGGAGGCGTGGGCTCCTACTGCAGCTACCTGAGCCCCACTGACAACGTGCGGCTGCTTGGGAAATCGTGGCAGATGGCACTACCTTTCCCAACATATGTGTTTTTCAAAATACTCTTTTCGTCTCAGAGATACCCCTCTCGACCTGCAGATGCCTCTGCACAAGGCCCGTTGGTGACTATAGCCACTTGTTTGTCATTATTCTTTCAGGTTATCAGCTGAGAAACTCCACGCTACGAAAATCACGGACGACTTGTTCCAGCTCAGGCTTGAAACACAACGAAAACTTGAATGTTTCCTTCCGGGGCACAGGATCCCTGCCCCACTCACTCACTCGGCATTAACGTCACACACCTCTCCTGCTTCTCCCTGTGTTAGCCCCGTGCTCACACCTGGGGATGGGGAAAGACAGGCACACTCCACACAGGAGAATTTCATGGTGCTCAGGAAACAGTTGTCACTGCAGTGTGTGGACACAAACGCTTTTCTCTATGCAGATGCATTCACACACACACACACACACACACACACACACACAGTGAAACGTGGCCTATTTATAAAAGAATCGATGGACAATTTACCAAAAACAAACCCATAACATGAAAGTAGGGTCTTTAACCGGTGACCACCACTGCAACAAGCAGCTAAGCGGATCAAGAGACAACGTGACGGGGCCCTGGGTATTGGTGATGCCGAAGTTAGGACACAGGTTTCCGGGCTGTGGCCTCCGTTTGATTTTTCTCTGTGTCGCGGCTATTTGAGAGAAGCTGAACTCTGCTCACGAACACGAGCATCCCCACAGCCACCCAGTGTGAACATCCAGACGTGGAGGTAACAATTAAGTTGAAACAAAATATTCTTGCACTTTATGGGAGAATCAGAAATGCTAAAAACCTTGGTTAAAAAAAATGACCCTCATTCGGAAGCGTTTTTGCAGAACGCATCTGTCACTGCAAAGCCTCGGAGCAGGTCACACGTTCCGGGGAACGCGTCACACGGTCAGCTCCTGGGTGAGCGACGATGGTGATGGGATCGTTTGTGTAACTAAAATCAAACAAACGTCCTGACGTACAACACACGCCCCTAACGCCTGATGAGACGTCCATAAACCAAAAAGAATAGAATCCTTTGGAAGAGAATTTTAAAATAATTCTAGAAATGTTTACATAAGAATTATACGTTTTGTGAGTGAATTAAGAATTATATGTTTTTAAAAGACTATTTTTAGGAAGGAACCAAACAATTGGATACGTAGCAAGAATTTTTCCAAGTGGGGAAACAACTGCTTTCTCAGTAGCGCTTTCTGAAACCAGTTTCTGTCCTGGCTCACTGTGCAGCCTGTTTCCCTTTTAAAGACACTTCCCCATGTTTTTCATTAATAACACACACATCTCCATCTCTGACCTGCCGGTGGCTGCGTGCATCTGACCAGCCTCCACGCCCGGTAGGCAGTCCTGACTTCAGGCTCTGCTTGGGAGAGTTCAGGGAAGCCAGTTCTAACTGGGTGCTTGGCCGGCGGGAGGCAGAGCTGGGAGGCCCGTCCTGGACACCCGCAGCCCCAGTCCCGGCTGGGATGACCATGGGGCACCTTCCTGACACTCTTGTCTCTTCAGATGTTCACCGTTCTGACACCTTTGTGACCTCGGGCACTCTAATCTCCACCTGCCATAGCCATGAGGATGCCGGGGGTCTGGACAGGGCTTGAGCACTCATGCTGGGGTGGACGCCTCTGAAATGAACACAGTGTGTTCAGGCTTCTGAGGAGAGCAGGGCATGAGGAATGAAGGCTGGGAGAGCAGAGGGGGTGCAGCCCTGTGCACCCAGGTGGGGCAGCCCCGACCGTCCGTGGGTAGTTGACAACTGAATGCCCAGGTGGTCTCAGCAGCAAAGTGTAAGCACCGAGCACGGACACAGCCCCCCGTGTCTGAGCCTGAGGGAAAGAACCTTGGCCACACGAATCTCACGGTGGCGACCTAAAGCCGGAGAGAACAATAGAGACTCCTGTAGGAAGCAGAGCGTTCCAAACTTCAGGTCTAATGAAGCTCATCTGGCCAAGTGAGTCTCCATCGCCGCCCAGGACACCCGTGGCAGCTCCGGGACGAGCCTGTGGTCGGGGCGGTTTCCCAAAGCAGCAGCACCAACATGTTCCTGTAGCAAGGACTCGGCTTCCAGAATCTTCCCCGCTGAATGAGCAGGCATGGGTGCTTGAGGGCTTCCTGACTGGTCCTGAACTCTCCATGTGATGGAGAATTTCTTCACATCACAAGGAGTGACCCAGAGGGAGCCCTGGGGATGACCCAGAAAGCGCAGCTGAGGGAAGCTCTGCCATCCTCCCCACCTGGAAGCTGCCCTGGGCACGAGGAGCCTCCAGCTCTGCCTGGACATGGCGGGCACAATGCCCTCATGTGGGCTGGCCGCCAACCGACCACTGACTGTCCGCCTGGCATTCAGGCTCCCTCCACACAGCCGGGACACAGCACTGCCAACGTCTGCTCGTCTCTTGTAGGTTCACTCTCAAAATCGCCAGAGCCTCTGTTTCAAACTTCCCAGCAGCTGAGCTCCTCCTGAGTCTGGCTGAGAACAAGGCACAGCCTCCCACAGGGGGCAGTTTCTTCTTTAAAATCCCCCCACCCCTCAAGAGTAGGGACTGTGTCTTGCTCACTTTATCTGATTTTCCACAGTGTCAAAACTGCACTTGTTACACTGCGGCATCTCAGTTCACATCTGTCGCGTTGACGTGAATGTCACAGTACGTGGATTTGGTCCTGGTAATACCAAGGAGAAACTTCACCAGAGGCTTCAGACACGACGATTTCCTTCCCATCAGGCTCTCAGCAAAGACTTTAAATGACTGAGAATGGAAATCTCCCTACAGCAGCTCCTCCTGGCTGCAGGAGGCACAGTGTGGAGGCTCTGGAGGCCGAGGCTGGGATCTGCCCCGCAGGACCCTGTCACCCGGATGCTGTCCAGGGGTCTCAGGTGCAGAGAGTGCCAGCCACGCGAGACTCAGGTGGCCTCAGTGGGATCGTTCACAGAAAGAGCCGTGCCAGGGAAGCAATCTAAGCATCCATCAGCGGACACACAGATAACAGGGTGGTGTGTGGACACAGAGGCGTATGTCCAGCCTTAAACAAGAAGCAAACCCTGCCGTCTGTGGATTTCAGCGTGGATGAGCCCTGAACACATGGTGCTGAGTGACAGAAACCACATAAAGCCAAACGCCCCAAGAGCTTGCTGACACGAGGCACCCCCGGAGCCCGCCGACACGAAGCATCCAAGACACTCAGACTCATGGGAGTGGAAAGTGGAAGGGCGGCTGCCAAGGGCAGGGCTGGGGACAGACTTGAGAGAGGCTGGACAAAGGGCACGAGATTTCGGACCCACGGAGGAGTAGGTTTAAGAGCTCTACAGCTCGTCACAGTGACGCAGTTCATAGCGACGCATCATATTCTTGAAAATCACTGACAGTAGATTTCATTGTTCTCACGGCAGAAAAGTGAGGTGAGGCATCTGTTAATCAGCTTGATTGAGCTATTCCACAAGGTATTCATATTTCAAAGCATACTGCACACCATAAATGTATATTTTTGTCACTTAAAATCAATAAACGTAAATAAGTACTTGAAAAGGACTAAACCCATTGCCCAGCTTAGCTGGCACCTGCTTCATGGCCCTGGCTGTGACTGATCGTAGCAACAGGAGCATCTCAACAGCCCTGCCCACAGCTGCAAGCCCAGCCCATCATGGCGCCAGTGTCACCAGGTAGGAGACGACAAAGCCATTCAGAAAGTGCAGGGGCCACGCACACCTCAAATCCATCTCAGAGAGCCCTGGGAGGCTGGCAGCAGCTATGAGTCTCAGTCACACAAGGTAACCGGAATTCGCAGCCTCTCGCTGTGATTTGGAGATGTTACGTTTTAAAGTCATTGTGCAACAAATACAAATACCATGTGAAACCAGTGGCCACGGCTGAGGTCGGCAGTGAGCTCCATGTTCAGAGGGGCCGACTGCGCCCAGAGTAAAGGTGCTTCCTACTGATCGTAACATGAACACGTGATACCAGCTTAAAGGCGTATCTTATGTAAGATAATACAGTTTATTTCTATACAATTGAATTCCAAGGTAAAGGCCCCCTGGAAGAAGGAAAATATACAAAAATAGGAGGGTAAAGTGTGATCAGAGGTGGAAATTAAAGTGGCAATGAGCTCAAGTTCTTTCTCGATTTCTAACATTTTGAAGCTTTGTCTGCTCATTGGAACAGAGAAGGCCCCAGGTCTGGCACACGCTGGCGTTAAACGTTGTATCAACACATAGGGCTGCCTGTCTTGTTCTGTGTAAGAAGCGCAGAGGACGGATCTTCAGAATTAATTTCAAGAGATAATACTTTTTACTTCTTGTTTTACTTAGTACTTTAGACAGGATTGTAGAATTTTCTTACAGGTAAATTGTATCTACTTATGTGGAAACACTTAGTTACAAAGAAATGTATTCACAAAATGTATCGCAAGACCTCCCATATAAACAAACACCTCAAAGCTTCAGAACCCAGCCTCTCCCCGTGGGACGTGGCAGGGTCATCCTGCACCTGCTGGACTCAGGTCCCTTAGCTCCCCCGACCGTGAGGAACGGGCCTGGGCCTCACCCACCCCCTCACTGGGCTGCCGGGGATGTCGCCGTCGCGTGGTGGGACGGCTTCCAGAGCTGTGTGGAGCATAAACACGCGCCCCACGCCTTGCTGCTGCTGCTGCACCTGGAGCCCGGACTCTGGTCATGGGTCTGCCCCTGGCGTAAGGAGCTTCACTGAGGCAGGCGACCTCTGGCCTTGGCTTTCCTCTTCCCTACATAAGACACGGGGTTGGGAGGATGAGGAGAAGCCTCCCAGACAACCACACACTCACGACCTCGCACAGGCACCAAACAGCTGTGTCGGCTCTCAGCGCCGAAGGCGACAGGCAGCTCGTGGTGCCCTCTGAGATGAGAAGCAAGGACGGGGTGGCCCGAGGCGTCGAATGGGATGGGTGCCTCCTGTGTGAGATGCTGCCGGGAAAGACCGCCCAGCAGCAAGTGTCAGTCACAGGGGAGCGACTCCAACAGCAGACGCCCCGAGCCTGACTCTCGCCACTCCAAGCACATAACCGCCGACACACACGGGCCACAGCATCACGCCTCTATTTCACCCAGCCTGACTCTCGCCACTCCAAGCACATAACTGCTGACACACACGGGCCGCAGCATCACGCTTCTATTTCACCGAGCCACGTGAAAGGAAACAGAGTGGACAGAGGGCACGATGGTGCCGTAAACCACAGCAACCGAGGAGTGCCGTGGACTTGGAGGAGTCTCTGTGAGACCACCAGCATCCGGAAGAGGTCTGGGTCTGAGCATTAGGACAACACGGAATCCATTGATCTGAAGTACAAACCATAACTCAGCTCAGGCCCTACAAAGTGTAGTTGTTTATTATCGGCATTAGGAGTCCAGAGGGCACTTCCCTCAGGCAGCAGCAAACCAGAGCCCATAATTAGCCTGCCAACTCTGTGAGTAAAGGAGGGCCTTTAAACTCCAGAGAACAGGGTTCTCCTTTTAATGGTGTTAAGAATTTGCTACAATCTCACTCACCCTACTTGGCTTTTCCTAGGATTTTTGTCTCCTTTCCTGGCACCCAAAGCCATGAGTTATCCTCCCCCATCACCTCCGTGATTTTCCTTAATCTCCGACTCCTGCCTGCCAGAGCAGCCCCTTCTTCCCCTCAGGGGGCCCCTCCTGAAGCCCTCCAGCTTATGGAAACGTCCCAGGCAGGCGGCTGTATTTGCCATGTCCTGAACACAAACGGCTATTGGATAACTCTAGCTCGCTTCATATTGCGAGCTGTAAACTTCCTGAGGGGAAAATCCAGCCCTATCATTGACCCATCCCAGGTTCCAGGCGCGGGGACGGTCACACATCAACTGCCGAACATGCTTGAATGATGAAAAACAGTTTCTACACAGTAAAAGGTAGAGTTTAAGCTGGTCTTTCCGTAACCAACTGCATTGAATTCATAATCCATAGAGCGTAAACTTGAGTTACTGTATAGTATTTGCTTGAGTGGGTAAAAGAAGGTCTGGTTTAAACGTCTCTTGGTGGAGACCACTCCCTTCCAAATGCTTCTGACATGGTAACTGCACTCTATTTAGATGGTTCAGTGTCTTAAATGTTATTTAGGGACCACGTTGACCCATCTTCCCGCTGGACGTGTGACTCCCATGGTGGGCTCCTGGGTCTCCCACCCTTGCAGCTGGTGTGGACATGGGTGACACTGACTCCTGCTGGGGCCCGAACCCCATGTACGGTCAACTCCAACTGTGGAAATGGGGCCTGAACCCTATGTACTGTCAACCCCAACCACGGAAATGGGCCCTGAACCCCGTGTACGGTCAACCCCAACCGCGGAACCTGCCTGGAAGCCACACCGCAAGGCAACCTGCGTGCAGAGGAGAAGGTGTGGCGTCATCTGTATTTGGAGGTGCTTTTTAACGTTTTGGAGTGACAAGTCAGTGTTTCCTAAAAAAGTCACATCCTGAGTATGCAGCAGGCGGCCGCCCCCGAGCTTTCCTTCAGTGTCTAACGGGAAACGTCTTTCCAGATGCGGACGTCTCAGACTCCGACTCTGTACTCGTGGTGACTGTTCAACTGCTTGCCACAGAGAGAAGCAACATCTCTTCCCGCCCCCCCGAGTGCCGGGCGGACGAGTCGCTCCTCCGTTGGGAGGAGCCGTGAGATTTCGGGCGGCAAACATCACAGAGTCCCGGTGTTGTGACGACTGCCCCCGAGTCTACATCGCAGTCAATACATGGCCGGTGCTATTTTGGCAACTCACAGTCATCTGCAGGTATTGACGCATCTCCAAGCAGCTGCTCAGAGCAGCCCTTCCACGGACTCTGGGCCTGGGGAAGGCCCACATCGGCCGCCTGCACCGAGGCTTAGATTGTTCGATTTACGGGTGTGACAGAGACGTGTGGAAAACAAGGCTCCTGGATTTTTGTGCCCCACACGATTTCCCAAATACCTGTTTAAGGGATATGGGGTGGGTGAGGTAGGGCAGATGTGGGGGCTTCTGAAAGTGAGAGAGAAGAGTAGGAAGAAAACAAAAAGGCAAAGTCAAGCCAGGCACTCCCGCAGGGGCTTCCATGAACCTCCAGACAAGACCAGCCTCCTCGGAGCCAGGGGAAGCGACGACTTGAAATTATCCCACAGACAGAACGGAAACGGTCATACCCCACAGACACTCACAACGGACTACCAGCTCAGAAGACCCCCCACCCACCACCTCCATGACAGGAAGGGAACGGTCACACCCCACAGATATTCACAACGGACTATCAGCTCGGAAGACCCCCCTTCCCCACCTCCATGATAAGAGAATGGTCGTAATAACATCCTGCAGGGCTATCGGGAAGCTCAGAGGGATGAGGCGCCTGGAAGCTGCTGCAGTCAGTGACATCCTTGCTGGTGGGTACTTCCTGGCTTAGGGCACGAAGCGAGTAAACTCACTGCACAGCGGGGCTGAGAGGAGGCCTGGGAACTGTCCCCCACCCGTTTCTCTGCCTGGTCACAGTTTTGCTGCTGGCAGAGTCTATGTGGACCCTGGTTAGAATAAGGAAGAAATAATTTTGTGAACTGCCTTAACGGTGAGTGCGCTGGATCTGCTCCCAAGGTTCGCAGGCGCTCGACCCTCCTGGTAACCCTGGCATAGCTGCTGCAAGGGCACCTACCGCAGAGTGCAGCCCCACCCTGGGTGCCACTGACCCATCGTAATCCTGGCACCAATGCTAACAAAACCTTCTGCCCACAGACAAGCATGCAGGGCAAGAAGCACCTTGGCGAGGCCCCTGAGTTGGGAGGAAGCCTGGGCTGGCTTCGACCCCGGGGCTGTCTCCAGAGCCTGGCATCGCCACACTCCAAACCTGACTCACTCAGGAACAGGGCAAGGAAGCCAGCCTGGTTAATACTTCTGGAGGGAGGCGACGGGGGCCTGAGATCACGGAACTCTGAGGCGAGAAGTCCTCAGCAGAGGGGAACCTGCTTCTCAGTTCCGGAGTGTTCTCTGTGGGGTAAGTTTGGCGTCACTGCTGACTGGATCTCCTGAATGTGTGTGTGTGTGTATGTGTGCGTGCGTGCGTGTGTGTGTGTGTGCGTGTGTGTGTGTGCATGCGTGTGTGCGCGCGCGTGTGCATGTGTGTGTGTGTGCGTGTGTGTGCATGCGTGTGTGCGCGTGCGTGTGCATGTGTGTGTGTGTGCGCGCGCGTGTGTACGTGTGTGAGAGTATGAGTGTGTGTGTGTATGTGTGAGAGAGAGTGTGTGTGTGTGTGTTTTAGAGCTAGTTTACGTTGCTCTTCCACCAGCCTTGGTTCCTACTGCTTTTGGAATTGTCGGGTCCTTTTTAGATTTTCTTTTTTACCATTTTGCATGACGGAATTAGGGAGTCAATAAGTGACTAGTGGATGTTAGAATGTTTTGTGGAATGATGGTTCCTAGGAGCTTGATCAAACAACCCCCACATCCAAAAATTCCTCCTTTTAGTCAATTTCAGCATCCTACCTGCATCTTAAACCATTCTCTCTCTTCCCAGAGGCACAGCTGACCGGCCTTAGGGGTCACCTCGTGCCTGCAGATGGCCCAGTGCTGCTGCAAGTGCCCTGGAGACAACACCTGATTCCGGGATGACGCCAGCAGAACCATGGTGTCACTCAGCCCGAGGCTCATGTTCATTGCACCCCAGCCCTGAAGTTTGACAGAGAAACTTTCAGAGCCCCCATTGTATTGGGCTAGAAAATATAGGAAAACCACCTTTCTGTGGCGCCATGGAGAGGAACAAATGGAATAAAAATGAGCAGCATTCGCAGGGCACGTGTTCAACAGTTCTGACGTTGCCACCAGCGCCAGGTGCTCCTCCGCCCCGACACCCCAAGAGAGGCCGCAGGACGCAGAACCCTTGCCTGACCTTTCCTGGGAAACATGTCATTTCACCATCCTCCGTCCCCCGGGTCAGACCCTTCAACACTCCCCACATTCCTGCTCTAAAGTCTCAGCCCCTCAGCAAACCTGGGTCTGAAACCTGCCTCTTCTGCACCAGGTTTTATGATGTGGACAAGTGAGTCACCTTTGCAACTCAGTGAGCTCCTTCCAACCTGGAGATCCTTAACTGGCATGGAGATTGTAAGGTGAAGGCACACGGTGTGCACAGAGCACTCCGCCCCGGCCTGGAGGGGGCCAGGTTCACCAACCCGTCGGTGCCACCAGCACGCCTGCCTCCGGTCGCCTCACCCTCCCACTGGGCTACAGCTGCCCTGAGCCTCCTCCTGCCTCCTAACAACACCCCACTGTTCCCCGCACACTCCGAGGGTGCTGCCTGCTGAAAACGACCTTGCCCTCCAGCCCCAGGCTCGGCATCTGCCTGGGAAATATCTGTGGTCACTGGAATTCACAGTGATGATTTCCCTCCAACTGCCCTGAGAACAGCACGTGCACCCCGGATCCCCACTGGCTCCCGGGGAAGAATGGCCTCAGCCTCTTCTGCTCGTCTCCTTCACCCGGGATGTTTCCAGCACTAAACTGCTACCACGAGAAGAAAGGAAGACATGAGCTTCCAGACAGCCGCTGCCCAGAGGCGCTCACACTCCAGCCTGTGTTTCGGATGCATCTCCCAGTACTGTGCACTTTCACCAAGTTTCATGTCTTGAAATAATAAATCACAAATGCTTCGTAGTTTAGTATATGTTCTCTTTAGGGCAACTTAAATTTTAACCTTTTAAATGGCATATTCTCTACAGTTTTAGAATGAGGCGTGATGGTCGCATGACAGAGACCGCCGTGCAACGTGGAAACATCAAGTCACTTTAAACACCACACAAACACACCACTTCCCCAAACAACGTAAACACACCACTTCCCCAAACACCACACAAACACACCACTTCCCCAAACACCACACAAACACACCACTTCCCCAAACACCACACAAACACACCACTTCCCCAAACACCACACAAACACACCACTTCCCCAAACACCACACAAACACACCACTTCCCCAAACACCACACAAACACACCACTTCCCCAAACACCACACAAACACACCACTTCCCCAAACACCACACAAACACACCACTTCCCCAAACACCACACAAACACACCACTTCCCCAAACACCACACAAACACACCACTTCCCCAAACACCACACAAACACACCACTTCCCCAAACACCACACAAACACACCACTTCCCCAAACACCACACAAACACACCACTTCCCCAAACACCACACAAACACACCACTTCCCCAAACACCACACAAACACACCACTTCCCCAAACACCACACAAACACACCACTTCCCCAAACACCACACAAACACACCACTTCCCCAAACACCACACAAACACACCACTTCCCCAAACACCACACAAACACACCACTTCCCCAAACACCACACAAACACACCACTTCCCCAAACACCACACAAACACACCACTTCCCCAAACACCACACAAACACACCACTTCCCCAAACACCACACAAACACACCACTTCCCCAAACACCACACAAACACACCACTTCCCCAAACACCACACAAACACACCACTTCCCCAAACACCACACAAACACACCACTTCCCCAAACACCACACAAACACACCACTTCCCCAAACACCACACAAACACACCACTTCCCCAAACACCACACAAACACACCACTTCCCCAAACACCACACAAACACACCACTTCCCCAAACACCACACAAACACACCACTTCCCCAAACACCACACAAACACACCACTTCCCCAAACACCACACAAACACACCACTTCCCCAAACACCACACAAACACACCACTTCCCCAAACACCACACAAACACACCACTTCCCCAAACACCACACAAACACACCACTTCCCCAAACACCACACAAACACACCACTTCCCCAAACACCACACAAACACACCACTTCCCCAAACACCACACAAACACACCACTTCCCCAAACACCACACAAACACACCACTTCCCCAAACACCACACAAACACACCACTTCCCCAAACACCACACAAACACACCACTTCCCCAAACACCACACAAACACACCACTTCCCCAAACACCACACAAACACACCACTTCCCCAAACACCACACAAACACACCACTTCCCCAAACACCACACAAACACACCACTTCCCCAAACACCACACAAACACACCACTTCCCCAAACACCACACAAACACACCACTTCCCCAAACACCACACAAACACACCACTTCCCCAAACACCACACAAACACACCACTTCCCCAAACACCACACAAACACACCACTTCCCCAAACACCACACAAACACACCACTTCCCCAAACACCACACAAACACACCACTTCCCCAAACACCACACAAACACACCACTTCCCCAAACACCACACAAACACACCACTTCCCCAAACACCACACAAACACACCACTTCCCCAAACACCACACAAACACACCACTTCCCCAAACACCACACAAACACACCACTTCCCCAAACACCACACAAACACACCACTTCCCCAAACACCACACAAACACACCACTTCCCCAAACACCACACAAACACACCACTTCCCCAAACACCACACAAACACACCACTTCCCCAAACACCACACAAACACACCACTTCCCCAAACACCACACAAACACACCACTTCCCCAAACACCACACAAACACACCACTTCCCCAAACACCACACAAACACACCACTTCCCCAAACACCACACAAACACACCACTTCCCCAAACACCACACAAACACACCACTTCCCCAAACACCACACAAACACACCACTTCCCCAAACACCACACAAACACACCACTTCCCCAAACACCACACAAACACACCACTTCCCCAAACACCACACAAACACACCACTTCCCCAAACACCACACAAACACACCACTTCCCCAAACACCACACAAACACACCACTTCCCCAAACACCACACAAACACACCACTTCCCCAAACACCACACAAACACACCACTTCCCCAAACACCACACAAACACACCACTTCCCCAAACACCACACAAACACACCACTTCCCCAAACACCACACAAACACACCACTTCCCCAAACACCACACAAACACACCACTTCCCCAAACACCACACAAACACACCACTTCCCCAAACACCACACAAACACACCACTTCCCCAAACACCACACAAACACACCACTTCCCCAAACAACGTAAACACACCACTTCCCCAAACAACGCAAACACACCACTTCCCCAAACAACGTAAACACACCACTTCCCCAAACACCACACAAACACACCACTTCCCCAAACAACATAAACACACGCCTTCCCCAAACACCACACAAACACACCGCTTCCCCAAACACCACACAAACACACCACTTCCCCAAACAACGTAAACACACCACTTCCCCAAACAACGCAAACACACCACTTCCCCAAACAACGCAAACACACCACTTCCCCAAACACCACACAAACACACCACTTCCCCAAACACCACGCAAACACACCACTTCCCCAAAGCCTTTCAGTCATCTGAGTTCTATGACTATCATATAATATTAACAGTAATAATGGTGAAAATCAACAGAAATGTTTTTATTGGCCAAATATCATTTTTAAGTGTATAACTTTAATGTCATGATCACACAATGATTAAAAACTATTATTCCTAGTTGATAAACTGACAAAGGCTGAGACCTTAAATAACTCAGCCAGGTGCACACCTGCTGAATGGAGGCAGGACATTCTCTGCCTGAAGGCTGGCAAAGGGTGCTCCGTATTCTGCAGCTTGGTTTAGAATTATGATTCAAAAAGAGCAGATGTCCATTAATAAAGACGCCTGGACCAGGAGGCGGTGATAACAGGAACGAGGCCTGGGGTAGAAGCAGCCTCCCTGCCCTGTCTCCTGGGCTCCACCGCCGGCCCTGTGGACCTCCTCAAGCCAGGAGCTGTGCCTTCCTCACAAGCCCCCACCTCCGTGTCCCAGGGCAGCATGTGCAACGTGGTGGGGATACTAACAGCCCCTACCTCATAGGCTGCTGCGATTAACAAATCAGTGAGGATATTTCCAGCGCTTGGAACCCTTCCTGACAAGTAAACATTTGCAATTACTCTTAGCAGTGCAATCTATAGAGCAGCAATGTCAACGAACTAGATCAAACATCAATATCAGAAAACACACTTGCACACACGAGGCACTGCCAGATCTATAATCTAAAAATAAATAATTGCTAGGCTAATTACAAATTGGCCGTTTTCCCTTGTAGTTATTTTATTTATTGTGTGAACTGATATTATTCTGGAGTCTCCCCTTCTGTGAACCTCAGTGTCTGTCACGTCCTCCTCCCCTCCACGCCAGGACCCCGCTCCGAGAGCCCTCCCGGTTCCATCCCGGATCCCGGCTGCCGTGTCCTCATGCAGCTCCTTGTTTCCCTGCCCCACCCACAAGGCATCTCGGGGGAATTGAACTTGAATGCATTTGTGTCATCCCAGCTCTTACCAAAAGCACTCCAGTAGGTTCCGCTGCTGGGTGAGTAAATCTCACGTTCCCCGCACTGGCAACGACATACTTCCAGGAACTGGCCACAGCTCGCTCGAACGTCTACCTTCCACCGGCTCCACGGTGCGCGTCTCCCACCCATGCCACGCAGGGCTGTGCGCTCACTGCATCCTGAGCTCCCCTGAGCCCCGCTGCACCTCCCTGGATGCTGCTGATCCCACAGGCTGCAGAGCCCGTCCCCCACGCACCGCTGCCCAGAGGCGCCGACCCGTGGATAGGACTCTCCCTTCCTGCCTCTCACATGTGCTGCACTCGGTGGTGTGCGCCCCACAGAACATGCTGGAGCTCCGTGTCTCAGGGCAGCGCAGACCTGGCGGCGGGGCAGACTCAGTGACCTACGGGAGCTCAATGCCCAGTTCGCCATGCAGAGGTCACAGAAGGACAGGCAAGGATGACCGCCGAATGCCCTTTCATTTCCCATTGACACAAGTGTTAGGGCCACAAGTGCCAACTCTGAATCCAGCCACCCAGCATCTCACAGACATCACACATGTGAGCATGAACGCACACTCATTTCCTACTGACACGAGAATTCAGCAACCTGGCATCTCATGGAGACAAGACCTGTGTGAGCATTAAATGCCTGCTCAGATCCTATGGATACAATTCTGTTAGGGCCGCAAGCGCCAACTCTGAATCCAGCCACCTGGCATCCCACACACACATTGCGTGTGTGAGCACTGCCACAGTCAAGGGACCTCAGGTGAACACACCTTGTGCCCTTGTCTCCATTTGTCCAAAATAAGAACACGGCAGTCGCCCCTAAGCCCTGCTGGGAACGCGCAGTGGTTTCTACCCTGCTTAGTGCACCGTGACTGAGATGCCCCATGCAAAGGAAGCAGCAGCTGCACACAACTCGCCCCCTCGGGAACAGAACGCGGAGGAGAAACTGTTGTGAGCTGAAGATCAGCCCCTTAGCAAGACCCGTCTATCAGGCACACGGCTCTTACCCACCTCAGCACAGGGGCTGCAGGCTCCCATGTCAGCTCCACTTCACCTTCCGCCTCAACGATCAAGCAGAGGCTTGTGAGGAAGGAAAGCTCCTGACTTGAGTAGGTCCACAGGTTCACCTAAAATGTTACTGTCTATCAAGGGTTCACAGACAAGGAACAGGAGAAATGCGTCCTGGGATTACAGGGACGAGGCAAAGTCCTCTCCAGGGAGTGCCGTGCAGGGAGGAAGGTGGGGCCTGTCACTCATGGCCGTCTGCGTGGTGCCTCCTCCCGGGGTCTCCAGCCATCACGCCCTGGCCAGCCGGGGGAGCACAGGGCTGCTTCTGCTTCACTGTTGCAAGTTTACATTCTTCCCATCGTTTGTTCACGTCTTATTTAACTTCTAAGTTCAGGGGTAAATGTGCAGGTTGGTTTGAGGTAAACTTGCGTCCTGCGGGCTTACTGTATAAATTATTTCAGCCCCCAGGTATTAAGCCTAGAACCCATTGGTTACTTTTCCTGATCCTCTCTCTCCTCCCAGCCCTGCTGTGTGTTGTCCCTCTCGGTGTCCATGAGTTCTCCTCATGCAGCTCCACTTAGAGGTAAGAATACTATGCAGCCATTAAAAAGAACGAGATCACGTACCCTGCAGAAACATGGATGGAGCTGGAGGCCGTTATCCTTAGCAATCTAACACGGGAACAGAAAACATTCTTCCCATCGTTAAAGCTCAAACAGTGCACTCAAGCTTTACTTTTTCTACAGACCACAAAACATGGTGCGTGTACTGCCCTTGCACACAACGTGCGCCACACACACTCGACGATAAGTGTGCTGCCCTTGCACACCCACCCACACTCGACAGTAAATGTGCTGACCTTGCACACGCACACACACTCGATGGTAAGTGTGCTGCCTTTCACACAATGTGCACCACACACACTCGTTCTTGTGTGAGATTACAACGGATAATCCATGGTGATGCGAGACAGAAGACTAGGAGCTGGGCATGGTGGCTCCTGCCTGAGATCCCAGGCACACAGGGCCAAGGCAGAGGACTGCCTGAGTTCAAGACCAGGCTGGGCAACATTATGAGGCCCCGTCTCAAAAATGATAATAAATCAATCAAAGAAATCAGAAGTGTGCTTCTGGTGGCCAGGGTGTAACCGGGATTTGGCAGGAGGGAACGGCCTGGAGTGTGGAAGAGTTCCGCATCTGACTGGCATGTGGGTTGCATGGACATATGTGTAGCTAGAATCTGGGCACCTCACTGCAAGTTGTAAGTCAAAAAACAAATCTGGCTTTCTCAGAAAAAAAGTGCAATTTAGGTCCCAGTTTGGAAAGGGAGGAAGTTCACTGTGAAGGGAACATCACAGTGTCACTGTGAAGGGACATCCATTTTTACTGATTTATTGGATGGTATGGAATTGATACAATATGAACATTCAACAATTCTTTGTAAGTGCTTCTCCATTTGAATAAAAAATTATATTATGTGTTCACTTTAACTGGCCAGTATAAAACACCAAGTATTTTAATTGCATTTACTCAAACAAGCATCCAGTCTTTATTTCTAAAGGCATGCTTTAATTTCCCATCTACTCGTTATTTTGTTTTCACATAATTATTTGTACATTTTAGCTACTGTTATATATTGAATATCTTTCAATCTATTCTTAGCAGTCACTGGGTATAAATGTAAGGATATGCCACAAAACCTAAAATATTTTTATTCTCTAGTTCAAAATTTTGTACTCCCATTTATATTTCATAAAATTATTATAACTCTCTAACTGTATATTAAGGTAGCGCCTGATATTCCAGTGTCACTTAATATATGTTTAAAACACAAATTAGGATTGCAATACACATAGAAAAACAGCTTTATTTAAAACTGCATGTAAAGGCAACTTGGAGAGTTAATCTAATTACACAGTACCAAATTAATTCCACCGTCTTGAGTAAAAGGAAACTTGGAGAGAGGTGGAAGGCTCAACCCAGCAGCTAGGTGCCTGTGGGGCAGCCACGTCTCTTGCAGAGCCTGCTGGGGACACTCCTGAAGGTGTGGACAGCAGGGAGCTGAGCCTTCCCAGAAAGCCGGCAGCACAGGTGTCCGTCGACTGCACAGTCAGAGTCCCTCAGCGAAGCGCTTCCTCCACCCACAGCCTCGGCTGGTGCCCGGCCACCTTGGCACAGGCGAAGATGGGGGTGGGGGAATGAGGGAGCTGAGTGCTCACCCACTCCCACTCTGCATCTAAGGTCTCTGAAATACTGAGTCATCCCAGCTCCCAAACCGCAAACTGGGAAGAACAACAGGCTTCGCCATTTACTTTCTTTGGGCACTTGAGGGATTAAAGAAATTAAGTCCCTGAAACACTCCAGGCGCTTTGGTGCCCTAACCTGGTGTAGAAAAGTCACTTGATGTTTCTTTTAAAGCCCGTTTAAGTGCGTACCTGCTCTTAAAACTCAACTCCTTATAGAAGCTGGGAGTTTTACAGCAGGAGCACAAAATAAATCTGGGGGGACCTAAAGCCGGTGAACTGGAGACGAGATCAGGGAGGTGTGGGCTCCGGGTGCAGAGGCTGGTGTGCCCAGGCTGAAGGGGCACCGGTGTGGGGCAGGGGCGCTCCTAATCGAAAGAGCCATTGCCGCTGAACCACACCCACGCCCTCTTGTGGGAAACCAGGGTGGACAGATGCTGGCGGTTGGCACAGCTGACCTGGGTCTTCCCTGGAATTGGCAGAGAATCATTGCAGGTAAGATGGTCTCTGAGTCAAAGCGGAAGAAAAGTGCTGCCCTGCGGTTGCTAAAACTTCTACATTTTGTGCATTTCCCAAAATCCATTCAAGGTGGGTTTGAGAGCTGAGCTGCATTTATACTTTAGAACCTGGGCAAAATTAAGTAGGAGCTAACCTTGCCTCAAAAAACAGAGATGCCTAACTTTGCCTTTCATTAAATCCCAGATGAAACCAAATGCTGTGTTCGTCAACATTACTTGGTATTTATGTTCAGCTGTTTTTTTTTTTTTTTTTGAGACGGAGTCTCACTCTGTCGCCCAGGCTGGAGTGCAGTGGCCAGATCTCAGCTCACTGCAAGCTCCGCCTCCCGGGTTCCCGCCATTCTCCTGCCTCAGCCTCCCGAGTAGCTGGGACTACAGGCGCCGCCACCTCGCCCGGCTAGTATTTTTTTTGTACTTTTTAGTAGAGACAGGGTTTCACCGGGTTAGCCAGGATGGTCTCGATCTCCTGACCTCGTGATCCACCCGTCTGGGCCTCCCAAAGTGCTGGGATTACAGGCTTGAGCCACCGCGCCCAGCCCCTGTTCAGGTGTTTTAATAAGGATGTCTATTATTATAGCAGAAGCAGGACAGAAATACAGAGTGAGTGGGGGCACCAACCCCCGAATCTGTTAAGTAAGTCTTAGGAACCCCCCAACCATCCCCACGCCACCCAGCCAGCAGACACTCTCTCAAAGTGCAGGTCTTGTCCGAATGAGAAAAGAACAATTCGCAGCCTTCTAACCTCACCAGCCAAATGCAGTGACTCCGTAAATCACCTCTGGGACATTACCTGCTTATGCACATTTAACTACTATCTTCCTGAATTTCCCCTTTCCCTGCCTTCAGGCAATCCTCTGGGAGCCCCTAGTTCTCTCCCAGGCCTTGGATCCTGGGGTAATGACTCAGATGCCACCAGTTCAGGTCCCAGAGCACCACGTGGCATGAGCCGAGAGGTGCCAACCACCACTGGCCACGGCCACAGCCCTTCACTGAGAGTCGCTGTGTTGGAGATGTCGATCACTGAGGCCACAGCTGGTGCTTCCTGAGGCTTTGCTGGTTGGAACGCATCTCCCCGAAATTCACATGCTGAAAACGGAGCCCACAGTGGTGGTATCATGAGGTGGGGCCCTTGGGAGGTAATGAGGTCAGAGAGTGGGGCCCTCGTCATAGCATTCTTGGCCTTTTATCAAAGAGGCCCCAGAGAGCTCCCTCACCCCTTGTACCCTGTGAGGGCACAGCAGGCGCCGTCTACGAACCAGGAAGCAGCCCTCACCAGACATCGAACCTGCCGGCATCTCAGCCTCAGATTTCCAGCCTCTGGAACTGTGAGAAATAAACTTCTATTATTTATAAATGACCCAGTCTGGGGTATTTGTGCCAGCTGCCCACATGGACTAAGACAGGCTTTGCCTATTTTCTCTGTTTGAGATTGAAATGTAATGAAATAAATGTCATCTAAGAGCAAAGACACAAACAAACGAAGCAACATAACCACACGCCAAACAACGGCACTAACATCTGACACTGGCACCAAGCGTCCAGAATCGGGGCTTGTGATCCGCTCTGCTGTGCCCAGAAGATCGTGGGAAAGTCCGGAGGCCTCCTGGCAACAGACGGCGGAACTCGGGCCAGGAGAACACACATTTTTCGATCTGGTAAATGTGATAAAACAGCCAAGCTTATGATATAATGCCTCTCCTGAGCAAAAAATACTCCAAGAACATACGGAGAAAAGATAAATAAATATGGGCACTGGCAAAGGATCTAAAATAAAGCACAATCACGGGACACAAGACAAACCACACAGCTGAGCTACAAGAAAGGACGCAAGGGCCCCAGCAAAGTTCTTCATTCATGGGGCGCTGGGCATGCGTGCGTCCACTCGGAAGCTGGGACTTTCAGACCCCGTGTAACAGGTTAGACCACGTTGACTATATTGTTATAATATACCAAGGCAAGTATAATTTTTTAAAGTGTTAATGCAACATCAACAATGATCTCAAGGACTGACTTTTCCAGTTTCCAGAGCCAGGCCACCGCTTATGTGTACCGTGACTTGTTTCCCGAACTCTCTCAGTGTGCTGCTTTGCTGCCATGGCATGAAACGCTGGGTCCTGTCTGATTCGGTGATGTATCTGGTCCTTGGCTGTCTCTGCTACTCCATGAGAGTGTGGAAAGAAGCCAGAGGGTGTGTTGAGAGAACGTAACCACCAGGCCTGCCTCCAGCTGAGAGCTCTTTCTGCAGGGACCCGGGGACCGTCTGTTCTGGACCAGCAGACAGGGCTGCACCTGAGTGCACAGCAGGAAGCATGGTAGACAGAGCTCTGGGCTGCCACCCTCGTGACCTTCACCTTCTCGCCCTCTCACCCAGCCTCCAACTTCTTCCCTGTCACCCTCACAAGGAAACATGAGAGGGGCACTGGATTGAGATGGGTGGGACCTGAGCATTAATGCCATCAATAAACCAGTTACATTCACAGGGCAGCTGTGAGGGCAGGATCTCCAAGTGTAGTTCCTCCTGGCTGTAATGCTCGCGGCTCCATTCATCGTTCTACATCTCGTTTAAATACTCAGAACAAACACCCGAAGTGTAGATCTAACAGAGCTCACAGAAACTCTGGTGATCTGGTTTGGCTCTGCGTCCCCACCCAAATCTCTTCTCGAACTGTAATCCCCACGTGTCAGGCGAGGAACCTGAGGGAGGTGACTGGATCATGGGGATGGTTCCCCCACATGCTGTTCTTGTGGTAGTGAGGGAATTCTCACGAGGTCTGATGGCTTAAAAGTGGCAGCACTTCCCACAGTCTCTCACTTGCCACCATGTAACACGTGCCTTGCTTCCCCTTCACCTTCCACCACCATTGTAAGTTTCCTGAGGCCTCCCTAGCCATGTGGAACTGTGAGTCAATTCAACCTCTTTTGTTCATAAATTACCCAGTTTCTGGTAGTATTTTTATGCAGTGTGAGAATAGGCTTATCCATCTGGGAAGATGGACTAGTCAATATTTATCGGGCGGCTGGTGTGAGATAGGCCCCGTGCCGGTTCCCACATCTGCTAATCTCTTTGTCCTCACTTTGCAGACGGCAAAGCTGAGAGGGAGGATGCAACCTCCCCACAGCTACGTGGATAATAAACAACAGGCACAGGGTTTTAATCTAGGTTTGTGTAAATCCAATGCCGAGTGCCTTCCTCTATACTACGTGCCCAAATAACTATTAAGATTTACTTTCCCCATGAGGTATAGAGTGAATGACAAAGATCTAGTTCTTTATTCACACAGAGCAGGTCCAGAATCGGGCTCTTGAAGGTGCTGACATCTAACCCCACACATTGTCTCTAGAAGTCTGACAACACCAAGCCATGGCAAAACGCAAGGGATGTATTTACTGCAACACCCTCCAAATTTCTCAAAGACAGCCTGGCATTTAGTCATGTTCCTACTGCCCTAATGGAGTCGCATATAGAGCTAGAACACAATGTTCTCCCTTCCACGGAGAGCCTCAATGACACATGATAAACAACTTTCATTAGCCCAAGTACATATATTAGTGATCAAATTATGCTTTTATAATAGTTTCCTTTTTAAAAATGAAGGCTATTTTAGTCACGAATATGATGGTAATGTAATTTTTACAGCTAATGATATTCTTCTAGATTCTTAGATGAGATTCACAGAAAACTAAGCCCACACGTTCATGTATTGATCTGCCCCATGACATGCACTATTGGGCTAAATTTAACGCCACTTCTCAGTTTTTAAAAGTCAAGCATGTGAAGACATTTCTGTACTCACTGTGGGCTACTAGTTAATTTTACGGCCATAGCATAAATGTCATCAATTTTAACATTTAACAAAATAGATTCTTCCAGATCTAAAGACAGAAAGTAGCAAAAAAGTGTGGGAAGGGGAATCCTAGAATAATTTTATTGGGAAACTAAATTTATTTTTGAGTTCCATCCAAACTCTCTACTGTCATCTGACTACTTTTATAGGGAAATATCTAATTTTCATTCTTGGGGGAACTAGAACGGGGAATTAATTTTTTTATCATAACAAGAAGGTGGTGAACAACATGAGCCCTCTCAGAGCTGCCTCCTGCCTGTCTCACCTTCTTTCCCTCACTCACTCAGGATTTTGTAAACAGAGATAAACAGAACCCGGCTGCTACAGTCTAGATGATGGTAATGATGGTGGTGATGATGATGGTAGTGATGGTAATGATGGTGGTGATGGTGACAGTGATGGTGATGACAGTGATGGTAATGATGATGGTGGTGGTGGTGGTAATAATGATTTTGGTGATGTAATGATGGCGACAATGATGGCAATGGTGGTAGTGATGGTAATGATGATCATGGTGGTGATGATGAAAGTGATGGTGATGACAATGGTGGTGGTGATGATTTTGGTGATGGTGATAATGACTTTGGTGATGGTGATGATTTTGGTGGTGGTGGTGATGACAATGGTGACAATGGTGATGGTGGTGATGACAATGATGGTGATGATGATGGTGGTGATGACAATGATGATGACAATGATAGTGGTGGTAGTGGTGATAACAATGATGATGATGGTGGTGATGGTGATGATGGGTATGTGGGTAGACTTATCACACTCCCTACAGAATAGCACTTTTTCTGTTTTTCCTTCTTCCTAAAATGCTGGAAAACGTACCTAATTCCTAACTCACCCTTCAATATCCAGTTCCAGGCCCACTTAGATCTCCCCTAAACCCTGAGCCCTCTGTCACTGTTTAACACTGCTCCCATGACCCCTACAACAGCCCAGGCATAGCTGTGTCATAAACAATGGGCTCAGGTTAAGTACTTGCTAATTTGTCTACATCCCTCTACTGAACATTGGTTTAGGACCTCAACCATGTACTTTATACTTGACCTTGTACCTCAGTGTCAGGCACTGCAGACATTCAACAAATGTTTGTCAACTGAATGGATGCTGATGCCCAACAATATCCTAAGAAGAAATTCCAGATTTCCCTAAACCAAGAATATTCCATTTCATGACTACTACCCTAAAGAAATTAACTTTCACAATCATTAAAACAAGGTTAAATGATGTTCAATATAATTTTAAGTATTAACTCAATGTGGGCCACTTATGATCATCTGATTAAAGGAAACTAGGGTGCAGTTCACGACTAAGATCCCCTGGGCTGTAACACTGCAATTCCAGTCATTCATGTAGAAACACCACAGGTTTGACATGCATAAAACCCTGAAACTCTGCTTCCAAAGCAGCCGGGGACACAGCCTCTGCCCTGGCAGCCTCACCCCTCTCTGCTTTTTTCTTCCTGCTTAGCAATTCCCTGTGAGGCGCACTGGTCTGCCCTGCAGTGTGTATTGGACTCCAGAAAGCCAGTTACTTCTCTCCTGCCCTTGAAGTTGCTGTAGTTGAGGTTTTGTGATAAATTTCATGGAGTCAGAACCTTTGGGGACTTTTTCTTGTGAGTTTCATACATGTGCTTTTTCTTCTCTTTTAACTTTTTTGGCTACATAAGTCAGGAGGCTTTTATAAATTTTGGTTTTTCTTTTTCTTCTTTTAGAGACAGGGCCTTGATCTGTTGCCCAGGCTAGAGTATAGTGGTGCAATCACAGCTCACTGCAGCCTCAACCTCCTGGGCTCAAGCCATCCTCCCGCCTCAGCCTACAGATTAGCTGGGACTACAGGTGCATGCCACCACACCCGGATAAGTTTTTGTAAAATTTTTTGCAGAGATGGAGGTCTCACTATGTTTCCTAGGCTGATCCTGAACTCCTGGCCTCAAGTGATCCTCCCACCTTGGCCTCCCAAAGCACTAGGAGTGTTTTTTCTTTCAAAATTCATAAGCTACTTTAATATACTATTATCATTATCCATATGTAGAAAACCACGAAACAATACTTACATTTACCAGAGACCATTGTTATTGTATGTAAATTTTATTTTAATTGACAAATAATAATTGTATAATTTATTGAGAGGTAAACTGTGATGTTTTGATACACATTCACAATGTGGGGTGATTAAATCTCAGGCATGTTTGGAAACAGACGACATGCTTATGTGGCGTTGACAGGAGACTCTGTATTCTTAGAAAGGATAAAATTGGAGAAATGAACACCATTAACCTGCAGGGACATTTCTCATGAATGTTCTGCCCTTCTATAAAAACGGAGCAATTCATACGGTGAAAAGGAGGAGAAAAATCAAACAGAATATTCTACTGTGAAGCTCTGCCCACTCCTTCCTGGAGAGGAACAGAAGGTGAAAAGCTTGAACTAGCAGAAGTCAAATCAGATGGCGCATTAAATAATCAACCTGGTTACATCTTCAACGAGATGCTGGTCCTGAACGAGGAGGATAATTACAGGCCGGGGCCTCGGGAATACGGAAGCACAGGGTGGTGCGTCTACCATGGAGACTGGGCCGTTAGCCATGACTCAGGAAAGCAGCGGCGGGGAGAGTGTGTGGTGCAGGCATTTGTTTAAAATATATAAATAAATTCAGATGCCGTAAGACAAACAAGACCTCAGAGAGGCCGGGGAAGGCCAGGCCTGACGCTCTGGCATGGAACCGCTAAGGTGCCACGACCTGAGAGAAAGCAAGAGTCTCCTATTCAGATAACCCTGGGCAACAGATCACCTGTGGATTACTGATGGGAGATTATTCAGTTTTCTTAATAATTAGCCACATTTTTTTCCAAATGTTACTGGAAGAAAAACGTCAACAGCAACAAGAAATGTGATAATGGTTAACATAACAACCAATAAAATCTGTTATTATCTTAAAAGTGGCACATCCATTAAGCCTTCCTGAATTTTTTTCCTTTAATTTAACATGGGAAAATTAGGCTTTTAAGAAATGAGAGCCAAAGAAGAAAAAGTAACAGGAGGAGATACCAGTTGTAAAATTTTAGAGTTCCTAAGAAAAACTGAAAAAGCAAAGCTTCATAATATTGTTTGTAAACCCTGCACCGCACACTGAGCTAAAAACATAATTTCAACAAATAAAATTAAAAATTAAAAAGGATGAAAATCACGTAACAGTCACGCGCAGCGACTCCGCAATTTCACAAGGGCAGGGGCCACTGCCTCTCTTGCTGGCTGATGTATTCCAGTATCTAGAACAGGCTTGGCAACACACACCATGCAAATCACCATCCGATGAGCGAATGTACACATTAATTTAATTAGTGCGATGCCGTTTGCACCAAAAACAAATGCACAGACGCACATGCACGCTTTGTGAAAAATCAGCCTCTGATCACAGCACCTGTCCCCTAAGACTCGAGCCTGGCTGTGCCAGCGCCTGGTAGCCGGGACTGACCATCTTGGGGCCCTGAGGGCTGACGCTGTGCATGCACTCTGTCTGTCTCTCTCTTCCTCCATCTCTGTTTCTGTCTCCTTTCCTCTCCCTCTGCCTCTGTTCCTCCCTCCCCCTCCCTCCTTCCCTCCCTTCCCTTCTCTCTCTCTCTGTCTCCTTCCCTCTCCCTCTGTCTTCCCCTCCCTCCTTCCCTCCCTCTGGCAGCAGAAGTGCAGGGCCTGAGAGGGAAGGAAACGCCATCTGGAGCAGCCCGGAGGGAGCAGAATCTTTAGCTGGGACTCCGGACTCGCGACACCCAGCCCCATCCCTGAACTCAGAACAGTCTCCAACTCCCAGACTCTCTACTGGGAAGATCCTCTGGGTTTCTACAGCTCAAGAACTTTATCATTTTCCACGACTGCATCTTGCATGCGCTTTCACAGGAGACGAGGTCAAGGGTGAGACCACAGAGAGCCTGGGGCTATCTCAGCGACACTGACAAAGGGACCTGGCGTTCTCGCTCTGGCGTGCACACTTTCCACAGGCAGCAGTCGAAAGCTCCTCTGAAAGAATGACTTTTCATAGACCTTCGACATTTGTTTTGGGCCTGACGGAGTCAGAATGACAAACTTCACAAAACTGACGATGGAGATCCAGAGAATGCAGCTTAATTTCAGCCAAGGGCCTCCGAGTCAGGCCCCAGTGGTTCTGAGCATGGCTCTTCCCTCTGACTTGGGCTCTGTGGCATCCGGGCTTAGAATATGACCCACGAGTACTTGGGCAGCGTCTGCGGCACCACTGGGAAGGGAGGAAAGCTCCCGCACGTCCAAGCTGGTTAACCAGGTTAACTCCCCCGACAGGACGTCAGCCAGTGACAGTCAGGCTGTCGCCTCCAGACCTTCACATGGGGCTGAATCGCAGCTCCCCACAAACCAAAATCACAGGCCTGGGGGGCTCACAGAAAAATCTGTCCCCACCACAGGGAAGAGAAGATGGCCCCAGTGCCAGCCCGACAGACCAAGTCTCACTGGAGGAGATGAAGGACAGCATCTCGTCAAGGAAAAAATCTGGACACTGAGTCTTAGAGGGCTCTTGTCTCAGAGGCCTGGGAGGCAGCCTCCACGACCTCACGCGGAGGAAGCCGGGGTCCCTGGACACCGGACTTCCTCTCCTGAAGGAGACCCAACAGCAAGGACATGTCGGCAGCTGCAGTGCTGAGCAGAGCTCTTCGGCCTCCGTGCCCAAAGCCCACCCCGCAGGCAGCTGCTCCTCACCACCATCATTTAGGAAACAAGGCAGGAGAATTCTGCACCCAAGGCAGCCGTGTTACTTCCACCAGTTACCACCGAATGTGCCCAGTCATTACAAACAGCTCCTGAAGCACCTTCTCCGGCCCCGGCCCGCACCAGGGGGCCGCCTCTCCCGGGCCCTGCGCTTCCCAAGTCAGTTACATAACCGCGTTCTTGGCTCAGGCAGCGCTCTGCCCCGAAAGCACTTTGCTCAGACGCGTTAATTAATCCCAAATCCTACAGCTCCTGAGTCTTTGGAGTCTCTGTGAATACATAATTGTCACTGGCATCCACAGAGTTTGCTTCCTGCTGGGAAGCGTCCCAGAGCATCGGACACAGGCCTCCCCTCGCCCACTGTGGGGCGTCCTGTCTCCAGCCGGGACCCCAGAGACAGGGCTCAGCAGAGGCGAAGGGAACAGACACCCGGGAAGGCCGGCAGCAGGCAGGGGGTGCAGCACAGCCTACACAGTCCTGTCTGGGAGTTTAATATCTCACAGGAGACTCCCCAGAGACGAGGCGATTGGTAGGAGGCGCATCTGCCATCGTCAGTTTTTCACTGGCACAGACGCATCAGTGGCCTCCAGTACTGGCACTAGTTTCAGTGCCTGTGCCTCCCGGCCACGGAGGACCGGAGGAGGGGACAAGACACACAGTCAGCCTCACACGCCACAGCCCCAGGCCTCTACCAGCCGAGGACTCTACATTCTCACTCCAGGGCGTCGCCTCGGAGTCCCACACCAAACACCAAAGCTCCCAGGTGGATGGGATTCCTGAGGGCCTCACAGGTGCCTTCTACCAAGCTCTGACTTTCCTCCCCAAATGGGAGCCCCCTCAGCTGAGCAAACGGAGGACAAGCCATCATGGACCCCAGCCCAGCACCCTCTTCTGGTGCCCCTGTGCCAGGGCTAGCATCTGCCCACAGCAGCACCCGGGGACCTCCCGAGATCAGGACTGGGCCATTTGGCGGCCACAGAGCAGCACAGACAATGGACACAGCACACGTCTGAATCTTCCCAGTCACTCCCTGGGGCTGTTTGTGTACTAAACTATATTATGGAATTAATATTATGAAATAAAAATGTATCCACAAAACACTCAACCATCTAAGCCCTAAGATGGAACTTCAATGTGTGCACGCTCACGTTTCACGTCATTTATTCTGAATGTCACTATTACGAGACTACTGGATAGATTATATTTTGATAGTTTTTAAACCTGCTTCCTTTTCTCTGTGTTGATGGTCTCTGTTCCTAGTGATGCTAGCGGGGAGCTGCGTATTTCTCTTCCACGAGTAGAAAGAGACTGCCTTAAGTGATGCATTCTCCTGTTGAAAACAACATTCTTTCTCCCGCACCGAAGCCGTCTCCACCATCAGTGTGTGTTGTTTCAACCACCGCTCAATTCACGCTGGCTAGAAACAAACGTCTAATGGAGTCAGACTCACCTACGCAGAGCGGTGCTCGGTAAACACTGGCAAATATTTGCAAAATGAATAAATGAATAACGACACTCTTCATTCAAAATGGATGAATTGCCGCCTCCCTCGCCTCCAAGTTCTGCAGCACAGGCTGCCCCTGCTGCCAGGAGGGCTTCCTCCCTCCGTAGCCTCCCGTGGAATCTGCCCCACGGGCTTACGGGCATTAACGAGATAAGAATCAGCTGGAATGTCTGCTGCAAACGCAGGCTCCCGACCCCCCTCGCAGGCCGCTGGTCCCTCCAGTGCCTCTTGCCAAGGCCCAGGCACCTGCATTCTAGCAAGCAGGCCCTCAGGTGATTCCGACACACACCCGACTTGGCACACGGATCTCCTGTCTACGCCCTAAGCCCCAAGGGTGGGAACCGCGTCTCACTCAAGCTTGTGCTCCAGAGGGTACCTGCAGGCCACGAACACAGAAAGCCACCAAGAGGCACCAGTGTGGCCTCTATCTCCAGCAGGCCTCCAGGAGCCCCGTGGGGGCACCACGGCACCCAGGGGCTTCGTCTGCACAGGACGGCTCCGCGGGGCTGGACCATGCGTGCCCTGAGACAGAGACACGGACTCCTGGTGTGAGCCCTGGGTAGGCTCCGTTTCCCTCCAGGCGTTCAAACCCCAGCACCACGTGCGTGACTCCAGGGCCAAGTCCCATCGGCTCATCCTGTGGAGCCGAGTGTGGGAAGGTGCCCATTTTCTCCCTAACTTTGAGTGTGTGTCTGCCAGGAGGTCTTCTCCATGCCCCGGCCCCCACACATCCCAACGGAATTTGTCCCCCACTCTTAGGCCAGTTTGCAAGATCGCTGAGCCCTCTGCCAGCATTTAAGCCTTTTGATCTCCGTCACAGAGAGAATCTTTGATCAGGAAGTTGAGAAGCTCAGTGAAATCTTCCACCTGCTTGTAAAACGTTAAGCCCACCTTTCCACCTACCATTTCCTTTCCTACCACACCTAGTTCACGCCTGTTCCACGCCAGGCCCTGGGCCGGTGTGGTCAGCTCGTGTATTTAAAATCAGCAGATGGTTCTATCCATGCCAGCCACAAAGATATCTCTGGACAGTGGGACACATCCTTGTATTTACAAGCTGACATAATGCAAACTGTTAATAAATGTAAGACCTTTTCTATTCGTGACTGCTGATAATTTAGTAGTAACAGCCATAAAAGTAAACCTGCTGGAATAGGCAAAGTCTCTTATCAATTTTTTAAGTACCTTCAGGAATAAGTTGGATATAAATAAATGCTTTAGAATACTATCCAATTATGAAATACATTCACCAACATCTTGGTGGCTATTTCTGCCATAGCTATGGGGTAAAATAATTCCTTAGGTGAAAAACCCAGATGATGGCCAGTCTTTAGTTACTTACCTGATGGGTAGACTTAGATTTAAACACCAAAAACTATCAAACAGGAGGCGGAATCGCGTGCTGGTCTTCGAGGTGGTGAAAAACCATCCCGGCCAGGCGTCCTCGCTGGCGTGGCATGGAAGAGCCAGGCCCGGGCAGCTTTGCGGTCTGCACCACGCTGACGTGAGGGGCCGCACCGTCCTGGAGTTATCCTCATTACACACACATTTAAGCACAAACGAAAGGGGCCCAGCCTAGAGCAGCCATCTCTTCCAAGGCCTGTACGTGGAACTAAGTTGTTACTCCCCAAACTGGCAAACTAATGGGCGTAAGATAAAGACATCCAAAGCAAAAGCACATGCACTACGTCCTTCTCAGTCTGCAGCGGAAAAACTGACCACAGGAGATTCCACTAGCTGAAAAAAAGCACCTCCAAGGCTAGAGAAAATTACACACACATGCTTACGCGCGCCTGCGCCCACATCCCTGAAAGCCTTAAGGCAAAGACCAGCACTTCCTTGCCCCGAGTTTGGGGTGGGGCCGTCCTCGATTCTCCAGAAGGACCCGGCGAAGCGGGCGCGGGACCTGTCAATCACTGACTGCTGAGGGCATGTAAAGCCATAAGCCAAGGCTCCAGGCTTAGGTCCCCACCCAGGTGAAAAGCTGTGCTATTTATACAGGTGTTTTCTACTGTGAACTGCCTACTTCTAAGCAGCAGCCTAAGTTTTACATTGCCAGGTAGTGCACAGCGTTTCACAGCAATTCCGAACCACGGGGGCAGCAGCCTCAGCTTCCGTGGAAGATGGAAGTTTCGCCTGTGAGGTGCCCTGGGGCTCAGCTGACCACGGTGACCCTCGCAAACAGGGTGCAGGTGATGCTGCCTCCTCACACTTACGACGGCTCCACAACGCCAAGCGCTTTCAGGAGATGCTTATTTAAATTTTGTTCTAGTCTCACAGGGAGGTGGGAGCAGCGTTCCAGGGCCCAGTGTCCACACCTGCTTCGGGGGTTGGGGGCCTGCAGACAGACACCCCTGCAGGGGCTGCGTTCAACCTTGTTCCAGGTAATCAATAAACACAGCAAGTTTTCATTCGTTCCTTGAATACGTCATTAGTATTTTTCAATGTGTGACTGAAATCATATAGCCTCAAACTCCATATAACTAACTGCACCAGCCGTGTGTGGAGTGAAAATGTATATAAAATTACCAAAGTATCCCAATATTTCCATTCTGAGATATTTTTGATAAATGCAGGTATTCTCACTCTGTCGTACAAATCTAGATAGAAAAATTAAATATACAGAAGAGTGTGCTGGTTTGTGAGCTGTTTAGTACATATCCTTGTAAAAACTCTAGTAACTAAAAATCCAGTGTCTCCATAAGCCAACTGCAATGCACTGTACGTAAGAACTCTGATAACTGTGTATTAATTGTTGACATGTGATACATCTCAGTAACCTGGGCTCTGAGATGCATTTTTGATCTCACAGAATAAACCAGTCCTGAAAGTAAACAAGTTCCTGATAATCAAAATCAGTATTCCTGATACCTCTTCTTACATTGTTTAATTACAAGTTTCCTTAAAGGATTAAACAACAGGAGACTCTTGAGACAGATAAAGTAGTAATTTGATTTCATAGATGGAACAAGAACCAAAACAACAATTGCTCACATTTATAATAGCTTTGACTAAATGCAAAGACCTCAACCTTGTCTGTATTTTTTATCAGACATCTTTCCAAGAATCACAGAAATCCCTTAAAGGTGTCAAATGACCAGGTCCACTTTCTTCCCTCCTCAAGGGTAACAGAGCAGCGTGGCTCCTGGGTAAAGCTCACTGACATCGAGGTTAACATGAAAGTGTTTTCGTCTCTGGAGAGATACAGGGAAGGAAGAGGAAAATATATAAAAGGTTCTGTACCTTTGGGAGGGGTCAGTCCACCCAAGTTTCCTTTGATTTTAGTCATTTTCAATTCCACTGCTCAGGCCCGACCCTCTAAGCATGTCCTTTGGAAAATAGGAAGTAAGAATCCCGCTAACAGGGTCCCCAAAGTGACCAACACACAGGAAAATAAACTCTGCAGTTGCCGATGTGGAAGGAATCATGAAGGAGACCTCAAGGAGTTTGTGTGACTTGGAGCCACCAGGACCCGTGTGGCTCTGGGTGCGCAGCCCACAAAGGGCAAAGCTGCTGTGGATGGTGTCACGCAGCAAACACAGAGCGCAATGGCCGGCTGCAGGTTCAAACCACCTGGCACGACAGAGGGCTTCCACGTAAACCACTCATTTCACGGGTATTGTCCAAAGCCATGAAAGGACAGCAGTTTCTATGTATGAAAACATCGTCTTCGGAAAGCCACTCACACACACGCCACTGGAAAGGTGTAATTATTACATTACTAACCCCCAATGATCCAAGGTATAGTGACACTAACTGCAAATCAAATCTATAGTAAAAGTTGGCATTCTCAAGTATAAGTCAATAAAACATCTTTACACACACTGTATTCTGAGGGAGATTACATATGTACATACATACATGCAAATATACACATGCAGATACATGTATACACGTAATGGTGTCCGCTGCTATATATGCACACGCAGATACACATACACACATAATGGTGTCTGCTGCTATATACACACACACAGATACACGTACACACATAATGGTGTCCACTGCTACATATGCACACACAGATACACATACACACATAATGGTGTCTGCTGCTATATACACACACACAGATACATGTACACACGTAATGATGTCCGCTGCTATATACACACACACAGATCCATGCACACACGTAATGATGTCCGCTGCTATATACACACACACAGATACATGTACACACATAATGGTGTCTACTGCTATATACACACACACAGATACACGGACACACGTAATGATGTCCGCTGCTATATACACACACGCAGATACATGCACACATGTAATGGTGTCTGCTGCTATATACACACATGCAGATACATGCACACTCGTAATGGTGTCTGCTGCTATATACACACATGCAGATACATGCACACATGTAATGGTGTCTGCTGCTATATACACACACGCAGATACACAGACACACGTAATGGTGTCCGCTGCTATATACACACACACAGATACACGTACACACGTAATGGTGTCTACTGCTATATACACACACAGATACATGCACACATGTAATGGTGTCTGCTGCTATATATACACACGCAGATACATGCACACATGTAACGGTGTCTGCTGCTATACACACACACACAGATACATGCACACACGTAACGGTGTCTGCTGCTATATACACACACACAGATACATGCACACACGTAATCGTGTGTACTGCTTCCTCCGTACAATGCAGCACCATAATGGCAATTTTTTACGTTGCCTCATTTTAATTCAAAAAGTTATACTGGCCACAAAATCATTATATAGCTTATTCAAACTGGCAAATTTAGACTGACCAAATATATTTGAGTTACATGAGCTTTCTAGAAATAGCTGTAAATATGTAGCAGCATGGTCTATTAGAAAAACTAAACGCAAAGGCAAAACCCGCGAGAGCCAGCTCCATGGTTCCACAGCGCCGTAAGCTATGATGGGCCGTGATTTAACCTCTTTGGTGCCCAGGATTCTACTCCATAAAACTGGAATCTGTCTCTTGTGTAACTCCCGATATTCCTGAAGGCACAGTGAACAGTATGGATGATAACTGTTGACTTACACAAGGTGCCCAGGAGACTGAACACAACGGAACACAGGCAGCGTCTGAGACAGCGCCTGGGATATGCTCTGTGCTCAGCAAATGGGAAGCGCCTCCCTCCTATCCCAGGATGACCTTGTGTTGAAAAGGCTTTTCACATTATGAAGCTCCACGCACAGGTGGGTGGCTGATGCTCTTTCATCAGGTCGCCGTGTGTTACTTTTATTAAGAGCCTATTATTATCTTTATTAGAGTTTTAGAATTGTCTTTCTATAGTACATTTGCCAGAGAGGATGCACAAGTGAGAACAGCTCCAAGACAAACAGCGCTACCGTCTGCTGGTCTTGCTCCGGGAGCCGGGACACAGCGCGGCCTGAACGGCTCTGAAAGGTCCACGTAATTTAGATGGGTCTCCTGAGGCTGGGAGATGGGAATGAAAACTTTAGACTGAAAGGGAATAGAAAAACATTGCAAACTTTGGTTTCTAATTCTGATTCTACCATTCCTAGCATGTACTCTTAAAAACGACAACTTCTCAGGACTGGAACTCCCCGAGGGCCGTCCTGTGTGCCCTTGTCGCTGGAAGAGCATCCGTGGGTGAAATGGCTGAGCTGGCCGTCTCTGAACATCACAGCTCTCATCTGTGCCACGAGAGACATCCTCCAGTGTGTCTGGGAAATCGCGTGATGCTCCTGGGAACTGCCTCACACATGGGGCACGGAACCCACAGGCCCATCACAGCTACACAGAACTTTTCCCCGCGGTCACCAGCAAATCCACAAGCCCAGGAAAGACCGAACGATAAACCAAAGTCTGTCAAAACTTCTGTAATTAACAGACACCACCGAGTCCCTCAGAGGCTCCCTCTGAAGGCATCACCGAGAGCCTGGGACACTGGCGCGCCTGAAACTTGGAGGGGACTCGGGGGAGGAGCTGGAAAAGAGAGTGAAACACAGTGAAGACAGGAACTCAAGGATGGACCCACTGAAAACCCTGAGTGGACCGCAGGGCCTTCCTAAGTCAGCCTCCTCATCTTCACGTGGAAATCAGGACCTTTTTACCAACCTCTCTCGGTGTGAATGAAGGTGGATGAAAAATGCCACCTGGGAACAAGGAGAAAAGGAGACGTCAGCACCAGCCGGGGGCCTGGGCTGGGGGTCTGAGCTGGGGGTCTGAGTTGGGGGTCTGAGCCGGGGTGTTGGGCTGGGGGTCTGAGCTGGGGGTCTGAGTTGGGGGTCTGAGCCGGGGTGTTGGGCT